>NW_026000026.1:5428601-5432430 GCF_001458135.2 Marmota marmota marmota
CACCATACACCCCCCCACACCCTCACATTGGTTCCGTGGCATCTTAGGCCTGCTTGCCTGCTACCACGGCTGAGCGAAGCAAATGGACAGAGACCACGGAGCCTGCATTTACTCTCTGACCACTCTCCTGGCCACCGTGCCACATGCAATCCTTATTCTGGCAGATCCCACACACACAGCGTCATGAGTCTTCCCCGGGCCACCTCCGTCAGCACCTCGCAGCTGCAGAACCTCTGAACGGCACCGGCCGTGGGCAGGAGCACTCTCCAGCCTGGCCCTCCTCACGCGCCTCCTCGCTCTGACACACCCACAGTCCCCTCACAGGCTGCTCAGTTGCTGTTTTAAGCTCACTTTTTTCAACTTCAATTCCAAAAGAAGCTTTTATCATTGCAACTCGTTCAAATTACCGTCAGGAAAGCCAAGCTGCAGGGCGATATTCTGGGGCTACCACGCCACTAGACCTGAAGTCGCTTTGGCTCTGTTCTGAAACAGATCTGAGATGCCGTGGCATCTTAGTGCCACGCTGTGGCGTGACTAGAGGTTCCATCTGGGGAGTACAAGGGAGCATGAAGGGCGGTGCCTTTTTTTTTTTTTTTTTAATATTTTTTAGTTGTTGATGGGCCTTTATTTTATTTATACGCGGTGCTGAGAATCGAACCCAGGGCCTCACACATGCCAGGCAAGCGTTCTACCACTGAGCCACGATCCCAGCCCGAGGGCGGTGCTTTTTTGACGGCACTTCAATCAAATCCAAGGCCAAGTTCACATCCTCCCTAGATTCACTCCTGCCACTCCACCATCTCCATCATCCAGTTCCCACCGGCCCTTCCAGGCCTGGCCTCTGGGGAACCTTGCCCACCTGACCACAGACACTGCTTCCTCTAAGCGCTCGGTGTGCACAAGTGACATTAAGTTTTTGGTCTCCAGCTGAAGAGAACCAGCAGGCAAAAAGGCCCTGGAGGAAAGGTTATAGGCAAGAACACTGAATTCAGCAAGACGGTCCTCAACAAGCAAGGCCTGGGCCTGAACCCACCTGCAGTGACCAGAACTGGTTTAGGAAAGTGCGGGGGAAAGACCATGGGGCTGAGAAAGAAGGGCGGCCCGAACCCCAGGAAAGAAATCGGCACGTCTCAGAAAAGCCCCCAAACAGCCTGCCAGAGGGAAGGATGGTCCAGAAACACCGCCCACCTCCACACTGTCTTCACCTCCCTGAAGTCCCAAGGACCCTCAGGAGCTGACTTTACGGGGCTTTGCTTACCCTGGCATTTCCCAGGGCAGGACCCTGTGTCCAAATAGTGTCACGTGGGCCCCGGTAAACAAAACACAGGTAAATCCTGGCCAGTGCGGAGAAGTGTGGGGAAACTGCCTCGCCCAGTAACACCCTCACCCCACAAGCCCGCCCAGCTGAGGCACCCCAAAGATCCCTAACAGCTTGAAAACCACTGCCCTAACCCTGGGCTCCCTGACAAGATGGCTCCCAACCTGCCCGCATGAAATGAAAGCGCCATTCGCCCACCAGGGGGCGACATACCAGAGCCTTGGTTGGAGCCTAAGAGAATGGAGGAGGGCGTCTCTCTGGAGCCAGAAAGGTCGAGGGTCTAGAAATACAAAGAAAGATGGACTCAGGGCACTGGGGCCAACGGAGCCCCCCAGGGAAACCCAGGGAGTCCTGGGAGTGCTCACTGCTCCCCCAGGGCATCTCGGTGCCCTCCACCTGGCGTGGTCCGCGGGGCCGAGTCGGACAGGTGTGCACACACCTGTGCTCTGGCTCCCAGACGCCTCCGGCGCGGGGGTGGCCCCTCCCTAGCACTCCAGTCTGAGCTTGAGAACCTTCCCTGTGGCCTGCACCCGCTGGCTGACCGACCCAACACCCGCACAGTCTGCTGCACCACAGAAGGAGAAATGGATCCGTTCACTTTGGAAGCCTCTTGTGGGGCAGTACCATCCCTGAGACCAGGGTCTCGACTGATAATCTGATGATAACGGCCAAAGTCCACAATGACTACAAACATAAAAGATGATCCGTGTGCCCCCTAAGATCGATGTCACGGGTACAGCCCAAGGGGAGATGAGCGGGTGTGACCTTCATGGTCCAATATGGCAGCACCAGCCAGATGTGGCTACTTGCATCTAAGTGAACTAAGGTCAAGTTTACAAATCTGATGCTTGGTCTCGTTCGCCATCCTGAGTACTCCACAGCCGCAGGGGCTACGGGCAGCCACAGTGGGTGGGATCCTCCCCACCACAGAGTTCTCCAGGACGCGCTGCTCTAAACTGGGAGGGTCCCGAGAGCAGCTGCCAGGTCCTGCACAGGCCGACTTCTGGCCCGTCCACAGGGGCACGCCCTCGACCCCTGTCATCTGACTGTTCCAGACAGACCCAGACAGCATGGGACTTTGGTGGGTGGGACACACAAGGGCAAGGGTCCTTGACACAGAGGGTGGGCGGCACTGGCCAAGGCACAGGGGGGTCCTCACCGAGCCGCTGTCCTTGCTCTTCTCAGCTGACGGCTCCTTCTCTTTGGAGGCGCTGGTCGTGTCCGAGGCGGCTGGCTGGGCGCTGGAGGAGCCCCCCTGGGAGGGCTTGTTCCCAGTCTCTGTGTTCACCTCGGCGTCCGCTTCCTGCTGAGGGGCGGTGGCTGGGGACAAAGGGGACAGAGGGAAGCCATGGGAAGCCAAGCACAAGGGTTTCAGGCCCCGCGTGGAGCCCACTCTGCGCCCCATGGCGCCAGCGGCCAGGCCCCACCCAGGGTCCAGTGCAGACCCAGGGAGGCCAGGCACCCAGAGGTCTCCGAGTCGGGTTCTGTGAGAGCGCCTTGGCTTTCTAATACTCAGCGATTCAATAAGTCATTCTGGAAGGGAAAGCGTGTTCTCGGAGCTAATGACCCCTGTCCACAAGAGCCCGCCATGACTTAGAGGCTGGTCCACCACAGCCCTGGACACTTGTTTTTGTCTGAGGCAGATGGGAAAGGCCCGTCAGAGAGCACAGAGCTTCTGGAGACGGTGGGAACAGTGGGCGTCGGACAGTGACGCATATAAACCAGGCTTCACCACGCCCAGAGAGCCGCAGGGCCCGCACGGGGCACCTCACACACTCCAGACACCAGCGGAGTGCCAAGCCACGGCAGCAGGAGTCTAAAGACTGTGAGAAGACAGCTCCCGTGGACGGCGACAGAAAGTGAGTCGGCCACCGGTTCTGACGAATGACATCTTGTTGGCACACAGCCAGATTCTGCCTACAAAGCCTCAGATATTCACTAGGGCCTTCAGGTCCGCCGGCCCTGGACTGCCGTTTCTCAGGTTTGAATCACTCACACACACGCCAGCTCTGCAAATTTTGCTACAACATACAACCTTGTGTTTTTTATATAATATTTTCAGTGAATTCTTTTAAATGGAGACTTTTGGGGGTGGGGGAAGTGCTCTGGATGGCACCCAGGGTGCTCTAGCACAAGCGGCACCCCAGCCCAAGACTTTCAATTCCAACCCCATAAAGCTAGAGGCCTTTGCCACAAAAGCTAGCTCTAAAGATTAACTTCTGAAGCGTCACTGATAAACCCCAACGAGGCCGGCTTGCTCCAGCTGGGGAGGGGGTTGAGCAACACAGGCCGCACACCTACACCCGGGCCTCCACGTAAGAATCCCCGTTATTTAGAGATGTGGGTCTATTCTCACCCCCAAAACAGGATCGACCCGAGTGCTGCTGACATGGGGGCCGGCCCGCTCTGTCTTGGGGCTGCCCTGTGCCCTGAGAGAAGATCGAAAGCCCCGCACACGAGTCGGCAGCCAGGCGCCCGTGATGGGCTCCGTCTGGGCGCCACGCTCATCAG
>NW_026000026.1:5432502-5455808 GCF_001458135.2 Marmota marmota marmota
CCTCAGCGCGGGGTCCGCGGGGTCCCCGGGAGCCCAGGCCCCTGCCCTGCCGCCCGGGGTGCGCGCTACCTGACTGGGTGCAGGACTTCATGTGCTCGGGCCAGTGGGCCTGCTGGCAGGGGTAGTCGCAGTAGCTGGTGTTCCAGCAGCAGTAGAAGATGGCCTCCTTCCTGCAGTGGGCACACCACTGCTTCTTCTTGGTCTCGTCCACCGCCTGCTGCTTCTCCAGCTCCAGCTGCTTCTTCACCTCGGCAAGGAGCCGGTCCCGCTCCTGCTCCAGGCTCTGCCGCATCTCAGCCATGGTCAGCTCTGGGGGAGGGGCGGGGACGCAGGCTGCACCACTGACCCCGGCTGGGCACAGGGTGGCTGCACCCCCACACTCAGACAGGCAGGGGTGTAAACCCCGACTTGGAAAGGCCCCCACCAGCTGGGTGTCTCTGGGCCCATAACACAGCCTCTCTGAGCCCAATCGTCACCTGTTAACAGGGAATCCGCCATTCGGGCCTACAGAGCCACAGGTGACAGTGTCCGTGAGGTCCCCAGTATGGAGACAAGAGGAGACCCATGGTGATTCTCAACCCCACAGGACGTCACAGGAATTCCTCAAACAGACCCTTCAAGTAATCATCAGCATATACTTTGTTTCCCTATCAAACACTGACACAGCTTCTACTATCTGCAGGTGTGGCTCGAGGCACTTAATTAATTTGTGGAACCCTTCTAATAATTCTGAGGGGTAAGGACTACCATTCTGCTCCTCTCCCAGAGGGGGAAACGGGGTAGAGCAGGGCCTGGGACTCAGGGGTGTGTCTTGTGGCCCTAGATCCAAGGCACCCGAGGAACTCTGGGGCTGATCACTGTGCTAAGGACAAGTGTCAGGTCACCCAGCAATGAGAGTTCTCTAGGTTTACATCAGGCAGTCAAGACCAGTTATTTCAGAAAATAAGTCCACTTGCAAATCATTTGCAAGTGACCTGGGTAGAAATAAAGGAAAATGAATCATTGTTCAATTCCTGAAATACTCTTTCTGAAATTTAAAAAAATTTTCAGAAAAATTAATCCCTTATAAGGAAGACAAACACAGCAGGGAGCTGGGGCACAGGCCCGTGATCCCAGAGACTGTGGAGGCTGAGACAGGAGGATCCAAGTTTGGGGTTAGCCTCCAGAATGTAGCAAGGCCCTCATCGATTTTTAAAAAGACCCTGTATCAAAAATCAAAAAATAAAATAAAAGGACAGGGCTGTGGCTCAGTGGTTGAGTACTACAATAAGGGGCGGGGACAAAGAAAACCACCACACGGTGGCAGATCTGAGCCTCCCAGCCACCCAATTGACACAGGGATTCAGGATAGAGAGGAATGCAGACTCTTAAAGGAGATACCACAAGCCATTGAGATTCAGAAAGCAGTTGCAAACCCTGCGAAATGAGGGAAATATGCAAACCCAGGAAAACCTGGGGGAAACTGTGTAGCCCCACCCGGGCTCCACCTCCAGCCCAGCTTGGACACAGCCTCCCTGTAAATGTCAGCCCCAGCCCAGGCCAGGGCTGCTCCCACTCTCAAGCAGCCTGTGCTCGCCCGTCCTGCATCACCCTGTCTCTGCCTCTGCCTGGCTTGTGCTGAAAGTCTTTTCGGCCAGGTACCACGCGGGACCCGTCTCCTCTGGGAACCCCGCAGACCCTACTCAGGAGACATCTCTTCGGATTCAATCATTTTTCTACGCTCTGGCTAAGCCAATTCCTAAAGAGACCCATGGGGAGGGTTTGTATTATGCATCCAGATTTCAAGTGAAGGGACTGAGGCACCAGCAAGTTACGGAGGAGTTGGAAGGTGAACCACTGTAAGTCGGTGACCGTCCTCGGTAGCCTCAAAGGAAAGCAGGGTTCCCACCAGTGACCTCTCCGGGTGAGCATCCCCAGGGTTCCGTGTGCCCACCCCCCTCAAGCACACACAAACGGCGCGACCCACTGGCCCAGCGTTGACTCTGTCCACTTCTGGGCCTGACCTCAAGGCGCGAGGTTCCCCCCAGCCCTGCCCGGTGCAGGCCCAGCAGCCGGGACCCACCCAGGTTGTGCTTCATCTCAGAGAGCTCCTGCTGGTGCAGCCACTGCAGCTTCTCGATCTCGATCCTCAGCCTGCGGATCTGGAACGAGAAAAGCAGGTTCCGACGAGGCCCTGAGCGGGTCCAGCTGCTCCCCAGCAGGCCCCAAGAGCTCAGCCTCTCCTGACCAGAAGGGTCACAGGTGCCACGGGGCTGACTCAGGCAGCCAGGCTGGGCGCCGACCTTCCCCCCAGCACCTGTCCGGGGATGGGAACCCCAGGTTGACCCAAATTCATGAGAAATGCTGGCTCTGAAGACCAGCGGAGAGCACCACCTACCATGGAAAGACCCGACACTAGAAAAAGCCACTTAGAGTGAAGGACCAAGTCCCCCAAACAATACATCAAAAGTCTGGATAGAGGCGGGCACAGTGGCACAGCCTGTGATCCCAGAGGCTCAGGAAGCTGAGGCAGGAGGATGGCAAGTTCAAGGCCAGCCTTGACAACTGAGCAAGACCCTGTCTCAAAGTAAACAGAAAGGCTGGGGTGAAGCTCAGTGTCAGAGCACCACTGGGTTCAATCCCCAGCACCCCAAAAATAATTTTTAAGTTTGCATTTTTGTCTAAGAAAATTTAATAAAGGTAGCGGTGACTTTTCACCTGATAAAACATCCAGGTGGAATCCATGATCATTCATCTGAAATTCCAAAGCCCAACGTCTTTGAAATGAAAGGGGGAGGATAACCCCAATTTGGACCGTATTGATTTAAAGGGAAAATAAGCTTGGACTGAACTGATCTGAGGGTTTTAATTATCAAGCGGCTTGGTCACTCATGACAATGACAATGTGGACTCACTCTGGTTGTCACAAGTGAGGATTACTACTGACACCTAGTGGGTAGAGGCCAGCGGTGCTGCTGAAGGACAGTCCCCAACACAAACGTCACAGGGGCTGAGGTTGAAAACTTCTGATTTACCCTGCGAGGGTGAACGACCTCATTTCAGTGCCAAAATCTCATGTCTAGTGGGCGGGGGAGGGGGCTGGATATCACCCTCCAAAATGGGAAAACAAGTGCGGCCCACACCTGACCAGGGCTTTAGGTGAGACACTACGAACCCGCTCACCCCCAACCACAGGCGGGTTCTTAAAAGGAATTCTTAAATCCACTCCTCCTGACCCTTTATGTTCACACGGTTTTCCTTCAGAAACTCCCAGGTCCCCCCTTCTTGTCTGAGCAAAGCCAAGAACCCCGTCAGAGGCTGTGCATGGGACTCCCCACCTCCGTCCTCGACCCTCAGGACTCCAGAAACCCTGCCACCCGCACTTCACCTGGTGACCTGCGAGCACCTGGCCCACGCTGTCCCGGCCGGCCACACAGCCAGCAGCGCATTCTCCAGGACTATCAGCCAGAGAGGGAATTCTGCAAACTGCACTAGAAAGCCCCTTTCCCAGGGGACAGTTTATGCTTCACCAGAAGTCTGGGGCTTCTCTGGGCCACCTGAGAATTTCTGAATGCAAATGCTTAAATCACGACTGCAGAGAGGCCCAGAAAGACCACGGCACTGATTCAACATGAAGCGGAAGGGCGGGTCTCCCGTCTCACCATGGACTAACTCTGGCTCAGACGGGGCTATCTATCACACCTGGCCAAGTGGCACAGCTGCTGGCTGGGCATTGGGGAGGAAGTAGCCCGCCCACCCCTCACACAGCAGGGGCCGCGGTGACGGAGGCAGCCCCGGGGGCCCGGGCAGCTCATGCACCATGTCACCCTTATAGCAGCCTCTAAGGTCCAGAGCAAGTAAGGAATCCTGTCACCTCTGACCTCAGCGATTGTGCTTCCAGTAGTGTTCTTGGAAAGATCGTTGTATATTTCTGTCATCGTCCCTTTTATGGCATCCATCATCTGAAAGACAAAAACAAACAATCCACTCACCATCGGCGGCTTCTCCAGGCAACAGAACTAACATGGACATGGAGAAGGCGGCAGTGACCGTGCCCCTCCCAAGACACTGGTCCCCCTGCCCTGAAGACTAGTCCACAACTCTCATGCTAGTTTCTACACCCGCAGACTGAACCAGAAAGGCCCAACAGGACCCATCTGGTCCTGTCTAACACGGCAGGTTTGAGGGAGAGGGTGTCTTGTTACTGCCGTTGAGTTCTCTCTCACTCTCTCTCAGGGCTGGGAATGAAATCCAGGGGCTCGTGCATAGCAGGCAAGTGCTCCTCCACTGACTTACACCCCTGCCCTTAATTAATTCTCCTTTTAAAAACACGTTTACTAGGGAAGCTGAGGCAGGAGGATCACAGGTTAAAGGCCAGAGAGTGAGACCCTGTGTCAAATTTTTTTAAAAACAAAGAGGCTCAGTAGTAAAGTGTCCCAGTATTCAATTCAATCCCTAGGGGGGGGGGGGGGTGAGAATATCCACAACATACCATGTAAACTGTATATTGCAATCGTATTAAAATGTAAATTTATTTATTTTTAACTTTTTTAAGTTGTTGCTAGACCTTTATTTGGTTTATTTATTTGCAGTACTGAGAATCAAACCCAGTGCCTCACACATGCCAGGCCAGTGCGTTACCTCTGAGCCACATCCCCAGCCCCTAATGCAGTGGTTTTTAGGGACTGAGTGCCAGGGTCGTAGCTCAGTGACAGGATAGGTCCACAACATGTTTAACAGGCACAAGGGCCTGGGTTCGGTCCCCAGTGCATGCTCAAACATGCACACAAAACACCAATGGCTTTTCAAATATTTGAAGTGACTCATTCGTCACCATAAATCAATTCCAGAACATTTTCATTACTCCCCAAAGAACGCCCGCTCCTTGTTAGTCTCCACCCCTCCAATGTCCCCATCCTGCACCTCCCAGGTCTCTGACAACCCTGGCCCTTTTCTGGTACTAGAGACTGAACCCAGTCAGGGGCACTTTCCCTCTGAGCTCACCCCCAGTCCACTTTATTTTTTATATTGAGGCAGGGTCTCACTAAGTAGCCCCCGCTGGCCTCAAACCTGTGCTCCTCCTGCCTTGGCCTCACACTGCCGCGATCACAGGCGTGCCCAGCTGTCCATCAAACCTCAACCTGCCCTCTACCCTACAGGTGTGCTTATTCCAACCATTTCCTGTAAATGAACTTGTGCAACACGCAGGCCCTGGTGCTGGCTCGAGGCCTGCGCACCTGCAACGTCTCATTCCTTTGCAGCCTGCCAGGTGGACTTGGCCATTTGCCATTTTAATGCCCTCAGCCCAGGCACTGCCTGCCTACTTCATTCCCATCTTCCTTCCCTTTAACGAGTCTCTCAAGGCACCGGTCAGCCTGTGAAACCAGCCAGGGCAGAGAGAGAGAGAGAGAGAGAGAGAGAGAGAGAGAGAGAGAGAATCCACAACCACCCAAAGACCTGCTGACCAAATGTGTTTGTGGGAAGACCTTCTCTCCTCCTTCCCCCACCACAGGGGCCAGCAGGGGTCAGGAGAGAGGTCTGTCAGGCCTGCTCTGACAGCGGCCAATCTCTCCTGGGCTTTCCTAAGCTCCAGCTCAGAGGGAAGGCAGGACAAAGGACACCCTGCATCCAATGCCTCTGTCCCCCCATAGTTTCTCACCTTCCCTGGAACAAAGCCAGGTGCCAACAGAGCACCCGGCGGGGTGTGCACAAGGGACTGGGAAAACCAGGCCAAGGCCGCCCGGGCCTGCCCACCAGTGGGGAGGTGGCCATAAAGGAATGCCTGTTCGCATTCTGTTTTGCACAAAAACAAATCCATGTGAGCACGCAACTGCATGACAGTCAAATGAGTGAAATATCTGTTGCGAGTCCCGCCCTCCTCAGGCTTCCGCCAGGATACGCACTTTCTGCTGTGCGTGGTGCCCAGGGGGTCCTTCTTCACGGACCCCTGGGCTCTGCTGCCAGGCACATCCACAGAAAGCATTGGACCAAATGGCCTCACAAGAAAACGCGGGACAGTGGGGGAGACTCAATACGCCGCGAAGGCAACGCTGACTTTGCATTTTAAAGATGGACTTGTGGAGTGACTTCCACGCCTACTTCCAAATATAGCCAAGACCTCGGAATTAATAAGGAAGGCATTTCTGCCAAAACGCAGAAACCCGCGCCTCCAACGTCAGGTCACCTCAGAGACAGAAAAGTTCATCAGGAACACCCCACCCCCATCCCCCAAAGTGACCCTGTTCATTCTTTTAAATGGTGAAGAAAACGTCCCTGGAAACAGGTCCTGCCTCAGAGGAAAGGGGACTGCAGGGGGCGGTGGAAGGCCCATGGCCACAGGAACCGGGAACATGGGCTTAGTGTCAGTGATAAGCCTGACCACCCGGCCGGCCTCAGTTTACCTATCTGTAAATAAATAGCTGGGACCAGATCAAAGGAGGGGGATACCAGGGACAAATGCACATTGAAAAACAGACAGACAATACCAGATACCACCTTACATCGATACTGAAAACACGTCCCCATCAGCCCTCTTCCAACCCCACAGAGCCGTAGCAAGAAAGACTCCCCGGGGGTGGGGGCTGTGACATCCCCGTCAGTCTCCCTCCAGGTCCAAGCCTTGACACAAACAGTATCTGGTGAGATTAAGCTTCATTTATTTAGGTTTTTAAACCGAGCGGATTTAAATAACAGGAATTAAGTGTAAATAAAAATATTAACTCAAAACTGGCTCAGGTGATGAACAGGCCAGAAAACCATCGCGAGTGGCACGTCGCTGACCCTGGAATCCTCCCTGGTTGGAACCTCGGGGACCCTGAACCCCTGGGTCAGCTGTCCTCTGCTCCAGCACTCAAGGAAAGCCTGTCCTTCATGAGCAGCCTGAATGCCAAAGGGGACTCCAGCGCCTTATGGATTTTATGGGCTGGTTTTAGGATCTAAGCCTTCCTGGCGTGAGATTGAGTCCGCCCTCAATACCCCGCTGAGAACGGACTTCAGAGCCAGTGCGGAACAGGGTCCTCTGCCCGGGCCCCCCCGCGGCAGCCCACCCGGCGCCCACCACTCACCTTGCTCGTGTACTTGGCGATGTCGGCGGCAACGTCGGCCGAGGCGGTGGCGATGGGCAGGTCGGCGCTGACGGACGACGCGAGGGTGCTTGTGCAGCCCGAGCTGCTGATCAGGGGGGATGGCTGCGTGCTGGTCACCAGGGTGATGGTGGACGTGGACGGGCTCTGCGTGACCTCCTTCTGCTGGACAGCTAGGAGAACAAAGGGTCCTGGTCACCCCAGAAACATAGGAAGGGCTGTCCCAGCACAACAATGTGGTGACAAGTGCAGCCCAGCCCTTGACGCACCTTGTGGGCTTCTCTACTCTAAAGTGACCAAAGGAGCCAGGCTAGGTCCCAACCCCAGTAGAAAAACTTGAGCAAACATGAACCACCTCTGAGAACTCAAGGTTGTGAGGCAGCCCTGGTGCCCCGAGTGCCCGGGGCAGACTCCAGGTGCCCAAGGAACCCCAGCTGGTTCCGACCTGCAACAGGGCAACGGAAGAGGGGGCATTGTCTTCCAGCCCCACGGGAGGGGAGGCGCCTCACCACCCTGGATGGCCCAGCCCTTCTGCCCCCATATTGTCCAACTCTCCTGACTCTCCTGAGCCCCCACTTCACCCTCCTTGCTCCCTCAACCTACCTACAGGCCCCAAACCTCCACACAGGTCAAAGCAGAGGTCAGTTCACCTGGACTCCCTGACTAGCGCACCAGTGTATGACTGATTAAAAACCAGTCTTACCACCTTAACTAGTGGTGCGGGAGTGCCCAGCTGATTCAGGTGTGTCTTACCACCTTAACAATTGATGCAAACATGCCATCAGTCCTTGTCACTTTATTTTGAGACAATTGGAAAGCTGAGGACCATAACGTCCACGAGTCTTTCTGGCAGCACCAAGCCTCCCCCTGGGGAAGGACCATCTGCTCACGGGGTAGGAAGACAAGACGTACTTATCCTCATCTCCAGCAACCTAGATCCAGCTCCGTCCCAACAACTGTTCTTTTTCGAACACTCGACCACTGAGCCACATCCCCAGTCCTATTTGGTATTTTATTTAGGGACAGGGTCTCACTGAGTTGCTTAGCGCCTCGCCTTTGCTGAGGCTGGCTTTGAACTCGCAATCCTCCTGCCTCAGCCTCCCGAGCTGCTGGGATTGCAGGCGTAGGCCACTGCGCCCAGCTCCAACCACGTTTTAAGCACCAGGGTCACTTCAACTGTCTTCCAACTTGACCTCTCCAGTTTTCCACTCCTTCCTCTCCCATTCCCCAATCTTTGGAGGGTTACATGGGCCTCCTCTGAGGTCCAGCGACCTTTTTACCTTGCATCCTGCTGCTAATCAGAAGGCCTGCTCACCAGGGTGCACTCACTAGGAGACTTTCAATCAGGGGCCCCACCTTCCAGGATCTGGAGAAGGTTCCCCAAGGAACCAGATGTACCCCAGCCTCACAAACCTGGGCAAACTGACCCTGGGCAGATCGGCCCTCTGTGTGCCCTGACGTCAGCTGCAGATGGAGCGTCCTACTTTCTGGTGGGAGTTTCAATTCTGCAACTTCAGCAAGCAGTTCCTGCCGCTGGCCTATCTCATGGGTGTGGCAAATCCCTGGTTTTCAGAGTAAGCTTTGCTGTCAACCTCTCACACAGTACTCTTCCCAAAACAAGGCCAAGGGCTTTGCTCATGTGCCCGTGGAAACACTACACAAAGGTACAACTTTCTTTGCAGCACTGCTTATGGTAGGAAAAAAAATGGAAGTAACCTAAGCCCACCGGGAAGGAAATGCTTTACATAAACTAGGGAATACTACGCAGCAGTCCAAAAGAAGGCAGGGCCGTATGCTGGGACACAGGCAGACCTCGAAACATGCTGATGGGTGAAAAAAAAAAAGCAAGTATGGTACCATTTTTATGTCTTAAGAAAAAAAGGGGAAAATAAGTATGTGGTGTCTTGTGTGTGGGTGTGTGGGGGTCGGTGTGTGTAGATACTTGTGCGTACATGCATAGGAAAGGGTTTTAGGTGACTGATCGTGGCTACCGAGGAAGGAAGGACAATGAAATGGAAGGTGAACGGGCAACACTCAACAAAATTCTATATAAACATCCTGTCCCCTTTCGAAGGAGAAGAGAGGCATGTATCACCTTAAAAAAAAAAAAAAAAAAACCTTTTAAGTGAAAAAGTGAGTTGCAAACCAACTTTAAAAAAAAATAACGCCAAATGGAACGTGCGAGGCCCTCAGGACACGATGGCCGGGACACAAACGGGAGGGAAAAAATAAAACGGCAATGGTGTTTGTCCTGTCGATGTGGCAACGGGAGTGGGCGCCACGCAGAGCAGAAGGGGGCTGTACCTTTCACAGCCTGTCTGGTCTGATATCTCGTCCCCTGGGAAGACTGAGGCTGCTGCTGGCTGTGCTGCTGCTGCTGCTGCTGCTGCTGACGCTGCATCTTCTGCATGTGCCACTTTTGGGAGGACGTTTGAAACTTACTTGATGAGTTCCACACGACCCGCTGCACGGCCGGGGCAGTCTCCTTCGGTAAGAGCGGCCTCTGCTTTTTCACCGGGCTTCCTGTGACGGCGGGGGCCGGCGCGGTGACCGTGACGGTGGATGTCGTGCTGGTGGTGGCCGGGACGCCGGCCACGGGGGTTTGGGAGGAGGAGCGGGTGGGCACCGGCGTCTCGGGGGGAGACTGGCTGCCCGAAGTCGTGGACGGCGGCGCTTTACCAACGACTACAGCCAGGGCGTGGAGACAGACAGACAAACAGAGCAGGTTGGACTCGGTTCCGGCAGGGTCCTGCCTTGAGTTCTGGGCAAAACCAACCAAAGCCAGGGGTGCCCAGGGAGGTCCGCACCAGGCGCCCACCCAGGAGCAGCATCTCACCTCCACTGAGCCCGGCTGGCATCGAGACCCAAGCCACGACCCCTGGGGGTCAGGCGGTGAACACGACCCCCCACCAGGGAACGAAGCCGTGGGAGATAGAATCCCTGCGAGTGCTTGTCCAAGAAAGGACTCCTCCAGAGGGGCAGGGGAAGCCCTTAGCTAGGGATCCCCTAACACCCGCACCCCAAGAACCAGACGGCCTCTCCCCTGCCAACCACTGAGCAGCACGGAGCCACCCGCCCAGAAAGAAAAGCCCCCTCTGTCTCCTCCAATTCCCTCCAGGACAACGTCCCAGGGAGGTGCTGACACTAAAAGGAACTCTGCCCCACGCAGGGCCAGAACCTCCCCAGCACAGTCACTCTGCGAGTTTTAGCTCTGGACGTCTGCTGGCCCTGCCGTCTCGTGTCCACGCACACAGTCCAGGCTCTCCTAGTGTGTGGTGGTCAAGTGTAACGTGTTCGCGTCTTTTAAAATGAGTTTCTTTTAATACCGTCAACAACTACACAGGCAGGACTTGAGAATTACAAAAACCATGCATGTGAAGGCCTGAGGTGGCGCCCACTGCGCTGCGGTCTTCCTGGAGGAGCGGGGCTGGGGCTTCACCCGGCAGAGCGAGGACAGAGGGAGGAGCCCGGGCCATGGCAGGGCCACCGAGGTAAGGAGACAGCGGGGCAGAAGAGCCAGAAGCACTGAGAGAGCAGGGGGCACGTTCAGCCAGGGGGTTGTTCATGGCCACCGAAGTCCCAACCGTGGATTAGGTGGACTTGGCCCCAAGAGGACATCAGGGAACACACTGCAAACACGGGTGCGGGTCAACCGTCCCTGACCTCAGACTCCGTGCTGCCTGGACATCAAACTCCGCAAATGAAACACGAGGGCGTGATGAAGGGAGGACGGTCAGGACGCCGTGGGGTTTAGGGGCCGGGAGAAGGAAGCTGAGGGACAGCAACTGGCCGACTCCAGGCCGGCCTGGGGCAGCCCTCCTGCTTCCCTGGAGGGGAGCACTCAGCCGGCTGCTGGGCATCAGCCCAAGTGGGGCTGGGCAGGGTCCCTTCCTGCAATGAGGGGTCCCGATCTTTCCTGGGTGACCTACGAGTACTGGACACAGCCCCTGCCCCTTCCAGGTACACAGGAGGCGTTCCCCTGGGCTCTACTGAGAGCCAGGCAGCTCCCCACGTTATCATTTAGGCAAATTTTAATTTCTAGGGTATTCTGATGATTGGTGGGGAGGAATCTCAAGGAAACTTCACTGGCTAGAAATCTGGAGTATATAATCACCCAAAATTCATCCCAAAAGGGTGAAGCCTTTACAGGGCCAGCACCGGGGAGCTGCCCATTCAAATTCCCTGACATATTCCAGAACTTGCCACCCTGCATTAGCATCCCGGTGGGGAAGGGTGACGGGACTCCTGGGCGCAGCCGGGAGCAGGTCTGCTCTGAAGGTACCTACTCCACCACACTCCGCACTCCACGCTGAGGGTGAGCGGGAGTCCCCACGGCACCGTCCCAAATGCCCTTCCCTTCAACTGAGCAGAAGCGAAGGCGCTTGGTGGGGACCCTGCTCCACTGCAGAGTCCAAGGCTGAGCCTTCGAGACCCGAACCACCACGCAGGCTCTGGATTTAAGATCATTCGATTTTTCCTAATCGCTAAGAAGCTGCCAACTGAACTGGGTTCTAGAATCTTCTGCTCCACCATCTAGCATCCACTCGGGGCTCCAGGAGAAGTTTCCTGGAGACGTCAGCGTGAGGAAAAGCTCTTTTTTTTTTTTTTTTCAACAACTGGATTAATTTTGAGTTTTTGGAGAGTGTGAGATCTCTTAAGGATCTCTTCCTTTTTGCTTTCACGGCCAGGAAGCTCAGAGCCCAACTCTAAACCCCGACAGCACGTACTTTTGCCTAAAATTGCTGCCCAGTTATTCTACCTTCTTTTCCCTTTTACACTGACTTCTCTATTTTCCTTCGGTTTCATGGTTATGCATTCTTGTCAATCTGTGCAAATCCTGTCTGGAAGAGGAAGGGGCATGGAATGAATCAACCAAAAGGCCTGTTCCAGAAAGAACAGAACAGTATAACTGTGCCCCGGGAGTCCTGTACCACCTACACCCAGATCACACTTCCACCATCCTCACGGAACACATGCTGCTGCCTGTTTTCTCTGCAACAATAAAGAGCAGCCTCTCAGAACTCAACGCATGACGTCACTGTTTTTCAGAAGCATCTATGAATCTCTGAGATGGCCAGGGACGGTAGGCCTGCCTTCTCTGTGCTGTGTCTCCTTTCCCTCTCCCCTCCTGCACGCTTCAGAGACATCCTGTTCTCTTTTCCTGAGCGGCGGGACACCCTCTCTCCCCACTAACAATTGAGACTCCACAGCAGCAAGATTCTCCACACACACTGAGACCTTGCTTTAAGCCAGCAGGCTGGGGAAATTCAAAGGACACAGGCTCCCATCTTAGTCAATGGTTTGGATAAGAAGTTAGCAGCTGTCAGAAGTAAGGCATAGTCAAAAATCAAACCTGGCTACGCTGTAAGTTACCCACAAAGTACATGAGGCTTTATGGCCTCGACCTCTAATCTGTCCTCAGGCAACATTTCTCCAGGGACCCTTAATTAATTCTTGAGTACCTTCCGTGGGCATGCTGGGCTCCACCCACCACCCATTTGCCAAGCCAGCTGGAAAATGTGCTGACGGCTTTGTCGGGGCAAGAACACCCTCCAACTCATTCCCAAGCTCCTGCTAGAGGGTTTTCCTGCGGAGACAGGGTGCCCATGCCCTCCAGGGACACCTAACAGCCAACACCAGGACCTCTACCTGGTGGTAGAGGCCAGGATGCTCCTAGACACCCTCCACGGGACAGAGAACTCTGTAGGGCCAAGTGTCACTAGTGCCAGGCCGAGCAGCCCTGGGCTCGGGTCAGCTAAATGAACAGGACGGACATCAAATCAGGTGGCATGTCACCAGACACTGCCCCTTGGGTTTCTAGGTCCTCGAAAGGCTCTCGGGCACTCGGGTACCACTTACCAAACAGTTTCACATTCTCATAATAAAATGTACCTGGTAATGCCTGAGTAGCATGAGGGACAGACAGGAAGCTGGACTAAGGAGGACCTTTGACTGAGCCTGGTCAGAGGTTGACATGTCAACAAACACTTCAGGGACATGAGTGAGCCTGTTGGAAAAGCAGTGGCTTAGGCTAAGGAGGACTTCACTAAAACCAACTACCGTTTTCTAAGTGCTTCCTTGCTGGGCTCCCAAACAATCATGGTGGGCACTGAGCAGGCCAAGGTCAGGGGGCCTACACCTAAGCCCTGGTCCTGTTCTGTCCTCAGCCTGGGAACGTAAGGCCGTCCAAGCTTTCCTTGCTGCCCGGTGCTGGGGGCCCCGTGGCTTCTGCCAACACAAGGGCCGGGGGCGTTCCAAGCCCAGTGAGAACCTGCAGACGGACACAAGGACTTACCGTCCTGCTTGGGAGGTGGCTCTTTGGGTTCCTTCTTATTTTTCCGGCCCTCCCGCCCAGGATGGTCGTCTCCCAAGTCTATGACAAGTTCACTCTCTGAATCCGAGTCCAGGCCCAAGTGCACCGTCGGAGAATCCGTCTCATCTTTGCCCTTCAGTTTGTCCTTGGCGGGATGCGGGGACGGCTTCGCTCTCTCGGCAGAGTCCCTCTCGGGCTCGGGGCTGGCCTTCGTGGCCACGGGCTCTACCTTCTCGCCCACTGGAGACGTGCTCTTCGGCTCCTCGGGGACCTCCGCGGGGTTGGCGGGCTTGGGCTTTTTTTTGGCAGCAGGTGGCTCCTTGTCCAGCGCACTGCTGTCCTTATCCTCCGCGTCTTCCGGCTCATTCTTGGACTTCTGCTCGTCGTCACTGAGGTACTCACTGTCGCTACTCTCCGACTTCTCGGAATCCTCCGAGTCGCTGTGCTCCACGGCCGTGTACACGTCCTCCGAGATTTCATTGATGCCTAAATTCAAAAGAGAAAACCCAGCCTGTGGCGCAGTCACGAGAAGCAGGACCAGAAACATGCAGATGGTTCCCATGCCAAAGGCTGGAGTGACAAAAACACACTCAAATCGCATCACACTGGCCCGAGGGACGGGAGTAAATGGAAGCAGCCACTGGACACAAGTGACCAGCGGGAGCCGTGTCTGCAGAGGCTTCGGGTCTTAGCCTTCAGAGGTGACCTGGGACCTCCCTACACATGATTAAACACGAGCAAGCTAAGTCTGCATCGCTGGTAGGAGAGGGAGAGGGCTGCAGGGACACAGGGACAAGCCACTCCAACCAGCCAACCCGCAGGTTAAAAAGTAGAGGCTCAGGGCTGGGGTCACAGCTCAGTGGTGGAGCGCCTGCCTCGCACATGCAAGGCCCTGGGTTCAATCCTCAGCACCACATAAACATAAATAAATAAAATAAAACGTACCGTGTCCATCTGCAACTAAAAAAACATATTAAAAAAAAATAGAGGCTCAGAGGATCACCTGTCCTAGGACACAAAGACAACCAGGAGACAAAGCAGAAGGCGGATCCCGGGCTCGGGCTCGGACTCGTCACCAGCCTCCTCCCGGGTGCCTCCAAAGCCTCTGTGCCCTGACACCCTTGTCCAGGTCTCCAGAAGGAAGCCAAGGCCCTCGAGCCCACCCAGCCGCAGGCACCTTCACTGGGGACTGCCCTGCGGGCGGCACCCGTTTTGTCTGGGTTTTGCTTTTTCTAACTTAGGATTTGGTGCCCAACTCACCAAGATGGCGGGCAGAGTCAGGACTCACGTACTTTGGGACATAGGCCTATGGCCAAGCAGCCTTGGGGAAGGGGCAGGGGTTCTTCAGGTAACCAGCAGGCCCCAGGACAGAGTGGACTGCTCACTGTTCTTCCACTCACAGGGGCCAAGATGGACCTGCATGTGCCCATGTCCACGGAAAGGGAAGAGCAGGGGCCAGGGATATGGCTCAGCGGGTACAGTGCTCGCCTCGCATGCACAAGGCCAGGGTTCAATCCCCAGCCCCACCAAAAAAAAAAAAAAAAAAAGGTGGGGAAGGGGCACAAAACAGCAGGTGCTCCAACAAGGGAGAAGCCCCTCCAGCAGCAGTTCTGCTCAGCTCCACTGCGCTTCCTGCAATGCCCGAGTGTGGCCAGGCCACAGGTAAAACATACTATGCCCAAAAATTAAGATCAGAAAGAAAACCCAATCGACTCTTTGGACTGCCTTCACTCAGGAGCAACGGCCTCTGGAATCGTCTTGACCTGGACACACCAAGCGAGACCCACAAGAGGACAAGAGCCATGAGGAGACCAGGACCGGGAGGTTGGCAGATCTCTAGGAAACACTTCTGCCTCCACCAGGGCCCGGCGTGGAGAACACCCAGGCGTGGTGTGGTTTTTAGATCTCAGGTTTGTGCTAGTGTAGCTAATGGCTGGACCCAAGAAAGACAAGCTGGACCACACGTGTGGTAAGTACCAGGTACCAGAATCAAAATGGTGACAATTTAAATCCTGCTCCTGGTGTCACTGGCTGTGTGACCTTGAACAAGTGATCCGCCTCTCTGAGCCTCGGTTTCTTCATCTGAAAAATGAGACTGAGAATAGTAGCAATCTCCCATAACGATGGATGCACTGTGCTGAGCACAGGGCAGGATGCACCAGAGGCACTCAGTAAACAGGAATGGGGGGCTTTACAAAGCTGTGTGGGAGGACCCAAGAGGGATTAAGTGACCGGCCCACCTGCGGGGACAGGTTCCTATAGACCCACTCAGGACAGATGTGAGACACTGGTGAGGCAGGGGCAGAGGAGAACTCAGCACCGTGAATCTTCAAGGCTGTCTTCACCAAGGATCACCTAAATAATTGACTAGCAGGTCCAGGACACTTTGCCATGAGTGGAAATACATTTTAGTTCCACTGGTGGTTCAAGGTCAGAACAGCCGCTAAGAGCAGCCAGGACTGGACCCTCACGGTCCAGGTGGATGTCATCGTCACAAACAATCAGAAACATTATCAGGAACAGCGAGCCACCAGAAGCCATACCTAACTGTGCTTTGCAGCTCTCTATGGTCTTGTCGAGATTCAGTTGGAACCTGCTGCGGATCTGCCGCTTGGGGGAGATGAGGGGCGCCGGGGTGGACTGCTGCTGCACGGACTCACTCAGCTCCTTCAGGTCCATCTCGGCTTTGCTGCGATCTGCAAGACACCACCGCACTCTCCTAAGCCCAGACTCAGGAGCGGTACTCACCACTGAGCTCCCCCCTGGCAACATGGAGGCTGGGGTGACGGCCAGCGAGCTCCCGCAGCAGGCGGACTCCCACGGGCGGCTTTCAGGTGTAAGCTGGAGGGTGCCAGGCAGAGAGTCTGTGGGACCCGAGACCCTCCAAAGCCAGAGGAGCTCGGTCTCAGAATCAGCAGGGAGAGAGCCCCCGGCAGCCAACACCTGCTCCAAACTCCCCAAGCCCAGTGAGGGGGGCTTGCACCAAATGAAGCTCGGGGCCCCCAGAGACACCTGGGGCTGGGGACCCTGGCTGCCTACCATCCACAGAGGCTTCCTTGGTCTTTCCTGATCTACCCAATCTGGGGGTCAAACTAGAAAAGGAAAACAGGGGAGAGGTCTTCCGGCTATGGCTCCCTTCACCCGACAGCCTCCGTGGAGGCCAGGTAAATAGATTCCTCCTGGACACTAACCTGTGACCAACAGGTCTCTCAGGTAAGAACCAAAGTTCCTCATCATGACTCCCAGGCAAAGCCCTCTGCGATGACATCCCCTAACCCAAGTCCCCTCCGTCACTCCGCCAAGGGCTCTTTGTATGACCAAATGGGCCAACGAGCCCATGTTGATGAACTTGCTCTCCCATCCCAAAGCCAGGTAAGAGGAAGAGAACTACGGTGGCCACAAAGTCCATAAAGCAGTGAGAGATCACGGGGGAGGGGAGCCTGTCTTTCCCTTGACCTGATCCCGCGGGGTCCCCTCCACCAACCCAGCCAACCCCAGAACACAGGTCAGAAAGCAGGTGACATCTGATCACCCTCCAGAGAGGAGAAGCCACCTCTGAGCCTGTTCCTAGCCACTGTGGGCTCATCTCCTGGACTTCCCTTCACTCCCCTGCTGACCCCGCACCCAAGGCAACCTATTCCCTGGCCGGTTAGGAAGCCCCAGGGGAGCATCCCAGAGCTTGCAAAGCTTTTGCTTGCTGTTCTCCTTCTGTTCTGGCATGAGCCAAAGCCCTTCACCTTCAACCAGAGCATTCTCCAGCACTGAGCGTGGAGAAATAGTTCCTTTAGTGACCAGAAGGAGCGAGGTCCCCAAAGCCCCCACCCAACAGAAGCAACACACTGCTCCGACAACCTTCCTTCCCACCTAGGTTAACTGGGAAGGGCTCTTTCTCAAAGCTAGCAAAGACGCTACCGCTATGATTCCAGAACAGCACCCTCAGAGGTCCAGGTGTGCGCTGTGTGTTCACAGGCCCCTCGGGAGGCTGCTCAGAGAGGCCCTCGAGGGAGGGAGGAAGCCTGGGAGGGAAGAACGTTCATTCAGATTTCCCCGAGGAAGAACCAGAAACTCACCTGCACCTGCCTTGACCTGCAGCTTACAAAGAGCATTGATAGTGAAACAGCAGCACAGCGCACCAACCCCGCGCGAACTGAGGCTCACTGGAGTGCAAAACACCCCGTGCCTCTGCCTCAGGCGCTTTAATGTTAACGGGGTTAAAAACAAATCCGAAGAAACAAACCCCAAAATAAGAAATATACACGTCCTGACATACGGCATCCGTCAGGCCCTCAGAAACCCTGACTTACAGTCTGGGAGAGCTGGGGAAACCCCCCAGGTGACTCCTAGGGGCAGCTGGGGTTGAGACCCTGGTGTAAGACCACTTCTGTGAGTAAAGAGATCCCGCACGGCCTTCACCCCGGTAGCCGCACCGCCTCGTGGGGCTCATCAAGAGACAGCCCTCACCTGAGCCCTCGACCTGTGTGTGCACGTGTGTGCGCATGCACACCTGTGATAGACGCGGCCCTTCAAGTTGACTCTAGGAAGGCTCACCTGTTGCACATTCACAGGAAAAACACAACCAAAGGAAAGCACTCTCTTTGACAAAATAAGGGTTCTCGCCTCCATCAACGGCTACTATGTCCGTTCTTGTTAAGAATAAGCCACCAGGGGCTGCCACTGAAGCGCAGGGCCAGAGCACTTGCCCAGCACATGTGAGGCCCTGGGTTCAAGCCTCAGCACCACATAGAAAAGATTTAAAACATAAAATAAAATAAAGAGAATGGGTCCATCTGCAACTAAAAAAAAAAAAAAAAAGAAAGAAAGAAAGAAAAAATAAACCACCAGCCAGGCACGGTGGCACACACCTGTAATTCCAGTGGCTCATGAGGCTGAGGCAGGAGGCTCGAGAGTTCAAAGTCAGCCTCAGCAACTCAGTGTGAGGCCCTGTCTCTAAATAAAATATTAAAAAGGGCTGGGGATGTGGCTCAGTGGTTGAATGCTCCTGGGGTCAATCCCCAGTTCCAAAAAAAAATAAAGAAATCACCAAGTGGGGGGGCTGGGCTCAGGCCCTGGGACCTTGGGAGCCTTAGTATTTTGCAATCAGCAGCATTGGGGGCTCTCTCTCTCCTCCACAGGGAGAAGGAACACTTCCCTGTTCCTCTGGCTCGTGGTGGCTTATCAGGACTTCTCCCACCCCTGCCCTTCTATATCGGGACCATCTTCAGAATTCACTGTGCTGCCAGGATTTTGAACTTCTCAGTTGATATGAAGACAGCTCAGCCTATAAATGGAAGCCAGGAATTAAAAAAAAAAAAAAAAAAAATACCCATGCTAGAGAAAGCCGCACGACCTTACGCTTCTGCAGGGAGCACAAATGAGAACAACCCCTTTAGAGGTCAACTTGGCAATCTCTCTCAAAATGTCAACTGCACGGGGCCTCGACCTCCACTCCACCTCTAGGAGTTTACCCTGCGGACACTGTCCCCCATGGCCAAAATCGGCATTCACTGTAGCTGTTTTCAATAACCAAGAAATGGACAACAACCGGAGCCAATCAATAAGGTGCCTGGATAAATAGCTTAAAAGTAAACAGATCTCCTTTGTTTTAACGCCGTTGGCAAACTATGATGAGTGGACTTCCAGGAGCTACAGCATGGCGGCTCCTTCAAGGAGACAGTTCATTAGACAAGAGACCCCGGCAGAAGCCCCTCTCAACCAAAGCCCAGCAGAGGGCTTCCCAGAGCATTCGCTGTAAGGAAGTGGGAGAACATCTGGGCAGCATAGGCCGGGCTCACACCAGGCTCCTCAGGAATGGCTGGCTTCCGAGGGCCTGCCCTGCACAGGGACAAAGGTGGCCCCTGTCAGTGACAGCAGAAGGACAGCAGCAATGCTCCAGGCCAGACAGCTCTCCACTGCTCCCTCTGCACCTTCAACAGAGCACCGGGGCACACCGCGGCCACCACAGGAACACTGGCCTGCTGGCCCTTCGCCTCTGCACCAGGGGCTCTAGAAGGAGGTGAGAATCCAGCACCGTGTTCTCGGCAGATTTCAGGTTTCGGGTGTGTGATTTATCGGTGCCATTGAATCACAGAAGGGGGCCTGAAACAAGCCAGCGGGACCGGGCTTCTGTCTGAAGGAGGAGAGCAGAGGCCCGAGACAGCAAGTGAGGGCAGCGAGCCGCTCCCACCCCCCACCCCCCGCACGGCAGCGCAGGAACCGTGACTCACTGAGCCCGGCCACGAAACCAGCTGCCAGCCCAGGGGCCGGGTCTTGTATTTTGGGTTTCTGTATTTGGCTCTCCAAGTCGAGTTTTATGACTTTCTTTTAATGCAGATGAGCCAGTTTTTATTTTAATTTGGGGCACTAGGGGGAATGGGGAGGGGACCTAGGGACACACTACCACTGAGCTGTATCTCCACAGCCTTTTTACAAATTTTGAGCCAGGGTCTCATTAAGATGCTTAGGGCCTTGCTAAGTTGCTGAGGCTGGTCTCAAACTTGGGATCCTCCTGCCTCAGCCTCCCCAGGCACTGGGATTACAGGTGTGCACCACTGCGCGAGCCCCAACAGCCAAGACTTTAAATCTAGGAGGGTACATGCTCATACGGGGAATTCTGAGCTTTAATTCAAAACACAGACGCAATGGGCAGCAGCTTCCTCCTTTGTCCCCCATGTTATCACTGCCCAGAGGGAACCTTCACCTAGCCCTGACCCCTGGGCTGGATTTGGGCCAAGCCCCACCCAAATCTTGTGTGACTGTGCACAGGTGACTTTGCTTCTCTGTGCCTCCCTTGCCCTTCCATAAAATGGGGCTGTCTTACCTACCTAAAAGGCTGTGCTGCTTGTTTATTTTAAAAAGTCATTTTAATCTACAGAGAGCAAAGTTCATTTTGGAGGAAATCCAGGTCTGTCTGAACAGAGGCACAGACGCACAAACCCCCCAGGCAAGACCTTGTCTCAAAGTGCTCCCTCCTGGTCTGCAGTCCAACCCTCCTCCACCCCAACCCCGGGCTGCTTCCATCACTGTGATTTTGCCTTTTCCAGTGTTCTGTCTGTCTGTCTGTCTGTTTGTTTTTCTTTTTGGGTTTTTTAATGGAATTCTGTTTTGTGAGACTGTTGCCGTCCGTCTGTCTCTGGCGCTCTGTATCTCTGCATCGCTCCTGTCTGGCGAAGGCCGTCACAGGGATAAACGTGACTAAGCCCACGAAGCTCGCGCTCAGCCCCAGGCAGGCTGCCCTTGCTGGACTTCAGGACCCGGTGGATCCTCGCCCACGAGGGACCTGAGACCCTACCCAGGCACCGCCCAGCTCACAGGCCTTCATCCCTGCTGGGAGGGAGGCAAAACTGCCCAGTGTGTCAGGGGCTGGGGGCCTCCAGGGAGGCGGCAGGAGCCCTGGCCTGCACCACTGCCCACGGCTGCGCCCCACCCACCAGACACGCCCCAGGAAGGGTCCTGCACTCCCACGTACGTGCGTCAAGCCACACTGAGAGACCCACAGTGTCACCAGGATGCCTGCCGGTCACCCCATTTAGGGAAGGAGCTATCCTGGCCGCAGGGGACTGGCAGAGAGGAACGCAGGGAGCAGGCCTCGCCCAGCCCGGCTGCTTGGGTGTGCAGGAGGGAGGAGGCGTGGGAAAGGAGGCCACCATTCTGGGGATTGTAGGAAACAGTCGATGTTCCCAAGGCAGCAAGTGGGTTCCCTTTTGTTCAGTCACTCTGAATCCGAACCCCAAGCCCCACCCTGAGTGCCCTGTTCCACCTGGGCTGCAAGAACAGGCAACCCAGCAAGCAGGAGACCCGGGCTCCAAGGACAGACAGCTGGGCTCCACCTGGGCTGCTGGCGCTGCTGGGCACCCAGGGTGCTGTCCAGACCTGGCGTCTCCCAGCTCCAGCAGCACTGCCCGCCCCCAGCCCTGCCTGTCCATCTAGATGGCCGGCACTCACCTCCCGCAGAGCTGGCCTCAGAGCGCCTGCCGCCAAGTGCCCTCTGCCCTCCCCACCTGGGGGGCCGACAAGCATCTTAGACTCCAAGGGGAGCTCCTGGCCCACAGCTCTGCCGCTGGCCAGGGAGTCGGCCCCATTACCGTGTGGTCCAGGAGTTCCACGCCATGAGGGTCCTGGGCACCGCAGGAGACTCAGCGGCACTGGGGACAGGCAAATGTCCCAGACATGACCCCATGTGGGGTGGAGACACAACTGACCAGGCAAATGACTGATCAACAGAAAGTTGTCCTTCTGACACCTCAGGTGGGCACAGGCCCCTCCACCTCGGTCTGCAAGCCCTCAATGGACTCCCCTCCTGCCCCTGCCCACAGGATGCAGCCACCCCAGCCACCTGGCCTCTCCTACAGCACAGCGAGAGGGTCCTCACCCACCACCTCTAGAACCTCTTCTTTCCCCTGGAATGTTCTTCCTCCGGTTATCAGCACGGCTGGCTCTTCCTCCCAGGTGTTTATGGAGGCGTGAACCTTCTTGCCCACCTCCCTCGAGTACCCTCCGGGGACCTGAAGCTTTGATAGAGCCGGGTCCCTAGGTGGCGGGCTAACTTCTCCCAGGCCTACGATACTCCCAATACTAGGGCTCAACAAAAGCAGGAGTCATGGCAGAATGGCTCAAAATGACTTCGCACTTGGTTGTTTGGCATTACTAGTGCAAACTTGTAACACTTTGGCCTGACAGTTCTTTTTTCTCCTAACACAGTATTTTTTAAATAACCAACTAAAACCCAATGGATTAAAAAATAGTAATTCAAGGGATGAAAATCGATATCAGAAAATTAAAGGGAACAGGGTATCAGAGTACACTGGGCTCAGGAAAGTTAACACTGGTTCATGGAACTCCTTTCGGCCACATGTATGTATTCACATCTCAGTGATCTGGCTTATAGGCTCAAGGAGAAACGAGCTTCTGAACACTGCCCTGAGGCCCTTCAAGACAAGAACAGCTGCAAATGGGTGTGGTGTCCCATGCCTGTTATTCCAGTGACTCAGGAGGCTGAGGCCCGAGGACTGCAAGTTCAAGGCCAGCCTCAGTAACTCGGTGAGGCCATGCCAAAAACAAAACAGAGTTAAGGAGGGCTGGGGGCGTGACTCACCTCACCTTCACCCACTGCACCTTTTTAATTATCTGCACAGAGAAAAGAGTTCAAAGGTTCAAGAACCACACATAGAAAAAGGACATTACAATTGCCAAGTCACAGTTGTCACAGAAAGACTCTGCCAGAGGTGCCAACTGACCCAGGTTAAGGTTCAGGATGCTTCCGGTGGTGGACGTCTTGTCCGTTTTCGTCATGATGGGCGCAGACGCTTGCGGGGAGAAAGGCTTCGGGCTGCCGGACAGACTCCCTGCCTGTCCCGTCTTCATGGAGGGTGGTGAGGCTGAAAAGGTATGGCACTGTTAGAAGACAGACTTACACACCGACAGGAGCGCTCGCAGGCACAGGTGGGGCGGGGGGACAGACGGGCGCGTGTTCCATTCTGGCCGGACCAGGGGCGTGTGGAAGGAGAGGGCGGGGCTGGCTGGTGGCTGATTTCCAGCGTCACCCGACACTGAACCGTTAAAGCCACCAGGAAGGCAGCCTCCCCAGTCCTCTATTAAACACAAAGCTCTAAGACAAATCGGCTAAGCTGCCCACAAAATTGGTTTGGCCCATCCACGGGTGTAAATCTCAAAATAAACATCAGTGAACTGCAGCAGCCCCCACGAGGTCCAGATGTGGAGATCAGGAGCCAGGCTCGAAAATGGCATGGCCTTCACGGGCATGGGGACAGGGGCTGTTCACACAGCCCACACCTGCTGGGGAGCAGCCAGGCCAGGGCAGCAGCCAGGCCCAGGGAGATCTGCAGCGACTGGTCCAGAGGTTCCCAGGCTGCAGATAACCCCACTCAGAACCAGACAGAGGGAGGGAGCCTTTGGTGATTATCCTCTCCTTCTGT
>NW_026000026.1:5456293-5472329 GCF_001458135.2 Marmota marmota marmota
GGGGGGACGACGACAGGGGCGGCTCACACAGCCCACACCTGCCGGGGAGCAGCCAGCCCCGGGGAGTTCTGCAGAGACTGGTCCAGAGGTTCCCAGGCTGCAGACAGCCCCGCTCAGGACCAGATGGAGGGAGCCGTTGGTGATTCTCCCCTCCTTCTGTGTTCGGAACTTCAACAGGGGAAGAAGGTGGTCCTGCCTGCGGCTTTGAACCTCAAACCACCTACCATCCACCTGCTGCCCCTGCGCCTCCCTTCGCTGGGGGAGAGAGGAGGAGGACAGAAACCAAGGAGCCAAGCAGAGCCCCCCCCAGACCCTGCCCGCTGGCCCTGGCCACTCAACTGTATTGGGACTGTACCATCGGGCCTGCTGGGCCGCTCTAAACCAGCTGGGTCTAAAACTGTGACCCACGACAAATGGCCAGTTCTCCTCAGACAGGCAAGAAACCTCTGAGGTGACCTGGTCTTGACAGACAGCTACCGATGGCAAAGGGAGCAGGAATGAGACTCCCCAGGGACTTCAAAAGCGCTCGTCCACTGGGGGCAGGGGCGGGCCTCCAGCCCCTCGCTTTCCCAACACAGATGTGCAGAAAAGGGACCCCACGGGCTCGCTCTGCACACAGCTCCGAGGCTCGGTGTCCATTAGCCAAGCTCGGCCCGGCACCTGTCGACTTTCTCTTCATGTAATTTGGTGGGAAAGACTGTGGGGGCCTGGAGTAAGCAGGGGTCGGGGGGCAGACACTGCAGTTCAAATCCTAGCCCAGCTGCTGGCCTGCTGGGTGGCCTCGGGCAGGCGGCCCCGCAGCCCCAACCTGGGAGCAGCAGAGGGGGACTCTCAGAGCTTGATCCGAGGGGAGGAGGAAGGCGACACCTCCTGTGGGGAGTGAGTCCCGCAACTGCCCGTCACCCGAGCCTCAGCTGGAACCTACCAAGTGCTTGACCCTTGCTTGCTGTTGGGCGCTGGTTTTCTATGTCCTCACTGACCTCGAAGGCTTCGGTTTCATCATTGAACCCGTGACTCTCAGCCAGAAGCGAATGCACCCCCGACCCCCCATCACCGCCCCCAGGACAGGACTGGCAATGTGCACGGAAAATTTTGGTGGCCAGCACGAGGAGAGCAGGGCTGCTGCTGGTATCTAGTGGGGAGAGACCCAGGACACGCTAAATGTCCTGTGACACCCCACAGCCAAGAACTACCTGGCCCCCAATGCCACATGGAAATCCTTGTCTCCCGTGAAGCGGGGGCAGGGGTGAGGGCTAGATGGGCCCATCCATTCATGGTTAGCAAGCGCTCAGTTAACGGGAGAAATCATCTTGAGAATTAGGTTTTAAAAATATTCAATTAGGTCCATTCTACTGTGAGGACGGGCAGACTGGCCCAGCCGTGGCACAGAGCAGTCCTTCAACTGGGGGCGTTGCTGCCACTATCACCGTCATTACCACGGGACACAAAGAAACAAGATGAACACAAGGGCATTTTAAGGAAACATGACCAGTAAGATCTTTACTATGCACTTTTAAATAATTGTTCGTGTATGTCGTACCTCCTTGCAGACGAGATCTGTGGTAGCTAAAAAGATCCAGATAACGAATTCCCTGTGCAGATGGAGGACCAGAGCTTCTCTAATTCCTCTAAACTATGATTCAGGAACTTCTCGGGAACTGACAAGGAGACCTCATCCTGAGAGACAGCAGAGCCGCTGAGCACACAGAACCCAACGCAGAAGAGTCCCCTGCTTACGGGGTCAAGTTGAAGTGAACAGCAGGCGAGTGCAGCCAACAGGGGCTCTAGCAGGACAGTCCTACCTGAGATCCTGCTGGGAGTTTTAGCAACACACAGGGTGAAGTCATTTTTTTTAACTGTTATATACATGCATGTGTATTAAAAATAATAATTGGAAGCTTTTAACTCTACGAATGCTTCCTTTGATAAACTTTAAATATTAGGATTGAAGAAATGGTCACACCACATGGCTGTGGCAAGAATGAGGTGGTCTCCACTGGTTTCCAGCGGAGACGGGTCTGGACAGGAGAGGGCCCACCCACCCCTCGGGGGTCTAGGACTGCAAAGCTTCACAGACTCAGGAAGGAACACAGCTTTGGGGTCATCTAGCAACCCACAGATCCCATCTGGGCAGAACTCTATCTCCTTAAGAAAGAGACCTCCCACGCCACCTCCAAATGCACCTGTCCCACCTCCCCAGCCTGCGCAATGTCCTGTACCTGACCGTCCTCCTCCTCCAGTTAATGCCATGACCATCCCCTGTTAGTTCAAGTCTAACACCCTCCACCCATGCAATTCCTCGAGTGCCCTCGGGCCTCCAACGACCTGACTCTTCACCGGGGTCTGTGCACCCCACTTCACCCCGCCTCTCCGTGACCCCCACTCCTGCTGTCCTGTCTCCACACACGCTGCACAGGGTCCTGGAGGCCGGGGGTGTCCGGCTCCCCTTCTGTGTCAGGCACAGGGCACACGCAGTACGAAACACACGTCCAACACAAGGCCCTGACCTGAAAACCCAAAACGCTCCAGAACTGGACCTTTCCTTCTTGGCCCACACACTGGCCGCTGGTCCCCCAACGTCACCTCAGAGCTCTCCCCTGCTGGCCATCGAAGGTGACATCGGTTTATGGCTCCCTGTGGCTGTGAGAATGTCAGAGAGCAGTTCCTCCAGGATACCGGACCCCCAGGTCACAGCCCAACCGTCCTGAGCACCTACTATGTTCACCCAAGAATGAGGACTCCGTTTCTCCTCTCCTTAAGGTGGTCATGACAAGCAACAAAGACACGATAAAGACATCCAAATACGACGTTTTCATACAGAAACTTCAGTGGAGTCCATCTTCATATGGTGCCCTACTACAAACAAGGCTGGGTGACCAGTGACACAAAGATATAGGGCCAGGGATGCAGCCACGACGGAGGGCACTTGTCGGGCATGCACAAGGCCCTGGGTTCCAGGAAAGAAAAGGGGAGGGGAGGCGAGGGGAGGACACAGCATATTGACATGATGACACAGGAAGATGTCAAGTTGAAGGAAGTTGAAAGAAGCACTTGGGTCTCTTCCAAAGTATGCGGAATATTGTGTACTCAGGAAAAAGACACAAAATTAAACGTTAAAATTAAAATATTGAAGAACTTCAAACAATCATATCACCAATGCTAAGGTCCAAAAGACTGACATATGACATATATTAAATCCAAGGTTCTTAACTGGGACCGGAGGGGTAACTTTGCCCCCGGGGACATCTGGCAATAAATGTGCGCAGGCATTTTTGCCTGTTGCAATCCCGTGACGTGGGTGCTCCTGGCATCTCAGGGGAAGAGACCAGGGACACTGCTGGACATTCTACAGTGCACAGGAGAGACCCCACAACAGACTTGTCCAGCCCAAATGTCAAGAGAGCCAGGGTTGAGAAATACTGCTTTAAATCATTCTAGACATTTCAATTAAACTTTGAAAACAGACGCCAATCCTTCTAGAAAGCCATAAATCTTGCCCAAAGGAAGAACTAACTGCCTTTGAAGTCACAAATAATTTAATCAGATTTTACACTTTGATGTACAATTCACGAGTGTGGGCTAAAACACATCATCTATTATCTCCATTTACAAAACCCTGGCCTGAGCTAAGTGCTATTCTGACTCCATGAAACATAGGAGTCTTAGAATTAAATTAGAAAAATGTGCCCCTCGTTCTCTCCCACACACCCGGCAGTGGGGCGGGCGGGCGTGGGTGGAGGACTTAATGATTCATGCTAAATGTGCAGAACTCACAAAACTTGAAAACAACTTGTATGTTCAAGGCTGCACCTTGCACAAGCTCAGGTGCCTCGGGACAAGTGAGCGAGCGGCAGACTGACACCGGACGGTCTAGGGTGGGCTAAGAGGTGTTGGGCAAATGCTGTTTCTAAGGGTTATTTACTAACACAGAAACACACCTGGAGGGTTAAGATGCCAGGTGCAGTAGCATGTACCTGTGTCTCGGCTACTTGGGAGGCTGAGGCAGGAAGATCCCATGTATTCAGAAGTCCAAGGCCAGCCTGGTCAACATAGCAAGACCCCCATCTCAATAATGAAAGAAAGCGAGGCTCAAAATTAAAACAACAACAACAACAAACATCCTACACCCTTTTCACCAGACATGGAAACCAGGGGATCCACGAACTAAAGCAGTTCACAAATACGTTCGATTCAGGATAGAGAAATTTTTAGAAAATTTGAGACAGAGCGTAAAAATTGGGGTAGTTTGCAATTGAAAAACCATTTGCGGATGCTCTTGAAATATCACCAATCTGGCAATATGAAGCCTGCTTAGCTCCCTTAGCCAGAACCAGCTGCAAGACAAGGCCCCAGTAGATCGGTCCACATTTTGAGAGCTACAGGTCAATCAAGACCCATTAGTGAGCTATAAGCATCTCCTTTACAATATAACAAAAACACACAGACATTAGCAATGCACCCCCTTATCAGAAGAATGAGCACGTGTGGCAGTGTTACCAAATGTGCACACAGGCAGACGTGTGTGACAGGTCGGGACAGCTGTGTCTTGCTGCTTTCTCACCACAGTCTCCACCACGTCTGACCTATGCATCTCCATAGCAGCCCGGTCCTTGGGGGACTATTTCAAGTTTTCAGTTTAATAGTGTGACCTATAAACCTACCCCCCAAAAGGCCCTAAAATAACATCGGAGGGCTGACTGTGGGAGGTGGGATCGTTAGTGACTTTAGTTCTGGTAATTAACAATTATCTCACAACAAAGAAGTATTGATGTCACCATGAGATGGAGAACATAGAACCGTGTTCCCTGCTCCCTGACTGGTACCCCACAGTGGAGCTACGACACCAAAGGACCATTAGCCCCGAGAGGGGCGAGAGCAGGCCCCAGGGTGCTGCCCTAATTCACTTTAATGTCTTGCACGGGGATCCTGAAAGCCAATATTGGTGAAGGCATCAATTCTGGCCAGGAGGCCTACAGAAATGAGGAACCAGAAAAACCACTGAGAATGAGAACCATTTTGGCCATCAAGCCTGCGGCACTCCAGGAACCCGTGAGCTAACGGCTTCCCGCTGACCAAAGAGCTTCTCAGAGAGCAAATCCAGCCCGGAGAAGGAGGGCCCATGTCTGCGCCTCTAATCCTCCAAACAAAAGGGAGATTTCCAAAGTCTCTTAGAAATTTTACAGAATAACTTATTCCAATTTGTGGCTTTGTGCTGCGACTTGCGTATTTTGTCACTGTCATAAACTACTTTTATGGTTTTCCTATCCTATGACATGACGGGTCTTCTCTTTAAAGCAGGATTTTGGATAAGCCACAGCTTTGTCTCCATTGTGTCGCATGGGGGCTGTTAATAGCTCCTGCTCCCTGTTAAAAAAAAAAAAAAAATGCTCCTGTGACTGGGACAGCAGAGGGCAGCAGGCTGCCGTGGAAGGAAGCAGGCTCTGTGCCTCCCCTGCGCTCTGCAGGGCCCTGGATGGCACCCATGAAACGAGGACTCTGGCCCAGAGTTGCCCCTAACTCGTTCAGTCAGTAGAAGTGGTTGTCAAACTTGGGCCACGGGCGGAATCTGACATTCCACCTGTTCCATGTGACCTGCAAACTACGAGGATTTGACATTTTTAGGTGGCTGGGAGGGAAGAAGGAATTAAAAGTTCATATAAAGCATGCAAGTCACACGAAATTCAAATTCCAGTGTCCACCAACAAGTTTTATTAGAACTCACCCACCTCATGTCTACAGCTGCAAAATACATCTTTAAGACCTAAAATATCTACTATTTGACCCCTTATAGAAACAGGGGCAATTTATAAGATTAAAATGACTCTGGCTGGGTGGGGTGGAGCATGCCTATAATCCCAGCTACCCTGGAGGCTGAGGCAGGAGGATTGCAAGATCAAGGATTGCTCTGATGTGCAACCCCTGCCTGGCATGCCAATGCCCTGCATTTGATCCCAGTGCCACCAAAAAAAAAAACAACAACAACATTCTAAGTGTCATCCCTGTTTCCTACACTATTGGGCTCAGGATTAGCCAAGTCCCGAGCACATATTGAGCAAGAGAGTTATAATTTAGGAAAGAAACCCTGAAGTTTAAAGGGAATCTACTGGCTTCTCACCTAAAAACCCAAATGATGAGGAATTCTGTCACAAAGTCTAAGGCCATTTATCCCTCTCCTTTGCCGCTCCAGAAGGAAGAGAGAGGCTAAATTAAACACATTAGATGTGTTCTAATGGTACAAACTGTATTTTCTTGACATGTGGCCCACGAGAACTAGTGGCACTTTACACACCAGCATTTTTTATTTTACTGTAGCAACTTATGTGTTAACATCAGTGAACTTCATGGCATTAAGGGAAAAAAAACAAGAAGCCATTTAAAAACAGGGGCTTACACCACATTTCACTTAGCAGAGGCCAAAGCTGAGTTGCAGATCCAATACCCAACAATGGAACAAAGCTCCACAGAAAGTGACGGGGACTCGCAGCGTAGCCACCAAAACTGAAATCCCACCTTCTCAAGCTCTCTATGAAAACCAACAGGCCGAGGGTCCAGGGGATCCAGACCATCACAGAACCATGCATGGAATTAAAGTAAGATTTTAAGGACCTCTGGTCAGAAACAAGGGGACAAAAGGAAAGACCTTCTGACACTGTCCACACAAGCTATGTGGCTCCAGGGACAACACCCTACAGCTGCACTGCGAGTCTGGGGGACCCCAGGGTACACGCAGAGCTGCAGTCTGTTATAACAAAGACCCTGCAGCCACCCAGATCCAATGCTCTGCCTCCCTGCAGCCATCCAGGGACAGCGCAGCAGAATCGGTGTGAACCTCTGAGTGCACAGCCACCAAGTCCCCATCATTATTTTACCTTTAGGGTCATTAGCAGTCTCCTGAAGAGCGATGGCTGATCCTTCGGGACTCTCTTATCTTTAATGGCTCCACAGTCGTAATATACTAGTAAGTTCTATTGCTGGGCTCTAGTCTCCCATTGCTTATTATGATAAATAAAAAAAAAAAAAATCTGAAGTGAAAATCGTTTTATGGTGCAAGTGGGAAGGCGGGGCGTCGACTGAAGGTGAGCATTTCAGCCCCAAGTCTAAAGCTGCTGCTCCAACTGCACATGTGCTACCCCAGAAAGCACCCCAAGACATCTCAGCCTGACATTTAATCAGTGGAGATTTTACTTAAAAAATCCACATTTTCCATTTCTCTGGAAGAATATCAAGATCTGAAAGCCCCAAGGCCACATTCTTGCATGGCGGCCATGGGTGAAGTCCCTGAGATGAGGCACATGCCCTGGGTGTCCCCGTCTCCACCATTCTCAACAGCCAGCTAACCAGGAACCATCATGCTGGGTACAGAAGGTTCTCTGTGCCCATATCTCAAAGGCACAGCAACAAAAAACGTGATACCACAATTCAAGAAAAGGAGCAAAACCACTTCCTCATGAAGGCAATGACGTTCATAGAATATTCAACACATGACCGAATTCTTTTGGGGAAGAAAGAATTCTTTCAAGTCACCATTACTTTTCTCCCTCTCAGCCAGTAGCCATCACTGCTGACATCAGTTCCCTGACCCACGTGGGCAGCAGCACCAGGAGAAGCAGCAGCCAGCACTTGCTGTCTGGGGCACTGTCCTAAGTGCACCCCAACTCCTCTTACTTACAAGAACCTCCCAGGCAAACCGTTAAGATCCTCACGTTACAGAGGGGAAACCGAGGCACTGAGACCACAAGCACCCTGCCCCAATGCTCCACACACGTCCCTAATAAGCAATGCAACTGTGAGACAGGTGACCCTGAAGGAGCAGGACAACTCCAGGGAGATCTGCAATGGCATTTTCATATCAACTCTATTTATTTTTTTAATATGGTGCTGAGGATCGAACCAAATACCTCTCATGTGCTAGGCAAGCGCTCTACACCAAGCCACGACCCCAGCCCCAAGGACTTTTTACCTTATGTGTTTCTGTGATATTTGAGCACTGAATGTGAATGTACTGAAAAGTCAATTATTTAATTAAAATAAAATCCTTAAAGAAGAACAGTGTTATGGGGAGTTTGCTGTGATTAGTCCAAGAGGCAGTGACATTAGAAGTGAACATCTAAATCTAAAAGGATTTCTGGCCACCTCCACCCAGGTGAAGGAATGAACTCTAGTGAGCCTTTTGGAAACACTAATCTCATTTGTAGGTCCCCCAGAGCAAGGATCCCATCTAATCACTCAAAGAAAATTTGCAGGCAGGGAAGCAAAATCCGGCAGTTCCCGCGGAGGCTGCGTGGTTCGGGCGCTGGCGCCCAAGGGGGCAGGGAGCCATCGGTGAATGGAGCGTGAACTACAGCGACCTACAGCAACCACGTTGGGCCATCAGGCGGGAAGCCTGGTATCAGGACTCCCAGGGGGACCGGCTGGTGGGAGAAGCCTGGTCCCCAGCGCGTCCTCCCCAGCTCGGGGCGTGACCCTGACCCGCTAGGGCCAAACCCCACTGACCCCCCCCACCNGACCCCCCCCACCCCGTTCTGGTGAAGCAGCAGCGGCCCGAGGCTCCGCCCACCGGAAACCGTGTTCCCACCCATCCAATCCCGTGACCAGCCGCTAGGAGCCGTCCAGCCCCCCTCTGGACTCGGCCTCGGTTCTGCGTTCCAGGCCTGATTTCACGGCCAGCCCCACCCCGCGGGAGCCCTTTCCCTGGCCCACGTGGCCTGGGGTCCCCTGTCCCGCCTGTCCCCCGCCCGGGGCTGACCGGTGCTCTTGTCCAGGAAGTCCATGGACTCCTCGCTGGCGCTGAAGTGGCTGGAGGTGGCCTTCTTGTCGGCGTCCTGCTCCACGTCGGAGCCCGTGTGCACCGAGGAGTTGGTGCTCATGGGCGAGCGCGGCATGTCCGACAGCGAGATGCGGCGGCCGGCGCCCGCGCCCAGCAGGGGCTTGCTCATGAGGATCTTGGGCGAGGCCGTCATGTCGAAGTTGAGCTTGACCTTCTCCTGCTTGTCCGTCTTGGCCGTGCCCGCGCCGGGGTTGGCGGGATCCAGCAGCATCTGGTACTGGCTGTTGGGCGTGTAGGGCGTCCTGAAGGGAGAGTAATTGAAGACCCCGAACTTCCTGCGGATGTTCTCCACGTAGACCTCCATCTCCTGCATGGCGCTGTTGAAGATGCTTTTGGTCTTTTTCACGGAAAAGGGAATTTCTTTAGACATGAGGTAGCAATTATTTATTGGAACCCAGGCCCTGGGAGGGCAAAAGAGAAAGAAAGTTCAAGTCAAATTTAGTGATTTTCAAGGCTTTTTTTTTTTTTTTCCTGAATACAAACCAAATTAGCCTAGCATGTTTGCCAAGATTCTTAAATACTTATTCTTTTTTAAAATAAATGACTTGGTTTCAATGTTTAATTAACGATCCACTTAACAGGCATGTTCTGCCACGAGGACAGAACACAGAACAGCAAAACTCAGCAAAGATAGTAAAAGGCTCGACAGTCTTAGTCATTTTAATCCATTAAACACACACACACACACTCTCACACACAATAAATCCCCTCTGGTTTTGAGCTGGTAGAGAATTAAAAAAAAAAAAAAGTTACTGCATTCCTCCAATGTACCCTCAAAAAGGGTATTCCCCAGATCTCCCTCAACTGCACATGGACACAAACAGCTTTCTTATTGCTATTCTAAAAGGGACTAGGACTTCGGAAACCCATTCCTAGAAGGAGGTTCATGTTTGTGAATGTGAGATAATTCACAAGGGAAAATCACTGCAAAGCAGCCCTCCAAGCCTTCAGGTGGGCACCCTCCAGTCCCATCTTCCCAGCATCCATGCCCCACGGCCCAGCACACTCCGCACAGACCCCTGACAGCAAGGGGGAAAAAAGAAAAAAACTGGCTGCTTCACAGAACCAGCGAGCCTCGTGGCTGCAGGAGGGGGCTGGCACACCTGGACAGATACTGTGGGTGATGGCACCGTTGGCACGGGGACATCAGAACACAGCCTGCAGCACTTTTGATGACCCAGCTCAAGAGGTTGTAACTGCTAAGTGGTGGGAATAAGGTCTTCCAGGGCATCCCTCTGGGTTTCACAGACAGGAGCTCAATCCAGGTATAAACCAAGGAGAAGCCAAGTGGGTGCTGGGAACGGATGCCTGCGCCTGCTCCCGGGGAGAAGCGGGCACCTACTCTCTGCCGTGCAGAGCAGTGGGAGCAGGACCTGGACCAAGAGTCCCGCCTTCTCATGCTTTGAAAAGAAGCAAAACTGTGGGCTTCTAGCAGTACCTCTCCCCCTCGCCCACAGTCCACCCTGAAGTCCTGTGCTTTAAGAGGAAGTAAGGCATCAGCGGGGGTGGGATGGAGCACACAGGTGCCTTATTGCCACTCTTGGCTTCTGACAATAGCGGCTCGTGACAGAAACCAAAAGTGAAAGACCCTGAAATGTCCAGTTGTTCTCTGAGTGTCAGAAATGACCAGCATCCTGACAGCCACCTTCCTGCTGCGGCCTGAAGCCTTACCTCCCTCAGGATCGGAGACAAAGGCCTCTCTCCAGTCGCTCGCGGGCCGGACAGGGCGGATCTGATAGGAGGTGAAGTCCCCAAGGCCTCCCCAGTGGAGCAGACACAGTGGACCTGAGCCAAGGGCCAGGCACCACCAGGGACTCCTGAGCCTGCAGCCACATCTTGTGACCCTGTTTCTGCCCAGACTTTTGTGTGCTTCAAGTACATAACTGTCTCCTCCCAAGTTCCTAGGTGCCTTCAAAGGGGCCTTGGGAAAGTGCTTCTTTCCCTCAAAACGAGCCTAGAAAATATTTAAAGGGAAATTAGATCTGCTTTACTATATAAAGTCTCTGGGAGAGGACATGTCCTGAGAGGTCCCGAGCAGCACCCTACAGGGCCCAAGGGCTAGAGTTACACTCTCATGGTTCTAGCCAGTCTGGCTACATGCTAGCTGAGTCACCCTGGGCAAAGCACTGACCTTGCTGGGCCCCCCGTGTTCTTATCAGTAGAAAAGATAAAAGCAACTTACAAAAACAAAAATATAAACCCCCCCCCCAAAAAAAGCGACTTAAAATAGTGCCTATTGCACAAGCAGTACTCAATTAATGTTAGCTTAAAAAGAAATTCTGAGCCAGGCGCACACCTGTAACCCAGCTGGGCTCGGGAGGCTGAGGCAGGAGGATCACAAGTTCAAAGCCAGCCTCAGCAATTTAGAGAGGTGCTAAGCAACTCAGAAAGGCCCTGGCTCTAATAAAATACGAAATAGGACTAGTGATGTGGCTCAGTGTCAAGTGCCCCTAAATTCAATCCCCAGTAACTCCCAAAAAACAGGAAAAAAAAATCTGCAAGTATTTAATAAAATAGTTCTTTTTTCATTGTTGTTGTTGTTGTCGTCGTCTAGTCTTTTTTTTTTTTTTAAACAGATCCTGATATGTTACCCAGGCTGACCTTGAACTCTTAGGTTCAAGACAGCCTCCAGCTTTAGCCAAGTAGCTGGTATGACAGGCCAGCGTCACCACTCCCAACCCAGTTCCTAAATTTTTAACTTGGCTGTGCATGTGCAGGTCTATCATAAAACTTAAAAAAAAAAAAAAAAAACACAAGCAAATTCTTCTAGAAGACAAAAGGCATGCATGGGAACACGCCTGGAGTCGGGCAGAAGCCCCCAGGCCCACGCCAGCACTCACTAAGCTGACAGGAGCTGCGCGCTGAGTTCTCCCTCCGCCGACCTACTTCACTTGGGCGTGTTCAGGCTTATGTTTTGGCTCCTCCACCCCAAGGTGAGCTCCCCGAGCAAGGGACAGTAGGTTGGCCTCTGGTGTACCTCTGAACTCTCTGAGAAAGGGACAGTGCATTGGCCTCTGGTGCACCTCTGAGCTCCCCGAGCAGAGGACAGTGCATTGGCCTCTGTGCCAATGAGCCTGGACTCTGGGTCCTGCTGCTGGGTTCCACCAGAGCAGCTGTCCTTGAGCCTGCCCCCCTGTGCCTGCCTCTGGGGAGGCAGCAACCCTTCCTGGAAAGAGGGACTCCCCTGGGGAGAAGCTCCCCAGCAGGCATGGGCAGAAAGGTGGCTGTCAGGACACAGGATGCCGGTCATTTCTGACACTCGGAACAGATGGACATTTTAGGGTTTTTCTGTCACTGCAGCACTGTAGACGGTCTTTATCAAATCCCCTGCCTGGGCCCCCTCACCCAAGTTCAAACTAACAGGGCAACACAGTCACTCTGCAGGGTAGGGGGTACTAGAGACGCTCAGAGGGGCAGGGCAGTCTCACCACCTAACACAAAGGGCCGACTCCCCGGCGGCTCCCACCTAGAACCAAAGACTGAAGCTGCGAGCTGTGGGGACAGCCTCTGCCCACCAGGGAGCAAAGCCCACGCTCTTCCTTCTCGCAACCTGAGCCACTCTCAGAGGATGGCTGTCAAGGGAAGGACCAGAGGTCTCTGCAGGATGGTCCCAGAAGAGTGAGCTGGATGATGGACTCAGCTCCTGGTGCACTTGCTATGTGGGGCAAGCACTGCTATCCCTGTCACCTACATCCCAGTGCACGTCCCCACACTGTGCCAGCCTACAGAATAGGAATCCTGAATCACCAAGACCGCTCACTTTCCCACGCTCTGATCAGGACATGGGATCAAAAGGCTGCCAAGGATTCTTCCAGCTCTTCAAATAAGAACAACAACTCCTGCCCACCCCTGGGACCCGGTCTCCCACCATCCTCTCCTCCCTGCTCCCTGTTCTAATCACACACCAGGTCCACCCTTCCCTGCCTGAGCCTCTGCTCTTGCTGCCCACTCTGCCCAAACCTTTGCACCAGGCCCACCACCACCTCCTGATGGAGATGGCTAGCCCAGCGGACTCCTGGGTGTGGCCCATCTTCCCAGCCATGGTGTCTGCCTGCCTGTTCACTCCCGCGTCCCCAGCACCCAGCACCCAGGCTGAGCAGGCTGCAAATGTATACTTCTTTGAATGAAAATTTAATAAAAGAATTTCCAGCAGATTTCCAACAAGAGCCATTAAAATCCAAATATGATACCTCCTATCAAACCCAGTGCCCTATCAAGGAATTTCCATCTGGTCTCCTGACAAAGCACTGTCGGGATTCCTAATAAGGAAGTGGATTACTTTGGAATTCACACTGTTCTTTGATCTGCAAGACCTCAAGCAACATATCAGAATACAAACTGCATTTTCTGTGTATTCCTTGTGGGGTATAATTTGTGCTGCGTGTATTTAAACAGACTCCCCTATGTACTCTCCAAACTGCAGGGGCAGTAGCGGTCCGGTGTGTGCCTCATTTAACCCTAAGGGAACTTGCCAGGAGAGGACTGCAGTATAAACCTGCTCATCCCTGTCTACCTGTTGTTCTGAGCGCAGGGGCTCTGCCCCAAAGGGAACTGCTATTAGCTGAAAGGCACTTCCCGGTGTGTGGCGGAAATGGGGAGGGCAGAGATGCTGGGAGGGGAGGCTCACACCTGTCAAAACAGCAGCCCCTGGTAATTTCCCATGTTAGCTACAGAGAAAAGGGAACAGGAGGGAACTACCCAGCAGGATGATAAGAGATTCATTTACTGGCAATCTGGGAAAATACATCTGATCCCTGAAAGCATTATTTTGAAAAGCAATTTGCACAGAGATTTAATTTATGACGCGAAAATAAAAAAATAAAAAAGGACGGCAGCACTTAAAATAGCCCAGGAATTCATTCCGATGCCAGTTAGATCAACAAAACCACTAAAGTAGGATTATTTTCTAACGTACCTGTAAAAAAACTGAAGCCCACACATTATCAGGCTTAACACAGCACAGGAAAACATTTCCCACTACGAGATCAAGGGTTGGTATCACAACAGTAAACAAATCACAGCCATACCAGCGAACAACAAGAGGAAAAATCAGCTTTTAAAAAATGGTAATAATAATAAAAATAATAGCCATACCCTCCACCTCTTTTCTTATCCAATGACAGTGTCAAAGGTTCGGGTGAAGCTACATGTTCAAAGCCTGTTTTTAACGCCCACCTGTCGTGTTGTCCAAAGAAACGGGCATCGACCTGCCCGTCCTTATCCCTCAGGGCTTTTGCAGGCCAAAATGGAAACCCCTTCAGTTTTGCCCAGACCAAAGGATGTGGATTGCTCTAGAAGAAAAACAGAACCCAGAGTTGGCACACATTTGGCAGTGAGACACACTTCCCGGCTGGGGAGGGCGAGATGGCGGGGAGAAGACAGCCACAGAGGCCCCGGTGGGGTTCCCCAAAGAGGGGGGCCACGGTGCCTGCACAGAGCTGGGGAGGGCTCCAAAGGGGAGGGGACAGAACCTGAGGACAACAAAACTAGGCTGGAGTCCTGGCTCCACTGTCACGTGGATGGCTGTGAGCAAGGCACTCGCCTTCCTGCACCACACAGAGCCCTGACGCCACTCTCCCCCCAAGTGTGGGCTGACGTGCCCTGGGTCAGCACAGAGGGCAGCAGAGGCTGGGTTTATTCTTTTCATTTTTTTTTATATATTTTTAGTTGTAGATGGACATAATACCTTTATTTTGTTTATTTGGTTTTTTTATGTGGTGCTGGGGAACGGACCCAGGGCCTCCCACGTGCTAGGCAAGCGCTCTGCCACTGAGCCCCAGCTATCCAGGTGTTTATCTCCAAGAGCCTGAAGGGACATAGGCACGTTTTGATTCTCCCTTCACTTGCCCGGTCATGCCCCTCCAGCCCTCCAGCCCCACCCCTCTACCCACCCACCCCCCATACACTTCTCTCTGATAAATACCAGTTGGCATGCACAGGGCCCTGGCTTTGACCTCCAGCGTCACAGAGGGCAAAAATAAACACCACTTTGGAAATTCAGATCCACAGTAAGAAACCAAGGTGTCTTTAGGTCCTGCAAGAACCATGATTTGTTCTCTCCTCAGATGCCACCAAGGTACTCGGTCCTTCCAAGGAAACTAAGGCCACCTGGGGTGAAGATCTCACTTCAACTTGCAGCCTGCCATGGCCTCTGTCCCTGAGCTGGCATCTACTCTGTCCTCATCCTTCACGAGGACAAGGTGACTGTCACAGAGGATAAGATCAATACCCTTGTTGGGCAGGTGGTGTAAATGTTGAATCTTTTTGGCCTGGTTTGTCTGCCAAGGCCCTGGCCAATGTCCACACTGGGGAGCTGCATTTGCAACATCAGGGCTGGTGGGGGGGCTGCAGCAGCAGGTGCTATGTCAGCAGGAGGTCCCTCCCCTCCCTCCCTCTGCCCCAGAGAAGAAAATGGAAACCAAGAATCCAAGGTTCAAGCATAGGCTTTGGTCTTTTTGACAGCTCTTAACATTTTCAATAAAAAGCTGAACTTTGCTCTTTGCTAATTAAAAAAAAAAAAAGAAAGAAAATACCACCATGGACTGGAGGAGAATCTATAACATTAATCCATGAAAGATTTCTAACCTTCTTAAAACAGGCCCAAGAAGATTTGTGGATGACACACTCATCAATACTCTCAAAACTCTCAGCATTATTCATGCACCCTGTGACCCACATCATGCATGTCCTGTCCCCCACATCCCACATCCCCCACCTCCCCCTGCCTGCATCCCACATTCCTACCGAATTCCCTTCGACTCTGGGTTCTGCAGTTCTCCCGGGTTAACTAGTTCTTGCACACGAACAGCCTAGGAGGCTTATTCTATCTAGGTTATTTTATCAGTAAAAACACGTATTAGAACTTCATCCAAAGTTTCGTCTCCTAAGCCCCCTGGAGAAGGCTGAGCCATCAAAGACAGAGTTCAGAAAATGAAATAAGGAAAGTAAATCCAACTTACACAAGGCTCGCAAAACCAGTTATCTCGTTTTTGGCAAGCAGCTAGATAACATTCTGGACATACTTCAATTTCATTCATCTGTAAAACAAAAATACATTAGAATATGTCAACCAGGAGCCTCACATCTGGGAGGCCTTCATAAATGCTTGATGGGTTTTTTTTTTACAGTGTTTGTGCTTTTATTTGAATGTCCAGGGATTTTTTTTTTTTTTTGGGTGATTTGGCTGTTTGCTTTTGGATTTGGTTTTTT
>NW_026000026.1:5472362-5516001 GCF_001458135.2 Marmota marmota marmota
GTCCAGGGTTTTTTTTTTTTTTTTTTTTGGTGATTTGGCTGTTTGCTGGATTTGGTTTTTAAGACAGGGTTCTTGCTGTGTTGCCCAGGCTGTCCCAGAACCCTGGGCTCAAGGGATCCTCCCACCCCTGAGGAGCTGGGACTGCAGGCTCACACATAGTTTGCTTAATGATTTTAATGATCTGGGCCACAGTGGGAACACCTTGGAAATAGATCCCACCTTGGCACCACCATCACATTCTGGACCAAGGACACCCCAGGTATCCAGCCCAGACTCTCGCCCCACAACAGCACATTCCCCACTCGGGGCCCAGAGCCACAGAAATCTGAACTTGCTTCAAAAGCTTCCAGAGACTTCCCTGCACTGGGTCTGCAGGCAGGTTCCTCACCCCTCACCCGCCCCAGGAACTTGGCAAGGTCTGAGGCATTTTGGATGGTCACACCTGGGGGGTTCCCAAATACCAGTCATGCCAATTTGAGAAACTAACAATGAAACCTAAATACCTGAAGCACACCCTGGACTCAGCTCACCTGGTACCAGCGCCGCTCTCCAAGCCTTTCCGGCTGCTCTGTCCCCCAACACACCATGCTCCACTTCCATTTCTAATCACACCATCCCTACTTTATTTCCAGTGACAACAACCCAAAAATCCAACTCCTTCCCTGTCCCTTTCCTGCAGAAGACAGCACACTTCTCGAGTAACTTCCAGACTCAGAATGTACAGCCAGGAAGCTCCTTGATCCAACTTCACTGCCACCATTTCCTAGCTCAGTAACTTTAGGAAAAGATGCTCCATATTCCCTGATCCTCCCCTCTTCTTCGGAAGGAAAAGGGTGCCATCGGTACCCAACCCCAGGGTTAATAAAAAACACGGAATGAGCCAGATGACACAGTATCCACAGAAGTGAACAGCTGTCGAAGACTTGGGGAGCTGTGGCCTTCTGAGTGCTCTCTGAGGATCGACTCAACAATGCCCAACGAGGGGAGATTTTTCTTACCACCGTTTTTCAGGAGGAGAAAACGAGGCCCAGAGAAGTTGAGGAACCTGTCCAAGGGCCCAGCACCAAGGTGGCAGGGTCAGGAAGTAAACCCAGGCAACCAGGCTCCAAGCCCTGAAGCTCCCCCACGGCATGGTGAGCTGCTGCTACTGTCTCCCACATCAGCAGCCCCGATTTTCTCTTTATCACCTATCACCACGCCAGGGGCCACTTACTGAAACCGACTGACTTAACTGGTGACCAAAGACATGAGTGAATGAAGGGAGGGGGCATCTCCTCCCACCCCACTCAGCTGCTGGGCTCTTCCAGAGGCACACCGCACAGCCACCTGTCATCCAAAAAAGGCAAACTGGTGACCACAGTGAGGGAAGACCACCTCCCCGCTGTCCGCTCCCAAGCTGTTGTGTGAGGTGTAACCGCTTTTCTGGAAGTCAACCGGGAAGCATCTACCTAGCCCTCTGCCCTGTTCACATCCTCCAACCTGGTCACTGTGTATCTAAACATTGTGCAAAGTGACCATCAGAAGCAGATGGGACACCCCAAGATGGAGGGGCAACGGCATGCATCGTCACCTTAGGTAAAGTGCTGTCACAAGTAGGTTCCACTCAAATGACAAAAAATGCCCGTGGATACTACGCAGCCAGGAAAAATTCAGTTCTTCCCATGTGTTCAATTACCCAGAAAATAGAAAGTACTCGAACTTCAAGTGAAAAGGCAGTTTAGAAAATCTCACTTTCTCTCTCTGTGGACACACACAGAGGGATGTGCCTCGTGGATGCTCCCCAGCCATCCCAGGCAGGTCCTCTTAGGAAGGAAGGGACAGATGCACAAAGACGGGTCTCGGTTTGCTATTCTTACAAAGGGATCTGGTAAAGAACGCCGCCGCCCCCCCATCACTCTGGTTGCCATCTTGTCCCACCACACGGAGTCTCACAGCTCACAGACCCAACAGGTCCAGCACAGCCTGCGGGGGTCCATAGGACAGCCACTCCAGGACACCCCGGCCCCCCTACGGAAACTTTCACCCAAACCTCATCTTCAGGAGGACAGAAAGGACACCGACTCCAAGCCACAGGCTATGCAGCCAGGGCCAGACACAGCGAGCTCTAGTGACAACCAGGAAAAGAGCTCAGGACCCCGGCAGTGGCCAGAACCTCAGGAAGAAAACCACAGAGGAGCATCTTCTCCCTGAGGCCACTGGGAGGCAAAGGCGCTCATCACACCGTGGCCCCTCTCCTGTCGCCTTCACTTCCTTCAAGAGATAGGGACGCGGTCGGCCCCGCAACCAAGCCCACGGTGGCCAGGGCCCCCCACCGCGCCTTCAGATCCCAGCACCCAGCTCTGGACGCGTCTACAGGTCGGCGGGAAACACATACCTCGTGTTCACAGATTTTGATGACTACTTTTGCTATTTGCGTCAATTTGTGATTTCCTAGGGGAATAAGAAAATAGGATTAATTCTACCGGAAACACTGTAACACCCCACCTTGCAGTTACATGTCCCCTGACAACATTTAGCTCGCTTTCCTCCAGCAGCTGACCAAAGTTTCTGCTTTCTAATGTCAGTTCCGATTATTCGCCCTTCAAGACCAACCAGTCTTTGATGCCTCAAGGTCATCTCCCAAACCGAGCAACTGGTGTGGCTTTCCCCAGATCATGGATTAATATCTGAAAAAGGTGTTGATCTTCTACAGGCTCAAAAGTCCTGGAGAGGAGCCTTACTGTACCCGTCACCCCAGACTGCAGCAACCCAAGAAGGCAGCGGGGACGTCACCACGTGGCTGGGCCAGGGGCTTCCAAAGAATCCTCCAGTAGCCACAGCAGAAAGCAGGGAAGAGCGTTCAAGCTCAATTATCAACTAAGCCAAGGTCAGGTTCTTCCACCAGGACACTCATAACAAAGAAGAAACCTGGACAGGTCTAACCCAAATCCTCACCTTTGCTCTAAAGCAGGGGATGAGGTAGTTAAAAAAAAAATCATGGTTTCTTTGACCCTTAGAATATTTTCAGAAATTTTACATTTGTTGACAAAGAGATTTCACACACACACACATATACACACAAGCGCACGTGACCTAGATATCCAGCTCTTTAGGTCTGAGGACCCTCTAACCAACAAGCCCCGGGAGCTACCAACAGCAGCCTCTCCAAACAACCGGGAGTCCCTGCTCCCCTCACCCCACTGCCCATCCCCGCGGCTGCTGGTCTTCTCCTTCCCCTGACCCCACTCACTCACTCTCTCACATGCTTGGTGGGCCTCTCTGCTCACCGCCCAGCACCTCCCCTTTCTCCGGGCCCTGCAGTATGCGGGCTCCTGCTCAGGGAGCCCCCCTGGAACGCTGGCTGAGGGTCTGCACTACGCAGAGAACAAGGGCAGACCCACCCCGGGAGGAGTCACCTCCGGGTGCAGAGATCAAGCACATACAAACAGCACCACTCGGGAATCTGGGTGATGCAGCCAGGTCAGTAGAGAGCCCAGGACAGAGACCTCCAATGACCTGGGCCTCAGGGAAGGAGTCTTAGAGGCCGAGAGGCTGAGGCACAGGGAAGGCCAGGGAGGCGGAGGCAGGTGGAGGGTCAGCCACAGGCACCACCCAGCACAAGCACAAGCTGACCTGCAGACCAGGGCACCAGGTGGGCAGGACACGGAGAGACCCGCCCAGCCAGAGGCAGACAGAAAAGAACCTTAAGGAAGGTGCCCAGAGGAAAATCAGATGGAAATTCTCCTCCATCCTCCAAATCCATGAACACACAACCGTCAGCACTAGATCCAGCACATAAAGGGCTCCGGCAGCGAGCCACAGAGTGCAACAGCCCAGCTGAAGTGAACAGTTGGGGGGTTTCACCCCAACACACAAATCACTGTGAAGTACATGAAATGACCACTCAGTCCCTGGCCATGGGGAAAGGGCAAATCAAAGCCCCTGGTGTCATAGGAGACATTTCACGTCACCCAAGAACGGCCTCGTCAAAAAGCCAGGCAGGGGCTGGGGATGTGGCTCAAGCGGTAGCGCGCTCGCCTGGCATGCGTGCGGCCCGGGTTCGATCCTCAGCACCACATACCAACAAAGATGTTGTGTCTGCCGAAAACTAATAAATAAATATTAAAATTAAAAAAAAAAAAAAAAAGCCAGGCAGGGCCAGGATGTGGGACGCTGGACATCACGTGTCTGCCCGTGGAGCACCCTGATATGAGCTCTGTGCACGCACTGGGACAAGAGTGCTCATGAAGATGACCCACTCGATGGTGCAGCACCAGACAGCCAAGAGCCACGGGCACACCTGCCCAGACCACGGGCACCACAGGAGTCCCCAGCAGCTTCCTCTACAACAGCCCAAAGACAGAAACCACCGGAACGTCCATCATTAACCAGGGGAAGGGACCGACCTCGGCGTGCTGACCACGGGAAAGATCACCTGGCAACTACAAAGGCGCAATCCTCAGTTATGCCAAATCCCAACGCAGGGTGTGCGCCCCCACACCGAGAGCACCCCCAGCCCCGTCCATCTGGAACTCTAGGCCAGAGAGGGAGAGCAGAGCTCCAGCAGAAAGAGGTGACTGCGAAGCCTCCACCTGACCTGAGGTGTGGCCCTGCGCTCGTCCAAGTCACTGAACGTGCTCATGAACCTGCGCATTTCCCTGACATTTCCACCTCCGTTCAATTACGGAGTTTGGAGAGGACCGTGAGAGCGCACACCACGCATCACGGAGCCGCGGACGTCGGCTCACGCCTTACCGTGCACGTCGCCCTGGCCCCGTTCACACGCCACGGCCATGCGCACACAGTGTCCTCGGTCCCCCGAAGCCTGATGCTCGACTCTGCAGCCCGGTTCTTCGCGAGGGGCAGCAGAGCGCGCACCAGGTGCGGGGTGCCCTCTCCGGGCGCCACGCAGCCACTCACCCCCGTTATAAATGATGCAGTTGTGCAAGATCCACTTGGCGTCAGCTAGGAAGGCCTCCGTGCAGCCGTACATTTTCTTTTTAGCGTTCTGGGAAGAGAAGCCACGGGGCACAGTAAGCAGTGGCTCCACCCCGAGCAGATCCACCTGCCCCTCGCACCATCCGCTCACCACCACTCATTTCCCATGATCCTATTATTGTGAGATCTATGACCCTATTTTAAAAAATGCACCACTGAATTCATTACAGGAACTTGAATTTTCTCATCTTAACGCTGCTGTCATTTGTTAAGAGGTTCCTTCCAAGAAGAGATCGATTTCTCTATTTGTATTTATTATAAAGACAGGTCTCACATGAGCCTCCTGAAAACTCAAGGAAGCACACATCACCATCCCCACTTCACACAACACTATGCCAACAGTATGAAAGATGTATCCTCATTCTTCTTTGGTGGGACTACTAGGGAAGAACCCAGGGGCACTCTACCACTCAGCCACATCCCCAGTCTTTCTTTTCATTTTTTATATCATTTTGAGTCTGGGTCTCACTAAGTTGCTGAGGCTGGCCTTGAATTTGCGATCCTCCTGCCTCAGCCTCCTGAGTCACTGGGATGTCGGGGTTGTGCACCAACACACCCAGCAATGTGTCCTCTTCATGGATACTTTTCATTACCCATACTGAGTTAATGGTTTGAGATCAGCACCATGGTGGTGTGCGCAATCTAAAGTGTTACAAATATAATTTTCACCATGGAATTTTAGCATGAACTCGGAAAAACACCTCCGGGCATTAACAAAATAGCCTTATCGGCTGAGAAGCCGATTCTAAGAAGCCACGTCCTTATTGCTAATCTGGAGGTTTCCCAGCTACTTAAATGTTCTCTTCTTCCTTCCTGCTGCTCTCATTAGCACCTCCAAAAGAAAGAGAAGAGGACGTAAGGCGCGAAATCGATCAAATCGCTAATTCCTAGAAGTACGGCTGTTTCAGGTAGAAGCTGGATTCACTCCCAGAAGAGCAGTGAGCACATCTCCCAGGGCCCCCCCTCAACCCCCGGAAGGACGTCACCGGGGAAAGGAAGTGAGCGGACCAAGAGTTCTTCTCTCCAAATAAAACTGATCTAACTTGGAAGTGAGGGGCTGCCTTGGCATCTCCACACCCAGGGGCCAGCACGGGAGGCTCTGCGGCGGAGGCCAACCTTTTCCAGTGTACAAAGGTCCATGGGGTGGAAAATATATTCTGCGTAGTCGGGATGCTGTTCCAAGGGAACGGGCTTCTGGAATGCATCTGTCTGTAAGAGAAAAGGTACACATGCACAGGCCAGGAAGACCACGCTTCAGCCAACACGGGACCGAGAAGCTGAAGAGAGCCTCTCCAAGACTGCCAGGAAGGAGGCCGCGGGCAGCTCCACTGGCCACCGTCCCAGGCTGCCTGGATGTTGGTGATCCTGGGCCCAGATGAACTGCTTGGGGTTTTGTTATTTGCTTCGCTATCAACATACACCCAAGTAGCAGGTTCTGTCCCCTTCCAGTGAGGCTGAGAGTCCCAACACACCAGGGGTCACTTTAGAGCTAGGCCACACCCTAGAGGACTCATCACCAAAAGTGACTTGAGGGGGAAATGTGTTCACACCTAAAGATGACACATCAGACAAAGTCTCTTGGGTGCCAACAGGTGTTTCTGATACGATGGGAAATCTAGACAGTGAGATTCCGTTCCTCTTTTCAGAGGTCAAATTGCCTTCGGTACAAGAAGTGTGCAAAAAGTCTTCACCCATTTGCTTAAGCTCTAACTTGACTCAGCTCAAGATGGCTGGGTGGTATTTACTTAGTAATTCTTTTCTTTTTAAATCCAAAGATTTAATTAAATACCAAATTATACCCAACCAAAGAATCGGAACAGATTTCCTTTTGCAATCACCTGTGTTCACTTTAATCCAGAATGAAAGCTTGACCACTGTAAATTTTAAAAATGCTCCAGAGCAGGGGTATGGCTCACGGGAAAGGCACTTGCCTGGCGTGTGCCAGGCCCCGGGTTCCAGCATGGAGGTTTCAACAAAATCGGCGACTTTACATCAAACAGAGTGAGAAAGTAAAGGTTTCTTCTATTTGTCCTTTGGTTTAAAACTTGACAGAGTTGACAAATCTACATACTCTGTTCTTTTTGTAAATAGTAGGTCACGTTCAATCCCTCCACAGTAAAAAAAAAAATTTAAAGATTTTTTTCTTTTTTTATGGTTCCAAGGATTGTACCCAGGGCCTCATACATACTAGGCAAGCTCCGTCCCTGGCCCAAGATTTTTGTTTTTTAACTAAACTAAAGCTACTAGCACAGCTTTGCTTCCACTGATTGAGATTTGATTCAAGAGATAAATAGGTAACTACTTCAATATCTAACTGGCACATCTTAAATTTCATCATCATAACAAATTTCAGAATCTCTCAAAGCAAAACTTTTATTTGCTTAAAGAAACAAAACCACAGTGGTCACTAAAAGCAGTGAGATACTCGGCTACTGCATATGTCCTTGACTTAGAAAGCAAACCCAAGGACAGCACAGAGGGTGCTCTGGGCAAATCAGAAAGGAGGGACCCGTCCTTCAGTTTCTTGAGATTCATCTGGAGGGAGACAGAGTCCTAATATGTCCATTGTATCATCATATTATTTTTGACAGAAGATAATCCTCTGCCATTTTCCTGAAAACTATCATAATAACAACAGACACACCTAGGGTATGGCGGGCCCTCCCAGCAGGGTGCCATGTGAGGCACAGCCAAGCAAAAGTAGCAGAGGCTGTGCAGCAGGACTCGTTTCACAATTGATGGAACTAACCGAATTCTCACCCATTATGGAAATCTCCCTGGTTCCACACCAGACCTCAGTTATAAATAAACTGGGACGCCCTCCTCTCCCTGAAGCGGAATTCATCCAGGCTGAGGGAGGGAGCACGCAGCCCTCGGGGCCAGGGGGCTGTGAAGTTCTACTTCTCAACCCATCAGGACTTTAAGGCCCCACTGAGGACCGGACCCCGTGGGGACACAAAGAGCTCACTACAGAGAACTCACTGGATGGCACCGTACCTGATGTTTACTTGACAGATTTAAAATGGGGACACACAAGACAAGTCCAAAGAGCCCGGAGAGGGATCTGAAAAGCAAAGCCGACGAGCAACTCGGAAAGCTGCTAACAGAACTAAACGGAGTCTTATCTTCATTTACGCTTACACCGGCGGACCGATCCTCTTACCCCTGGCTGTTTCATTTTCTGAATGGCAAACTTGAGCAGGTAGGAGAGCTGTTCAATGGTGAGCATTGTCATGGCTTTGCTCTGGGTCTCGATGCACTCTGCTACTGTAATCTTCTACGAGTCAAAAATCATACACACACATCCGGTTAGAAAAAAGAAAATCACAGAGCCACGGGTTTATTCTCCTTCTACTTTTTCTTTTCTTTCTTTTTTTTTTTAACATACACATAAAAAGAGATTCCCATCTAAATGTGAATAGCTGTTTCCCTTGGCAAGGATTCCAATCTACCAGACCAAAATATACTGGATCTGTGGGTAGACATTAGAAAGCAACCACCCACTGACTACCTTACAAGGAAGTGTCTCCAGCTCAGGGAGACGACAGGATCTGGGGGAGGTTGAGGGAGATGGGAATCTGGAAAAGCATCCTTATCCCAACCTTGATTCTCAAGAAGGGGATGTGAATGGGAAGGTCACCGATGCATTGCGGGGGGGGGGGGAATCTCCTCCCAAGATGAACTGTCATCAGCTGCTAATCTCGAGCCTCTTGAGAGTCAGAGCTATTCGTGCAGGAAACGTGGCCCAGCACTGTCTGATGGCAAGAGACAGGCTCCCTGCAGGAAGAACCCAGGGGTGGAGTGGACTAATAATTAATAGGACTCCATTGTTCATCAGCACTGATGTGAACTCTCTTGGGATTCATGGGCACATTTCCAAAGGGCAGAATCTACCTGTCTGTCCACACAGGCAAGAGATGTCATTTCATAAGGGAAAGTCCCATCAAAGAGGAGACAGAGAGAGATGACGGAAAGTGGATTCTGCCATGGGACTGTGATACCATATCTCGGGGATTCAAAGGCCCATGTCCCGGCAACAACAAAAATAGCGTCCGCTCCTAAGTCATGAAATGTTCCTCAGCCATCTGTGGAAGGAGCGCGGATAAGTGTTCTTGGATAATCTGGACTGTTTCCACTCTTCACTTCTCTGGGAACTCTCAGATGTGTCTGGCTGGTTGTTGAGGAGAAGGACCACCCAAGAGTCACTAGGAAGTTAGAAAGGCTGCACGATGCACGCATCTCATTCCTGGGCTACCAGAGCCTGAAGAGCTAGTCTTGCCTTACCAGGCGACCCTGGAAGAAAATCAGGCTGTGGATCGTGCACGCAGAACTCCTGATGGTTTGAATTCCAGACTGATGCTGGGCTCCACCCAAGGAGAACACTCGGGTTACATGCCCAACTGTCCCTCACTCCCTCACCCCCTGCTCCTTCCTCCTGGCTGGCACCGCCTGGAAGTGCTACATGAAGCCCTTAGGAAGCCTTTGTTGCATAGGAACTGAGGATCGGAAGCTCACCCCGAGGCCAGGGTAAATCAGCTGGAGAATGAGGATAAAATCCTTCTGCTTGACAAAGAGATGCCAGAAGTGTCTTCCTCTTAGACTAGGACTCTTGTCTATCACACATGCCACTGGAGCCCACCTAGGGCCTTGAGGGGGACACGTGGTCTCAGGATGAGATGGAAAGGGCCTGACTGGGCACCAGCTGGGACGGCCCCGTCTCTGGGCCCTTCCCACACATGCTGACAATAAACCCCACCGCTTTAGGCACAGTTTGAAGGAGCTCTCCCTGCAGAGGAGGCGTCCCAGGGGAACCACTACCTGTTCTGCAATGGGATGAAACAAATGGGAACAGTCGCTTAGGACCAAGGGACACCAGTGGAGGTTCCAGGTGGCGCTCTGGGTGTAGCAGAACCACACCTGGCTCCAAACACGCCCAGCCCACCTCTGTCTCCGTAGAAGAGTGACCAAGGGAACCAGCAGCCATCTTCCAGCCGTTTTAGAGGCAGAGTGCCACCCCAGGGTCGTCACCAGACCGACTTGATGCCTGATTTCTTTTCACCTATTTTCTATTTTCCTCCTTCCCCTGCACAGAAGTGGTGGCAGGGACACTATCTGTGACTTGTTTTCTTTTCCACAGAAGACACCCGGGCAGCCCCGCCACGGCTCCCCAGACGTGTCTTCATGTGAGATCTGAGGCCAGCGTGCCTTGGGATCCAAGAGACATTCTGCTCTAAGTGACTTTCAGATGACTCTCCTTTTCAGCATTCGAAAGAGCCTCCTAGTCCAGAGTGGCCAAGAACAGATGCCGCCTCAGAACCCTGCAAGTCCAGGGACTGGTCTAATAAAGAGCGGGAGCTTGGCTTCGGACAGCTCTTGGCTACCCATGAAGCCTACGCTGCCTTCACTGCTCCCCTGCTCTGCCCAGGCCGCACCCCTGCCCGGAAGGTTCCCCCAGACAGCAGGGCCCACCTCCATCAGCTCCTTCTCAAATCTCAGGGGGCCTTCCAGGCCTGGACATTTAAAATGCAACGCCCTGCGGCTCCTGAACTCCCTACTCCCCATCTTCAGTTTGCAGCTTTCTTCAAACTCATTATTTCTAACTTGATTTTCACTTCTGTCCTTTTCTGTTAAAAGGAAAGTGATCCATGCCTACTTTTCTGAGCACTATCCGATCTCCCTTAGAAATACTTGTTGCATGAAAGAAAGACTCAGATGGCACGGCCACCACCCAGAACACAGGACCCAAACTGGGCGTCCCAGGTCGGCGGCGGCTGCTGATCCCATGACGCAGCAGGGCACACCCAAGAGAAGCTGTGCGAGAGCGTTTCAGATCGTGTGAACTGTCAACGGGTTCAAAAGTTATCGTGTAAGACGGGCATTCGAGAAGGAGCAGACAGCGGCAGAGCTCAAAGCGACTCAAAGACTCGAGAAGAACCCAGACAATATTCCATCACTTCTCCAAGAGCTGCAGGACCGCAGCCAGGGGCAGATGCTGGACCAAAAGTGGGGTGGCCAGGACAGAGCGGGTGGGAGGCAAGAAGTGTCTCTTTTCCCCTTATCTGGGTTATTGGAAAGTTTGTAAGTCAAAGGAAGAGAAGAGAGAGGAAACGAAGCAGGTAATGTATTCATTCGTTGGGAACTAACCTCACATTCAGGACAAAACCAGTCCCCCTCTGGTTCCGATGTCAGTCTCAGACACTTAGCGTGATAAACCCGGGGACAGAGCTCACAGCAAAGGACTTGGCCTTCCCGGTGACAAACCCAGCAGTAGAAATCATTCCGTCCATCCTGCGGTACAACATCAACAGGGTCTGTGGTGAGTGGCTGCTTCATATAGTAAAACGGACCATGTCTTAGTTCTGACTGAAATGTAGGCAAGAAAGACAGGTTTGGTTTCAAAACAAATGTGCATTCTCAACAGGAATTTGAACAAGTACATCAATAACAACACAAGAAAATCACAGCATTTCACATCTGCTAAACAGTCGAGCTAGCTGCGGTTCCTCTACTGTCCACAACATTAGCAGGTCATTGGGTAACTATGAGGGTCTTTCCTCCCTCCCATTTTAAAAGGCCATAGACTGAACACTAGTGTCTCAGAGTCACCAGGTGGCCCTGGCCTACGTAGGTACAAATTTTAACTACCGCTAAACAGCCGCATGACCTTGGACGGGTCTCCCCACCTCTGGGCCTCAGTTTTCTCATCTGTAAAATGAAGGTGAGTTATCTAACGTCACGGGATTATGGGGCTGTGTTCAAATGAGAGGATAGAATGTATGGAATTAACACGGTGCCACCATCACCAATGTCGTCCCCATGGTTAAGAGCCCAACGTACACAAGTTCACGTTTACAAAGCCAACCAAAAAAATGTGCAATCTGCCCTAGGAGTCTTCATACTGTAGGCACTTAGAGAATATAGCAATTGGATTTGAGTGACCAAAAAATGATCTGCCATTTTTAAGGCCATCCCCAAGGCACAAAGTCATGAACCAACAAGAACCTTCCTCAAGTCACGTCTCTTGAACACTTTAGGCCCCTGGAGTTGCCAGAGAGCCTCAGCCTTCATTACAAACAACACAGGAAGATGACTTGGTGGCAGGTCCAGGGACACCAGAAATACAGGAAAGCCATCCTCCAAACACATAAAATCCCTCAGAAGAAACTCATTAGGAAAACAGCCATCACCCTCCAATACGGAATCCTATTTAAACCTATGATCAAGTCCACGGGAAGCATCAAACAGCCCTGCAACTAGCGGTGTGATCGAGAAAGCTTGGCGCACAACTGTAACCCCAACTCGGGAGGCTGAGGCAGGAGGATCAAGTTCGAGGACAGCCTGGGCAACTCAGTGAGACCCTGTCTCAAAAAACTTGTTTTAAAAAGGGCTGGGGCCAGGTGTGGTGGTGCACACCTATAATCCCAGGAGCCTCAGGAGGCTGAGGCAGGACAATCACAAGTTCAAGGCCAGGCCAGCTACATAGCAAGGCCCTCAGGACTACTGAGACCCTATCTCAAAATAAAACATAAAAAGGGGGCTGGGGATACAGCTCAGTGGGTAGAGTATTTGCCTTGCATGCACAAGGCCCTGGGTTCAATCCCCAGCACCATAAATAAATAAATAAAGCACAAGAAAGGGATAGGGATGTGGCTCAGGGTTCAGCACCCCTGGGTCCCATCCCCACTACCAAAAAATAACAATGATAATAAAACAGGAAGAGTGCAGTGTGACCGCGAACCTCCCTTACTTGCAACCATGTCTACCGTCAAACACAAGCCGGATCTTTTTGGCCTTGTTTTTGTTTTCTTGATGCTGGGGACTGAGCAGAAGCCAGGTGACTGATCCTTCAGCATGAAGTTTCTCTCACACCCCGTCACTATCCCATCCCCCACTGTCCTGGGTGGCTGTCCCAGTCTCCAGACTCCCTCCTCTCCTGGGGCAGCCCTGGGTGCTGAGAACCAGCTGTCTGATTAATCACCTGTCACTCAGATCCTTTCCTTATCTGCTGCTTGTAAGTGTTACCTGCTCCATAAAAATAATCTGATAACAAACATGGAACACTTTTAAAAGCAAATCATTTCAGGCAAAATGAGTTATGATTTTTTCTTCCCCACAGGGAAGCAGCCAAGCAGGCAGGTTACAGCCTGTGATATCATGGGACAGTTACAGGTCCTGAGAGCACATGTTCTTATTCTCTGCCCTTCCATGGGCTGGCATGACAAGAAGAGTGGGAAAGACCCTTCTGTTCACTTCTGGAATCTCTTCGTGCACACCAAGAGCCGGCAAACACTTTCTACAAAGAGGTGAGGCCTGGCAGGCCACTCGGTCTCTACTGACAGTGCTCAGCTCTGGCCGTGCAGTGCAGCCACAAAGCTGTGTGCTAATAAAACTTTATAAAAACAGGCTCCTGGGCCACAGGCAGCAGTCGCCAACACCTCGTCTACATCCACCCGAGCACAGGTGCTCTGGACCTGCACTTGTGTGGTAGAGGGGAGGCCACAAGCTCAAATGCCTGCAGAAGCCACTCAGGTGGCACAGATGAGTGACAGCACCGTGCATCAGCTTTTGTCCTGCATTTGCAAAGGAGTGGGGCTGACTGCAAAGCCCGTGAGAGCCACACAGCCCTGGAACCAGCCGGACCCCGGAGTGAGGAACCCTCACCAGCCTGGACGTGAGTGGGATGGTGGGCAGAGCCCACGCCAACCTATGGGGTCCCCACCAACTGTTCCAGCGATTAATATGCTGCCTACTCCAAGCAAGGACTGCTGTGAGAAGTGCTAGTTTGTGTCTTTGTGGGTTGAGGTTTTTCTATTTTATTTTATTATTTTTTGATAGTGGGGAGGGAACCCAGGGAACCCACCTATATGGCAGGCAATAGCTCTACCACTGAGGTACGTCCCCAGCACAAAATAAAGTATTTTAAAGCTCTTTTTAAATCCCCGCCCTGGGGTAGGTGTGCTCCACCAGTAATCCCAGAGGCTCAAGAAGCTGAGGCAGGAGGGTCCCAAGTTCAAAGCCAGCCTCAGCAACTTAGCGAGGCCCTAAGCAACTCAGGGAGACCCTGTCTCTATAAAATATTAAAAATGGCTGGGGGGGCTGGGGATGTGGCTCAAGCGGTAGCGCGCTCACCTGGCATGCGTGCGGCCCGGGTTCGATCCTCAGCACCACATACAAAACAGAGATGTTGTGTCCGCTGATAACTAAAAAATAAATATTAAAAAAAAATATATATGGCTGGGGATGATGTGGCTCAGTGGTTATGCGTCCCTGGATTCAATCCCCGATACCAAAAAAAATTTTTTTTTAATTTTTTTTAAACTCCTCCTGGGGATACAGCTCAATAGTAGAGCAAATGTCCAGCCTTCAGAAGGCCCTGGGTCTGATGAGTACCACCACAGAAAGAAAAAAGTAAAGAAAAAAAAAGAACAGAAAGCCTCCCTCTAAAAGTCCTGAACTCCCAATACGTGAAAAAGAGACAAAAAAGTGCTGCACTTAAACTTGGCTCAGCTCTTGATAATCACAGGTCTCCATCAAAAATGGAAATGCATGGTCTGTTTTTTACAAGGCCAGAATGGCTTTCTTTCAGAACACTGGAAACAGAAAAAAACCTGGGGGCGGGGAGACATAGGTCAAAAGTCCCGCCCCCTCCCCCCAGAGGTGGAAGGGTTGAGCAGAGCTGACTGCTAGTGACACTCTAGGGAGGGGTGGGGAGTGCGGCTGCAGGCTGACACCAGCTCAGCCCAGCGTCTGCAGGGCAGAGTCTACTCAGCCCTGGCTGTTGCTGGATTCTGCTGAGTGCTTCGGTCTAAATCTTTGTGTCTCCCTCAAAATTCCCAAGTTGCTATCTTCTAGAAGGTGGTGCCTCTGAGCACTGATGAATGGGCCTTATCCAGGAGGATACCAGAGAGGCCCTCGCCCTCTACCACAGGACACCCTCTATCACACCTCTATCACAGAACTCAACTGTGATGGCGCCTGATCTCGGACTTCAGCCTCCAGAAATTCCTGCTGTTGGTAGGTCACCCACCCATGATGCTTTGTCACAGCCAATCAATCAAACAGCTAAGACACTTAGTGTTTATAAGAACCCAGAAATGCAAGCTTTTATTTGAAATCTCACGATCCTCAGGTTGGTGACTGACAGAAATCATGACATATTGGTCAAACCAACATATGGGGAAGGGGAGGGAAAGGAGAGGTAGGAATCCAGGGGCCAGGGCTGGGGCTCAGCGGCAGAGCTCTCGTCTAGCACGTGCGAGGCCCTGGGTTTGATCTTCAGCACCACATAAAAATAAATAAACAAAATAAAGGTATTGTGTCCAACCACTTCTAAAAAATAAATATTTAAAAAAAAACAGTAGGTATCCAGTGTTTCTTCTAAGTTCGCTATGAGGAAAACAGAGATTGCACATGAAGAATACTGGCCCTACTCTGCCAGCATTTAAAAAAATGCTGTTAGGAATGACAGGGTCAAAGGTCAGGGACGTCTTCCGGTTTCAGTGAAGGTCTCTCCATCTTTGCCAACAAAAGTCTCTGGGCCTTTGTGCCTTGGAGGTTTGGATCAGAAATGCAAACGTGCAATGGACCTTAGGATGTTCTAGTCCAAAACCCTGTTTTAGGACATAACTGAAGCTCAAAGAGAAAGCCACTGATGTGGCCACCCGGTGAGTCCCCCAGATGCAGTGAACTGGAAGGATCCTGTGTCCAAGAGGAGCACCTCCCCCATCTGTGGATACTGGAGAGGACAGGAAGTGTGCTCAGGCCCTGTGTCCCCCGCCCTGGCTCTGCTGTGTCCATGGCCGAGTGCCTTCTACATCCCATCCTGTGTCAGGCCCTGAGGTGACAACAGCCCTGCACATTGGCTCCTTCTCTGAGGCTGCTAGTCCAAAGCAGGGGACACCAACTTACAGAAACATCAGTTGGTCATGAGGTTTCTGTGCCACAGAAACGGTCTTCACACAGGATAAGAAGGCAAAGCAGCAAATACCCGAGCGGATTGGCTTCCAGAGAAAGAACTGTAAGCAAATTCTTAGAGAACAGTGGGGACTCCCACAGTGGGTGTGCGTGGGTGTGCATGGGTGTGCATGGGTGCACGGGTAGAGGGAGGGGACAGGAAAGGACAGCTTCCGGCCAGGAAGGACATCTGCTCTCAGGACTCCCTGGGAACTGGAAGGGGAGTATTGGCTCAGGAAGCCAAACTGGTGGCTTAATTAAGGGCTGAGGGTTATCTGACCGCCATTTTCTTTCTAATAGCTCTGAGATGGCTCCGGGGCAACTGCAGCAGGTCCTCACCAGCTTCTGGGACAGAAAGAGCCTTTCAATCTCTGTGTTTTCAACTGTAAAATGTGACGCACACGGCCATTCCTGGCACAAACATTCAGACTGACACAAATGTTTGCAACAGCAGGTGACATGGGGCAAACACTGCTTCGGTATCATCATCAACGCTTTTTATTTCCCCAAGTATTTTTTCCAAGAGCCCCTGAAAACACACGTGGGACCCCCAGTTGCTCCTCCTCCGATGGGATCCCTAACTGACGAGGCAGCTACCAGCCACAGGCAGCCAAGTCACTTTAAACAGAATGGAAAAGACCAAGTTGCTCCCTGACACTGGTCGATTTCGAGGGCTCACAAACCACACGTGACTGTGTCGGCAGCAGACCGCGGGGTCTAGGACACTGCCACAGAAACAGCCTGCCTCCCAGGTCGAATGTCAAATCACACTCTGCTCTTGCCCTGTGTCCATTAGCTCCATGAGTCTCCACGACAGCCCCGGGGCCTGAGCAGCAGCGCCAGGACGCCCAATTCCGTGAACGAGGAAACCAGACCCACGGAGGTCCACGTGCCCACAGTCACAGGGCCAAAGGCAGAGCTGGCAGTTCGCTCTATAATTTTGAGAATGAAAATAGATTTGCGCTGGACACACGCCTCTCCCAGGCCGGGCACTTAACGTGGCAGGGCTCTTCCCGTGAAGGCAGCAATCTCGTCTAATTCGACCCTCCATCCCCAGGGCCCACTCCAGTGCCCGACAGAGCACAGAACAGATGAGCGGGCCGCCAGGAACCGCAGCTCAAGAACCACTCAAGGCCCCCTGACCTCGCAGTCCACACAGGGGTGGACACTTCCGCCAGTGAGTCCACAGTGCTCTCACGTCCCCTATTTGGAATGTCTAAGCTGCACCAGAGAATTTTAGAGCCAGAAGGTTCCCTAGATGAGACTCAGGATGGTGAAGAGGTTTTCCCAGCCTCTGACAATCCTGTCAACCAAGGGGACGGGACAGGGAGCCTGTGCTCAGGAGAAGGGGAGGTGACCCTTGGGCCATGCCTCTACCAGGGGCCCACACCCTTCATTTTACAGATGAGAAAACAAGACCGGCAGGGAGCTGTGTCGCCCAGCACTGGTCAGCAGGGGAGATCCTCAGGCCACCGGGAAAACAGTCCTCAGAGTACGGCAACGTGAAGCCAGGGAGAAGCCCCAGCCCCGAGAACAATATCCTCATCTCCTCTGGGTCACTGCTCTGTCCCCAAACAGATCTGAGAACCCCTGGAAACCTCACACAGCCCCTCTGCGCTGCCCTTTCTGCACATGCAAATGGCAGGCAGAGCCAGGGCAGCCTGCTGAACAGATGCCAAGCCTGGCCCCGAGGAGCGGAGCACGGCTGCCCGCTGGCGGCCCGTGCCACGCCGCGCCCGGCCGCGGCCTTACCTGCTCCTTGCTGTTGCTGCTCAGTAAGCCGGGCTTCTTTTTCTTTTTAATGGGGCTTGTAGAGGTGTCCTGCGGCGAGTGGCCATTGGAAGAATGTGGGGGGCTGGGGAACTTTCTTTTCTGGGCTATTCTGTCTGCAGAGCCAGGATCTGAAAGAGACACACAGGACCACACATTTTAAAGCACCAGGGTGGCCAGGGTCCCACAGGAGGGAGAGTGTGATGGGGTGCATTTTTCCCCAAACTCAAGGTCATTTGCAGGTATACTCCTCCTCCTAGAATATACCTGCCCCCCTTTTTGTTGTCGTCAAGGATGCGCATCACTTTTTTTGGGGGGGAGGGTACTATGGATTTAACCCAGGAGCACTCTGCCACGGAGCTACATCCCCAACCCTTTTTTAAAATTTTATCTTGAGACAGGGTCTTGCCCAGGCTGACCTTGACCTTGTGATCCTCAGCCTCCCAATGAGCTGGGATTACAGGCATGAACCACCACACTCCACTCCCACATGATATTTTTATGAAATCTTGGTTGGTTGCCAAAACAAAAAAAGTTCATGGCCCACAGGCCGTGACAACACCAGATAAAGTGAGCAACAATCCCACGTCGGGGTGGGAATGAGCCTCCACCTTGCACACTCATCACCGGTCCCGACTGTGTCCCTGCTGACAAGGCCGCAACAAAGCTCCTAGGAGCCGTCACATAGTCACCCGCGCTGTTCGCATGCCCAAGAACTTCTTTTCCACACCCACAAAAATGGCCAATCAGGAAACGATGAAAGGCAGGTCACCAAGGCCACACACCAGGGCAACGACAGCACCTTGCTCTGTGCAGAAAAGGAGCGCTGCTGTGTGTATGCTCACAGCTGACAAAACAGAAGGGGTAAAAAGAATGACCCTGCCCACCGGAAAGTTCTCCCGGCTGTCAGCAGTGGGCACTCTGAGACCTGCCTCCCAAGAAATCAATACAAATTACATTCTTATTGATTCTCGCCTGAAAAGTACCAGCCCCCCTCTTACCAGACCCCCCTCGTTTCCAGCCTCCCTCCCAGTCAGTGTCTCAGTGCATCCTTCTACCACCATCCATTCAGTCTTCACCTGCAAGGACCAGAGTCCATCCCATGCCCCAAGGTGGCCTCCTCGGCTTATGGACAATAGTGGCGCAGCTTGGGACAGCTGACATCCTGAAGAGCAAAAGCTACAGACACAGGAGAGTGGAGAGCAGACCCCGCGCACCGGGCTGGGACGGGATGTGAGATACAGGAAGATGTTCCTCCTGCAGCTCACCACCGGGCAAGTCTCAGCACGCACATCACCCTGCACCATCTCCCGCCTTCAGAGGAGGGGGACTGGTCCAACATCACCGAATGCAAGGCCTCCCTTTGATTTGGGAGGGCGGGCAGGCAGGCAGCCTCTAGCGGGTGCACAAGGCCTGACAATGAGCGGACTCTCCTGCCTCACCACCAGGCTTCCAGAAAGTTCTGAACCAATGATGGGCAGACCAGTGATGAGAGGAAATTCAATGCTAACCACAGGTGTCCTGAGGGTGAAGAGCCCAGGGTCTGGAGGAGCATCCCACAGACACAAAGTGGAGGCCCAGAAAGCCCAAAGGGTTGCCCCCGAGGCACAGGAGCTAGTTAGTGAGAAAGCTAAAAGACAGAACCCGGGACAGGCTCCGGGAGTAGGGACCGTCCCCCAGGGAAAAGGGCGTTCCCAGAAGGGTCCTCTCCACTGTCTGACGGGAAAACTCACTTTCTCCACGCTGCCTGGCTCCAGGGTCCCCTCCTGGAGCAGAGCGGGAACAAGAGGATCCCACTGAGCCACCGTGGGTTGTGCCCAGAACTGGACAACTTAGGTGTCCACGAAGAGTCAGTCCACAGACACAATGGAATGCTCCAGCCCTTGAGAAAGACAAGCAGCCCGGTGCCGTGACCCACACCTGTCATCCCCAGTGACTCGGGAGGCTGAGGCAGGAGGATGGCAAGTTCAAGATCAGCCTCCGCAACTTAGTGAGACCTGTCTCCAAGTAAAAATCAAAAAGGGCCGGGGATGTGCGAGGCCCTGGCGTGTTCCCTAGCACTGCAAAACCAGAAAGGATCCAAAGGGCACCTCCCCATGAACTGACATTGTCAAGCTTCGGTGCCACATTGTAAAAGCAACAGGTATCCAGCACATTAAGGGACCTGTAAGGATGTGACTGTACATCGGTGCTTGTGCATCCTCAGAAGACTCTCACATGAACACAAAAGTACAGCAGGGCTCTACATGGGGACAGGTGGCCGCCTTGGAAGGAGACCTGTAGGGAGCAGAGAGAGATTATTTTTCACTGTATACCTCTGTGTATTGTATTCACTATGAGCCTGGATGCCTTTATCAAAATAAGGGAGATTAAAAGTATTTATAAAGTTCAGTTACACATTTAAAAAAAAAAGAAAGAAAGAAAGAAAGCAGCAGGTGCGAACCAAAGTCCCTGATGAACGAAGGAGGAGGCCCAATTCAGGATAAAAAAAAGTCCCAGGTGATAAAGTTGGGACTGGATTGAGAACCACAGAAGGCGCTTGGGATTTGTGCTACATGACTCTAATACACCCTCATACTCTGCTCAAGTGTCAGAGTATTAAAGTTTAAGAAAGGTGTTTTGAGCCAGGAGTGGTGGCACACACCTGTTATCCCATTGACTCAGGAGGCTGAGGCAGGAGGATCACAAGTTCAAAGTTAGCCTCCAAATTTTGCAAGATCTTGTCTCAAAAAATAAAAAGGAGCCGGGCCCAGTTGCACACGCCTGTAATCCTAGCGGCTCAGGAGGCTGAGACAGAAGAATCAAGAGTTCAAAGCCAGCTCAGCTACGGCGAGGTGAGGTGCTAAGCAACTCAGTGAGACCCTGTCTCTAAATAAAACAGGGCTGACATGTGGCTCAGTGGTCAAGTGCTCCCCGAGTTCAATCCCCGGAACCAAAAAAATAAACAAATAAAAAGATTAAAAAGGGCTGGGGTGTAGCTCAGTGGCAAAGCACCCCTGGGTTCCATCCCAGCCACACAAAACACACACAGAGAGAGCAATCAGGCAAAGGCTTTGGTTGGTGTGTTTTCAAGTGTATTGTGAGAGAAGAAAAGCTCACCAGTGGGAGAGGGAGTGAAGGTTTTCAGTGTTTCTCAGGAGGATTTTGGAAGGGAAGCTCATCCTCACTGCAAGGACCACCCAGCACCTGCCACTCATTGCCCTCAGTCCCCAGACACACAGGGTCTGGTGATCAGACCAGCCCAGCCAGTGCTCAGGTGGCCGCTGGGGCCGGAGCAGCGTCAGCTCCCCCTGGCACCCTGTTATCTCTGTGACTGAGGTCCCCTGGGGTGATGGTTACCAGCAGCAGTAGCAGCAGCAGCACCTGAGAATACACTAGAAATGACAATTTGGGGGCCCTGCTCTGGATCTACAGGATTAGAGACACTGGGGCAGGGCCCAGCCACCCTCTTCAATGGCCTTTCAGGGACTAAGATGCGCCCAGTTTGAGATGCTCTGGGTGGTGTGTGCCTGGGGAGGCATCTCCTCCACCTCCCATCACCCTGCAGGGGCTGGTCTGGGGTCCACAAACAGAGGCGGGCAAGGTGACCAGGCCAGAAAATGAGGCTATGTCAAAGAGCCCTAGGAAGTGTCTTTCCCTCTCAGGGCCTCAGCGCCTGGTCTGTAAAGTGGGGAAGGAAGAAGGAAAGGGACCCAAGTGAAGCCCTTCCCTGGAGTCCACCACCAACACAAGGCGTGTCCTGCACACAGACACCACTCCCTGGGCCAAGCGGCCACAGCCCACTCAGGCTTCTCAGGTGTCCTAGAGATCAAGACCACGGGGCCAGAAGATCTTAAAGTCCCTCTGGGACTTCAAACTCCTTTAATTCCATGAACAACACCAGAAATCAATATTCCCGTCAACCATTTAGAGCGACCAACCAGGTTTGCCCAAGCCCACCAGGACACCAAGAGGAAACTGGGGTCCTGCACCGTGGAAGGACGGGTCTGGCCCAGGGTCACCACACTGAAGAGTACCCCCGACTTTCCAGTCTCATCAGAACATATAAACCCCAATTGTGGGCTGGGGTTGTAGCTCAACTGACAGAGCGCTTGCCTAGCATGTGTGAGGCCCTGGGTTCGATCCCCAGCACCACATAAAACTAAACCAACAAAATAAAGGTATTGTATTCATGGACAACTAAAAATGTTTTTTAAAACATAAATAATTTTTTGAAAAAAAAGCAATTGTCGGCGGTTACAAAGGCCCCGATTTCCCCCCAGAGTTAATGAGAGTTGAGTGGCTGTATCCAAGGGGCAGAAATTTAATAGCCTCCAATCAGCAGACACATCTGGCAAGAGCAGGGCCTCCGGTGAAGGCTCCGAGGCAGAAACCCCAGGAAACGTCCGCTGGACCCCACACCCTTCAGAGGTCGGACGGAGATGGCGGTCAGTTCTGACGTAAGCCCTTGGCTGAGACCAGGCCTCGGGTGGTGACAAGATGGTGGTAGAAATCTGGCTGTCGTCATGGTAACGAAGCCACCACGGGGAGCTTTTCCAAAAGGCTGAGTCAAATTTTTTTTCTCTCCTTTAATGATTTAATTCTGACGAGGCCGTATTGCTAAGCACATTTCATCCACGAACTTGGAAGGATGACAAACAGCCACTTGGACTGCGGCGCGGGGAAGGGTTCACCTTTGATCTGAAGGGTTTCTTGGTTCTGTTTCGGTCTGGGTTTTTCTGGCCACTTTCTCTGGTGACTCTATGGGGCTGGCCCACCAGCAACCCTGGGCTCCCACCCGCCCTCCGGGTAGGTCTGGCCTGGGAGGGATCATCCGGGTGAACCGGGCTGGAGAGGGGCAGGGTAATGACTCTGGGAAACAGCTTGGCCTACAACAGGAAGCAGCACACGTTTCCTGGCTGGTGACACTTCCCCACTTCCCCGAGATCTTCAGAATACGGGAAGTCTCCTGGGTACCAAGAGCCCAGCATGTGATGAGATCCTCCCCAGACCTAACTGGGAGCCACCAGAAACAACCCTGCCCACCCCTGCCCGGCCACGGCAGTTCTGACTTGAGGGGATCCATCCTCCAAGCAGGCCTGGCCTCGGAGCCTTCCTGAGCCGCAGGTATTAACGGCCAAGACTGTCCTTTGTCACATGCAATAAGCACAAGGCACCATTTAAAATGCTTCCCTGGGGTTCCCTCCAGGTCACTTGTCCAAGAGGGCACAGCTGCTGAGTAGCAGGCTGGGAACTGAACCCAGGCAGCTGTGCTGGCTCTGAGGCCCACACTGCCAACCCTGGCACCACAGGACCTCGCCCCAGCAGGGCCTCATCCTTGGCTCCGAGCGCGAGGACTTGCTAAGTTAGGGCCCAGGGTTGAACAGGTGGCTCTCGTTTTGCTTTTGTTTTTGTTTTTGTTTTTCCCCAACAGCTGTGGGGGCAGGGAAGGTCCCACAAGGAGTTGTGGGAACTGGGTGAAGGTGGCACACCATTCTCTAACGACAGTCGCCCAGGAGCACATTCACCTTCGAATCTTCCCACGGTGGCATCAGAACCTGCCGCGTGCTACAAAAGAGGCTGGGGGCTCCAGGGTCACCTCCCCGCCCCTTCCCTGTCTCCACCGAGGCCTCCCAGACAGGCCATGCCAGTCACCCTGTCCCACCCACGCCCAGGGCCTGAGTCAGCACTGGATGCTCTCCTGGGTCTCGGAAATGACACACATTACAGGGAATCTCGCCTCCCTCCAAGGGAAGGGCTGAAGCGCCAAGGCCCAGGCCTCCTGTTTCTGTGGGTGTTAAATTTCCTTAACGACGTCTGCACAAGCCTGCTGGGGCCTGCATGCGAGATAAGTGGGACACGCATGTCCACCACCGCAGCAGGGTACCCTGGGCAAACTGGAACAACTGGTCATCCTACAGAGTAGAGGCACCAGGTCATAGATGACAAAGACAGGCGGTCGGGAAACTGCTCTCTGGCATTAACAGCCTCCAGAACATAGTTGTGCTCTCCCCAGCAGTGTGACCGTGAGGAAGCGACTCAGCCTCTCTGGGCTGTTCTGTAAGATGGAGATAAGGGCAGAGTCACCAAAGGAGGAGATGAGTTGATTTTGCTCAGCTTTCAGGAGAAGACTGGGCACAAAGTCAAGGAACTATCTCAATCATTGCTCCTTCTCTTCCTCCTCTTCCTCCTCCTCCCCACCACCACCCTGCCCCCAAAGCAGAGCATGCCTTCTCCAAAGTGCAAGTTAAATCAACCCAACAAACAGTTCACAGTTATCAAAGACACCAGTCCATGTGGAAGGCGGAATGGGCCAGGACGGATTTCTGCATTTCAATCAGACCATAAAAATGCAGGGTTCCCGGGTAACAGCAGCAGAGGAGGTCAGAGGAGGCCTCGGCAAGGCTCAGACAGCTCTCAGTGACCACGGGCAAAGCCCGCCTCAAACAGGACCACCCGCAGCTGCCCTCCCAGCAGCAGCGAGGTGGAGCAGGGCTGATCACTTCCAAAGCAGCTGCCCTCCAGGGACACGGAGCAGGGACCCAAGCAGCCTCCCACTGCAGGAACCTTGGAGCAAATACATCATTTAAAAAAAAAAGGCCCGGAATTTCCTCCTGGCAGAGAGCAGGAATCAGGGCAAAGGATGGGGGCAGGGAGTGAAACTGTCCTTAGAGCAAAGAAAGTCGAGCCTCGAGGAGCATGTGAGGCTCCACAGCCCTGGGGAGACACGGCCTCAGAGCCACAGGAACCCATGGGGAGCACGGCGCCCGCCCCACCTGGGCCTGCCAGGTCAGAGGACAGCGGCCTCCTCCATGGCCCTGGTGGCTCCTCCAGGACACCCTTGGTGACGGGAGCTTCCCACCCAGAACCAGGAGACGGGGTGAAAGGGAAAACAAGGTAGTGGGATAAGAGGGTCACTTCCCCGGCAACTTGGGCACCGCAACCCACAACGAGCACAGGAATCAGGGAGGGCACGCTTACCAGCCATGGAGGAAGCCTGGCTTCTCCGAGGGCCTGGCCTGTTCTTTTCCAAAGACACAGAGGCTTGCTCTGCAGACATTCCTGCTTCCGGCTCCTCGGCAGCCTCTCCCAGGGGGAGGAGGAAGAAGCAGAGGACAGGCTAAGAGTCACCACTTAGCAGGCCAGCCCTGGTCCTGGACACATGAGGTCGCCTGGTGGGGCAAGGACACCATCACCTCTCTGCGACCAGGCCATCCGGGGCAGAGGCTTGCCTTCATGTCCCTGAGCCTTCGCCTCTGATTTATCACCCTCGACAGCAGCACAGCCAAGCTGCAAGTCCTCAGTGCACTGCACCAAAGGGCCATTTATTCAGGTGAAGGTGAATAAGCAAGGAGTCCGAGTTGTTCTGCAGGCCAGGAGTGACGAGGGGAAGGGGACTGCAGGCTGTGCCTTGTATTTTCAATGTGCTTTCAATTGTCTTAATAATTGCTCAAATTGCCTTTGAGTTCTGATGCGGACTCCTGGAAGGGAGAAGCCCGTCTGGGTGCCCGTCTGGGTGCCAGAGGAGTGACCCTGCCCTGCCCAGCCTCCCCCACCCCCAACAGGGGGCAAACTGGGATCAAAGGGCAGTTGGAATGAAGAGGTGGACCTGCTTCTACCCAGGGAAGGGGCTGGTTTCCAAAGGGCTTCTGTTTCCAGCTCAGCAGCCTGAGCGACCTCACTTCTCCTTGGAGCTGGACTGAGGCCCTGGGGGAGGAAGAGGCGAGAGCAGTGGCCAGGGATCTCCTGCTGGAGAACCAGCTCGGTGCACTTTACCAAGAGGCAGAGCCCAACCCGCTCCAGGAAAGCACTGACCCCCCACCCTCAGAGGCCAGGCCTCGAGGCCACTCCAACATGGCACACAGAGGGCGGCCAGCCCCTGGGCAGACCACAGAGGGGATGTGGAGGAACCGGTTGCCTCGGGCCGTCCCAGGGCCGTGGCTCTGCTGGCAGAGACCCATCTGCGTGATTCACGCGGCTGCGGGGACTCCGTGCCACCCCCACCGCGCGGCCGGGCTTCTGGGAAGCTCAGGTGCCCCACGCTTTCAAACGGGGCAGTGGGAGCCGTGGCGGCGCGAGGGCCCGTTCAGAACAAAAAGGCGATTCTGTGGCGGCTGCAGCTGAAGCCCAGAAGTGGGTCTGCGAGAAGAAAGGGGAAGAAAGGCGCCTCGGAAAGGAGGAGATGAAGGCCGAGGAGCCGCTGGGAACCGGGCAGCGCTCCGCAGGCCTCTGGAAAGTCCCCTTAATGAAGACAAGAGCATGCTGACCAGGAAGAAGGGACAGCCCTCCAGAGCGAACGCAGGGCGCCCCTCTGGGGAAGGGAGGATTTCAGAGGCAGAACATCGCCCACATTTCATGGAGCCGAGGGAGGGAGGGAGGGAGGCTTCCCGTCCCGAGGACACCATTGGGGCGATGCTGAGATGCCCTTCCTACCGCCCACAGGGCAGCTACTGCAGTGTGGCCATGGGAGCCAGACAGGATGCACAGCAGTGGCCACCCACGGCGGAGTGGGACACGGAGCATCATGGGTCAGCCACATCGTGGGATGCAGAGATGCATCTGTGTGCTGTCAGGGCACAAAGGCCTCAGAAACCAGGCAGCCACAAGACCTAGGTGCAGGAGGGGCCAGGCACGCTGGGTTTGCCAAGACCTAGGACACTCAGTAAGGGCTGGGCCCCTGAATGCCCCGACACTTTAAGTGGGGGATAGGGACAACAGATTGATGGAGCACTCAGGACACGCCAGGTGCTCCTACCCTGGATCTGTATCCCCAGGATCCAGTATACAGCAGGAGCTCAGGGCAGCCCTCCCCCAACCGCACATCCATCCAGGGGCACCTTTACGGGACTCAGATGTTTAAAACAGTGTGGAACAGAGGTCATCAACTGGGTCCCCCCAGGGGAACCCAGCCGCAACGTCTGGAAACCCCATTTTATTGATATGGTAGACAAAGAGAGGGGCTGCTGCTGGCCTGTGGTGGACAGAGACCAGGGACTCAGGCAAACACCCCAGAGGGCGGCCCCAGGACAGACTGATCAGGTCCATAATGTCCACTGTGCTGAGAAGCCTGGGATCAAGGACCTTCCGGTGAGCCTGCAGGAGACCTAACCCTGAGTAAACATGCCACCCGCTGCTGCACCCGGCCTGGCCTGGGCCTGGGCTGAGGACACCCAGCGTTTCACCTGCATTTCAAAGGGAAGAAAACAAAGGCAACAGTCACAGATAGTCACTGAGCAACTCCAGATATCCAGGCCACCAGCATCAGGGGAGGGCCTGCCCTCCAGGGAGGAGGGCCAGAAACAAACAGCTGCCCCAGCTGAACACTTACTGGGGGGGGCAGGGCTGGGGGGAGGGGAGGTTCTAAATAAGTATTGACTTACTTCCAACTCACCACAATTTTGCGAGACAGTAGGTTCTCAGAAACCCCACTTTATTGACACGGTAACTGAGGCCCAGAGGAAAAGAGCCCCATGGTCACATGGCTAGTAAATTCAAAATAACTGATTGCATTCTAGACCAAAAAAAAAAGGTTTAAAAAGAAACATCAGGAATGTGTGATCATGTATGGGAGGAAGGTACAGCAAGGGAAGTACTTCTCTATTTTCTTTTTGTACAGGGCTCATACACTTCTCGGCTTGTTGAGAAGCTACTTTAAGAATCCTCCGCCTCCCAGGGTACAGGGAGTGTGGTGGCTCAGGCCTGATCCCAGGAAATCAGGAGGCTGAGGCAGGAGGACTGCAAGTTGGAGGCCAGAGGGGCAACTTAGCAAGACCCTGTCTCAAAATAAGAAGGGCAGAGGTAGGAAACATTCACGACCCTGGGTTTGATCCCCAGTGCCGGGAAGGAGGCACAGAGCGAGGGAGGGAGGGAGGGAGGCAGGGTTAGGATGACAGGTCTATAGGGTGCCTGGCACCTAAAAGGTGCTCAGCAAAGGGTGCTTCTGCCCCACCATCACTTCTGCCCGTTCATTCCAACCTTCTTGGCTGCCACTTTCCAGTCCCATGACTATCCAACCACCGGCTGGTCTGCTTGCCTCAACAAAACCAGGCACATCCTGCTCCAGCCCTCCTCTGAGAGCCTCTTATCAAGACCTACAGCGCCCCCAGCGAGCAGCCCTGCGCCTCTCTGTCCTTCATTCACTCAACTCCAACCTCAGTGGCCCCCTTTCTGCTGCTCAGACAAGCCATTTGCACATGGATGCACCTCCATCTAGAATGTTCTCTGCCATCTTTTCCATACTGGCCAACTTCGGCTTTGGGCTCAAATACCAGCTCCCCAGAGAGGCCTTCCCTGACCACCCTGGCCTCAGCCTCCTCATCGCAGTATCCAGAAGTTGTGGTATTTCCTGGGTCGCGGTCCCTCCCTGAGGACTACCAGGTGTGGTGGCACAGCCTGTCATCCCAGCAGCTCGGGAGGCCGAGGCAGGAGGCTTATAAATTCAAAGCCAGTCTCAGCAATTTAGCGAGGCCCAGAGCAACTCGGTGAGACCCCGTCTCTAAGTAAAATACCATAAAGGGCTGGGGATGGGGCTCAGTGGTTCAGCACCCATGGGTCCAATCTCTGGGATCAAAAAGAAATAAATAAGTAAAATAAGTGATTCTCCTCCTTTGCCAGTTCCCTGGCTGATTGTGCTCCTCCTGACTGGGACTTCCATCTCGTCATGCTTGTCCTTTGCTGCAGTCCATAGCTGGGCACACAACCTGGCCAGGTGCCCCCAGACACATCTGGATGATGAGGTTAGGACCAGAGGGGCGCCAGCCACCTGGACACTCCAGGTTGTCTTCCCCAGCCTTCAGGAATGTCTTCAGCAAATCCACAAGAGCAGGAATGTGGAGCCAACCGCCCAAAGGGGACCTGAAAACAGGAAATTCCCCTCTCCACAGGCACAGGGCCATTCGGGCCCATTTCCCCCCTAAAAGAAAGGGATTAAGTGAGGATTTATACCCTGAATGTGTCAGGGCTGTGCTTGGACTCACCACTGGAAGACCAAGGTAGGGGACTTGGGAGGCTTCCTGGCCCCCCACTTCCCACTCATCCCACCTCTTGGGGAGAGCTATTGTTCCCGAGAATCAGGGGCAGTAAAAAGAGAGAAGTAACTTTCCCCGGGGAAAACACACTCCCTGCCAGGAGGCAGCGGGCACCGGAGGCCCCAGCCTCCCTGCCCTTTGTCTTAGGGGCCTTTTAAGTCTGAAAATCTCTGTGGGGACACCTCCCCAGGTCCTCAGCCACCGGTATTCTCAGTTCTGCACCTGCACAGTGAAGCCTCCTGCAGCCAGGACAAGGCCAAAGTGGCCTTTCAAGCCTGTCACCCCATCCCGCCCCCCACCCCCGCAGGAGTGAGAGGAGTCAACCTCCTTTCTGCCTCCGCTGGGCCTCCTCAGCCTCCGCTAGGCCTCCTCAGCCTGGCGAAGCGTCTGCAGCCCCCAGACTTGGTCCAGATTTCACAGATGCCCACCTACCCTACCACACAGTCCCTCGCTCTTCACAGCAATTGAACTGGTTTGAAAGATGGTCCCCAAAGACTGAAGTGCCACGAAGGGAATTAGGCTCACTGGGGGGGGGGGGCTGACAAACCAGGTCAGCCTGGTGAGGAAGGAAGAGCCCCACCAGGGTAACAAGGAAAGCCAGTGATCCAGGAGGGCCCCACTGGCACTCAGGCCAGGGGAACCCCCAGCCAGGCCTGGGTGGTGGCCAACAGAAGCCCCCACAGCAGGACATCAGCTATTCTAAATTTTTGAAATGGGCAGCTGGGCCACAGTGGCACAGGCCTGTGACCCAGAGACTCAGGCGCTGACGGAGGCCGGCCTCGACATCTTGGCAAGACCCTCAGCAACTTATTGAGACAAAAAGGGTTGGGGACCTGGCTCAGCAGTCAGGCACCCCTGGTTAGACCCCCCAGTACCCAAAAGTAATTGAATTAATTGATTTGATTTTTTAAAAAAGTTGGCAGAAACTAGGGCCTAGGGGTGCACGCTCAGTGGTACAGCACCAGCCTAGCAAGTGCATGCGAGACCCCAGGGTCAATCCTCAGCACCACAAAAGAAAACGAGAAAGAAAGAAAAGTAGAACCTAAATTTTAAAAACCAGATGTGAAGTCACCAAATCAGGCCCTGCAGGGCCCCCATTCCACACAGAGCACTGGCCACGGCTGCCCTCAGGTGGGACTGTAGACTCTCACAGGGCAGGGAGAAGATGCAGCCAAGAGGGCAATGACAAAAAGTGGAGGCCAGAGAAGCAGGACTGGGTGACGCGGAGTGGGGGTTCAGGTTCAGCGTCCTGTGATCTGAACAGGTTTGTCTACACATGGAGCGGAAGTCCAGATACACGCCCACCACACGGTTAACCATGGTCACCTGCCAAAAGAGGGGTCTTCGCTTTTTCTCTGAGTGGTTTGACTTGTTGCAAGGAGATCGACACTGAGTTTATTGGAATTGGAAAGGAAAAACCCAACAAGCCATTTTTTTCCCCTTAAAATTGATTTTAATTCTAGGAAGACGCCCTTCATTGAAAAAGGTATGTACTCAGCAGCTACTATGAGGTGACCGCCCCACAGTCAAGAGATGCAAGGGCTGGACCCCTGGGATGCAGGGACAGGAAGCAGACCTACCGCCCTCCCCCCACCCCACCCACCCCCCCACCGTGTGCAGGGACAGGAAACACACCCAAAGCAGGGAAGGAAGGAGGTCAGGAGAGGGCAGCTGGCTATCCATCCCCCTGAGGAACCTCGGTTGGGGTCTGGCAAAAGGCAGTTGCTCAGGACCTGGGCAAGAAATGCCAACTTGGGAAGATGGGAAGAGAGATCTCATCAAGCAAAATGTCAACTCAAGGCAGAGTATCCACCCGGCCCTGGGCCCGGCTCAGTTCACAATGAGCCCATTCACCTCTGGAACCACAGAGCAGGGCGGTCGGTCAGCGCTTGCTATAATGGCGGCCCTGTTCTAGGTCTCTTCTGCATCTGTGCTGTCCACTACGGCGGCCTCCAGCCCCGCCGGGCTGCTGTGCGGGGCTAGGACCGCTCAGGAAAGAGGTCTGGTTTTGCAAACTGTGAATTCAAACACACACTGCCATCCTGTGGCTGCCATATTGGGCAGTAGGAGCTTGATTCGAAGACCCAGATCCAGGCCACAGGCAGGCCCCATCCCAACGGCCGGAGGGTTTGGAAGGTGAACTCAAGGCCTACGGAGGCGGACACGGCCTTGCCTTTCAATCCTCCTTTAGTCTAGCTTGAAACTTCTCAGACCTTTAGTAAGCCTAAGAATGTCTGATCAAAACGGATTCCCTTCCTGGGCCATTTAATCACTTTCAAGAGTGACATTATGTGAATCAAGGGCTCAGGAGGGAGGGCCTGAGTCTCCAGGGATATGGAAGACCAGGGGAAGGTGTCCTCAGGAAGACGCAGCCTGGAAGGAGCTGAAGGGCGGCTCAGCAAGGACACAACACAGGACCACAAGCAGCCAGTCTGCAGAGCCCTGCGGGGCGTCCCCAACACAACAAGGAGTCTGCCTCTGCACCACCCAACCCGCAGCAGCCCTCGGACACAAAGCAGGACACACACCTGGATTTGTGTGTTAGAAAGAGCCCAGCAGAAACAGTATGTCAAGACGGAAAGCAATCAGAGGGAAGGGGCCATGTCCAACAGTCCCACGTCCCTGGAGGAAAAAGATAAGCCACGAGGTGTAGCACACAGAACAGACACCTGAGCCAGGGAAGTATTTCCAGGCACTGGATTATGCTAGAAACCAAGCCAAAAGGATCAAAGTTCCATCCATCAGATAGACAAAGTTCAGTCATTCATTCAAAATAAAGACTCATCGTGCACCACCTGCAACAGGCACAGTACTAGTTAAGAGGATGGACCCAAACAACAGGCAGAACTCTTCCTCTCCTAGAGCTTTAAATGATGGGGCGGGGAGGGGCATCAAGGAGAGAAAGGGGAGGAGAGAGCTTCCAGGTATGAGCAAAGGCCCTGTGGCCAGTAGTGACTCTTTCAAGGATCTGTAAGGTGGAGTGTGAATGAAGAAGAGAGGAATACAGGCAGTAAGGAGGCCAGTGAGGTGGCCAGGAAGATGGGCAGGGGCAGTGCATGAGGATTTGAGGATGGAGATCTTTACCCTAAAAACCAAGGAGAACAGGGGGTGTAGGTCAGTGGTATAGAACAAGGGGTGGGATTTGCTATTCTTGACCTAGAACTGCGTGGTCCTCAAAGTCCTGTGAGAAGACGTGTCCAGGATGGAATCGAGGCACACACCGGACAGCAGAGGCAGGGATCAATAAAGGTGTTTCTTCCAGTCTGTGAAATGCTGATCTCTAGGTTCCTTGGAGTGCAGGGTGAGGCAGGGGTTCCCAGGAGGTTGAAGGGGACCTTGGGGACCTTACAGCACTGCACTCACTCCCACCACAAGCCATGGCCTTCCCAAATGTGCTCCGTAGGTCACTGGTAAAGAATCCACTATATGAGCCAGCTCCCAAGGCGCAGACCTGTGGTCCCAGCTACTCAGGGGGTCGAGGCAGGAGAATGGCTTTAGCCCCGAGTTCAAGACCACCCTGGGCAACACAGCAAGACCCCATGTCAAAAGAAAAGAAAAAAAAAATCCACTGTAGCCAAATGAAGTAGAGGTTGAACATCTCGAAACCCAAGATGCTGTAAAATCCGACACTTTTCGTGCTGACGTGACATCACAAGCGGAAAATTCCACACCCGGTCTCATGTGACAGGTCAGTCGCAAGAGAGGCCCGCTAAAGATACTGCCCAAGATGCGTATGAAACAGTGATGAACTCTGTTAGACTCTGTTTAGACTTGGGTCCCGTCTAAGATACCTACGCATTATGCACACCCAAATATTGCAAAATCTGAAGGAAAAAAAAAATCCCAACTCCAAAATGCTTCTGGTCCCAAGTATTACAGACAAAGGACACTCAACCTGTAACATTACCCAAAACTTCAAGTGAAAAAGTGTCAGGGTCTCTAAAAGCTCTCGGGGGCCCCTGGGGTATACTCAAGGCATTGGGAGGAAGAAAGAGATGGGGCTCCTTTTTAAGGCTAAAAAGGGTCTATTTCTGACCATAGTCCCTCAGAATAGTAACAGTCCCACAAACAAGTCCCAGGGTCAGGCTTCAAACGTGGCACAGGGTTTCTGCAAGTGAACCCCAAAGCTAAATTAAGTCACTCAGGCGTCACCAACGGGGCTCCGTGCAGGGAGGGTGGACCACGTCCCAGCTTCCAGTCAGGCATCTTCCAAGTTCCGGGATATTTCAGATCTTGCTGGGAGAGGAACAATCTGGTGGTTATCTAACTCACAAATACACTCTAGTGCACAGTCCACGGACGGTGCTACTTGGAGAAGTCAAAAAAAGGCAAAGTAGACTTGAAATTACGATGCTCATTTCTTCAAAGAAAAAAATTCTCAGCACTTCTACACAAAGTGTTTACGGTCTCATTTTCTTAAAAGAGTTTCCTTGAAAAATGACAGAAGGTCTCTATCTCAGAGCCATCCTCATAAGCAATCCCTTTGTGAGAATCTTAATTTACATACAACAATGAAAACGAGGATCCTGTACTAATTAAGGTCTGGGGCTGGTTAGCAAATTGCTATAATTGTATATTCTCTAGCATCCTGTCTCTGAAAACATCTCCTACCCAGGCAGATCTCAGCAACAACGGTACCGTGCAGGATTTTAATATCTCAGGCTTCCGCTGCATCCGTGCCTGGTTTCCAAGTGGCTCACTCCCTTGTGCCGGTGACATTACACAGACATTTTTTAAAAATGTTTTCAGCTTTGTCAGCCTGGCAAACGCATACCACAATCGGTGCTGTGAATGCATGCACAGCAGGACGGTGCATGGCAGGACCGTGCCTCCTGTACAGAGACAGGACTCAACCCGCGCCCATCACTCTTCAAGCTTCTAGAGCCAGGCCTTCCAGGGGCTTGTCCTGACTCACACATAGGGTGCCCAAAGTCCGGCAAGAACTCTGCTGTGACCAACCCAACACAGAGAATGCAAACTGACAGTCCTCGGCCACTTCCATCTCAAGATATGTTTCGTTGAATTCATCCACAGTCTTTGAAAAGCTGGTGTACCTAGACTACATCTCTCCTCTCTCTTTTACCACATTTCTAAACCAGGTAGGCCGTATCCCTAGGGGTCAACAACGAAATGGAAGCACCCCCATTCACAGAAGCCCCCAGAATCCCACATGCCACCGACCTGCTTGCTGGGCCCTACACGTATTTAACTCAGAACCCTTGGCTTAAAGCCAAAGACCAAGTCTGACCGTACTGCTACTCTTGTCGACTCACAGGAGCCTCGATTTCCTTCACTATAAAACGGGGACAGCGTACCTACACCAAGCCATGATCATAGAACCAAATGTGGTCATCTGCAGATTTTTTGTGAGCCCAGTAAGTGCTCACAAAACATGAGCCCCGCAAACACCCCTGGCATCCAGATGACACTTCCTTGGACACAAATGTCCAGTGTCATCTTGAAACCCTGAAAGCTTTGTCTTCTGAGAAGTGAACACCCTGAAAAATGCCAAGGCTGGCGTAATGGAAAGGGGGACTTGGGACGTGGTTAACAGGTGAGCTCGCTGGGCAGAGGGCGCAGGTGGAAATCCAGTCAGATAACCTGGAAGGTGTAAGGAGCAGACGCCGGAGGAGGAGGAAAGAATTCTGGGCCAATCAGCAGTGTCCGAGGTTCCCAAGTGGAGCACGGCCCACCCTGTTTCCTAACTGCCAGCAGAGTACCGCCACCCGCTTCCCCGCATGCCAAGGTGGTCCCTTCCTCTCCTTTTAGAACTCTCTCTTCCCTGGAGGGGACAGTGTTGGTGGGTGCCTTCCCTAACCAAAGGACAGACACATGACACACAGACTCTGTTTGTCCATGAGAGGCCACAGACTGATTCCACTCCCCAGAGCCACCCAGACCACCGGCCTTCCTGGTGAAAACCCACGACCATTTTCCTATCCTAATGAACGAGAGCTGGCTTCCACGGCTCTCACCAAAGAACACAGATGGGAAGTGTCATGTGGGACCAGAGCACTGACTTTCCCAACAGAAAAGCAGGCTGGAGGAGTAGCCAGCGTTCACCGAGTCAGGAGCCCTGCGCCGCGGACCCGGTGGTAACTGGAGCAGAGAGAGATCAGGCTCCACGGCCGTCCTGCCCACTTTTACAAATGTCCCACTGGCTAAGCACGGTGGCGCACACCTGAAGTCCCCGCCGCTCAGGAAGCTGAGGGAAGGGATCCCAAGTTCAAAGCCAGCCTCAGCCACTTAGTGTATACAGCTCTAAGCAGCTCAGTGAGACCCTGTCTCTAAATAAAATACCAAAAAGGGCTGGCGGTGAGGCTCGGTAGGTAAGCACCCCGGGTTCCATCCCTGGTACCAAAAAAACAAATGTCACCTTTGGGTTCTTGAGGTCTCAGCAACCCAGTCAAGCCCAGGTCACTACATGTGTCACTACCTCCCCGGGTGCCAGTGGCTCTGTGAGAAAGGTGTCCTGGACACAAAAGCCACCACCACAGACACCCTCCCCAGGAAAGAGCACTCAGCTCTGCCCAAGGACAGCCTCCCAGAAACGCCCAGTAAAGAGGAAGGTCGCCCTCAAAACAAGGTGAGCCCTTCCAGGGACCCAAGCTCAAGGCACAGAGCACCTGGGAGCTCATCCCAAACAGCCAGCAACAGAGCAGCGCTCTCCCACTGCCGCAGGACAGGCAGGTGCAGGGCGGTGCCCGGGGTCGGGATCTAGACAGAGGTCCCAAGCCGTCCGCGGGGCCACCCTACATGATCCTTCCCTGTTGAGCAGGGGTCAGTCGGGATACCGTTTTCCCATCTCCCTGCACACCCTCTTCCCAGAGGCTGAAGATGTGGGGCGAGCAGAACAGCGAGGAGGACGCCCGTCTCTGCAAGCCTGTTCCAACGGTGGCCAGCCCCTCGGCCCTCACCACGGCCCAACTCCACTCTGAGCACTCTACAGGTGGGCCACTTCACCTCAGCACTAACCCTATGTCCTCGTCATCCCCAGGTGGGGAAACCAAGCCACAAAGAATAAATACTGAACTAGGGAGGAGGCAACCCAGAACCAGGGAATCTGGCTGGAGGAGTTTGGCTTTTGAAACCTCTGCGGTTCCTGACCCCAGAAGGGAGAGGAGGAGTGAGCATGGAGGCCCAGGCCCTTCTAAAAAAGGCATCCGCATTCTGGCACAGAAACCAACAAATACAGTATGAGAGCAATATCTGAGCGATCAAGGAACCTTCTGGAAGCTGACGATGCTCGATCATCTTGACCTGAGTCATAGCCCCAAGTGTTCGCTCGGTCATTCGTCAAGCTGTATGTCACAGATCAGGTTAACTGTGCACCAGGACATGGTACACCAAGGGCAGACAGCAGGAGCCACCTTTCTCACTGCTGAAGGGGAGATTTCAACTAAGGGACGAGGCTACAGCTGATCCGTGTAGGAATGGGAAAGCCTGCAAGTCAAGTGCAGGATCTCATGATCTCACGTTTAGCTAACACAGATGGGTCCATGCAGGAGTATGGACAGACAGGTGCCTATGCCCTGGCAACCACACAGGTAAATGTTTCCCTCCTGTCAATCAGAGAACCTAGAAGCACAGACACCCAGGAACCGTGAGCATGCCCAGCACACAGATCTTGATTTCTTTTTCTTTTTGGTGCTGGGATTGAACCCAGGGCCTTGTGCATGTGAGGCCAGCACTCTACCAACTGAGCTATGTCCCCAGGCCCAGATCTTGATTTTTAATACCATTCTCCAATTAAGGAAAAAAAGAAAAAGAAAGAAACAGATCGAGGTGAGGTGGCGGATGCCGTAACTCCAGCTCTCAGGCAGCTGAGGCAGGAGGATCTCAAGTTCAAGGCCTCCACTACTTAGTGAGACCCTGTCTCAAAATAAAAAATAAAAAGGGATGGGAATGTAGCTCAGTGGTAGAGGGGTCCTGGGTTCAATCCCCAGTTATGGGGAGGGGGGTTCCAAAATGGGAACAATGTGCAATAAAATAGATAATTAGCATTGTATCACAACCCAAAATATAAACCAATTATCCTTAAATTCACACTCACATGAAGGATTAAATAAACAAACAAAGAGGGCAGAAGAAACAAAAACCTCCCACACAGAAAAGCTCCAAATAATTTCCTTAGTTCCTCCGCCCTCAGGAGGTGGAGTGGACCCCCCACTCTAAGTGTGGCCTGGGCGACCTCCCTCCAAAGGACACCATATGAACAGCGAAGGAACTGTCACCAAGGCGAGGTGGCCAAGGTCAACATCAGCACTGATGTAAGTCACACTGATAACAGGCACCCTTAATGTGACGGAAATGGCACTGTACCTCAGGGGTTCTTCCCAAAAAAAACCCATCCCGCCAATCCTGAGGTTAGCAACTCGCCATCCATCCTGAGAGGCGCCACATGAACCCAGGCAAGGGGCAACCTACCAAACGCCTGGCCCACGCCTCAAAACTGTCAAGGTCATCGAAAGCAAGGCTGAAAAGCTGTCACAGCCAGGAGCCTGAGGAGAGAAGACAACCAGGTATGGCGGAGGGGAGCCTGGAACAGAAAGGGGCCTCAGTGGCAAAACTAAGGACATCTGAACACAGCAAAGGCTTGTGTTGGTAATGACATGCCACCCCGACTCGGATTCTGACCAATGCTTGGCACCCAGGATGCTAGGAGCGGGGTGGGGTGGGCGCGCAGGCCGGGTGACGTGGGAATTCTCAGCACTGTCTTCACAACTTTTCTGGAAATCTAAAGTGACTCTAAAACGCAAAAAGTTTATTTCAAAAAACAACAGAAAATGAAGGAACGACTCCTTCAGTTCAGACCAGGCGGCCAAGAAAAGTCACCCTCGGGGACGAATCCAAACAACAAGACAGGCAGCCAGGTCCTAGGGCAGCGTGTTCCAGACAGAGGGCACACAGGCCCCAAGGAGGGCACAGAAGGAGGCCAGGAGATGGAGTGGAGTCGGGAGAAATGGCCCAAGGAGAAAGGATGTCACAAGAGGAAGGGAGCAAGGCCATCCCGGGAGGCAGGGCACAGGGACTTCAGACTGGAACGGAGGGTGCTGGCAGGTCGGTGGAGGGGCCAGCAAAAAAGAGAGGCTTTTTAACATCCTCCTAGCTCCAGCAGGGAGAGGCCATGGTCACCCGAAGCAGTCACTCAGGCAGCAGAGGGGCTGCCACCTGGTGACGAGTCAGGAGCACCCGGGCGTGAGATGAAGAGAAGAGGTCTCCACGCTTACAGGAACAGAAGAGGCGTCTCCACAGGCAGATGGGGCCTGAGCAGGGCGGCGCCCTGCTCGAGATGGTGATCCCTGACTGTCACCGTGAGGGTCCACGGGCCACTGCAGGCACATCCAGGATGGAGGCACCTCCTTGGAGCCAGTCTCAGTTCAGTCCTGCTGTGCTGCTGACCACCCAGGAGACCCCACCATCTGGAGCCTCAGGTTCCTCATGTGCAAGGGGAAATGACAGCTCCCACCTCAGAAGGGGACTGGCAGCTGAGCACAAAGGCGCTCGCTTACAACCCCAGCCTCCCAGGAAGCTGAGGCAGGAGGGTCACAAGCTCAAACTTAACAAGACCCTGCCTCAAAAAAAAAAAAAAAAAATCAGCTGGGCGCAGTGGCACACACCGAAATCCCAACAGCTTGGGAGGCTGAGGCAAGAGGATCACGGGTTCAAAGCCAGCCTCAGCAACTTAATGAGACCCTAAGCAACTCAGCGAAACCCTGTCTCTAAATAAAATATTAAAAAGGGCTGGGGATGTGGCTTAGTAACTGAGCACCCCTGATTTAATCCCCAATACAAAAAAATAATAATAATTAATTAATCAGAAACCAAAGGGGATGTGGTGAGGCTCAGTGGCAAAGCACCTGCCTAGCATGCGCAAGCCCTGCACCACAAAGACAAAAGATTAGAGGAATTCACAAGAGAAGGCGCCAGGTATGGGCCAAGCCTTCATAAGCACTCCACAGACACAAGGCCATTTTTATAGTTGTGGGGGAAGAGGGAGCCTTAGACTCGAACTCAGCACCCCTTTCACAGATAAGAAAACAGCAGGTCAGACAGACAGCAAGCAGCAGAGTAAGGACAAAGGCCACCACACCTCTCTAGGCTCACTGCACCCAGCCACAAGCAGGCGAGGGGCACAACTATCTCCAAACACGGCTCTGGAAAGGCACTTCCTCTGCATGAGGTACTCCGTGACTCTCCCCAACAATGGAACCCAATGGCCCTGCACAGGAAGGAGCTGCGACCTCCCCCTACTCCCCAGCACAGGCCACCCCCAGCCAGCCCAGCCTTGCTGGTGATCTGAGCCTCAGCTGGACCCAAAATGCCATGCTGACCTGTCATCACAGTCACTAGGGAAGCTGAGGCAGGAGGATCGCCGAGTTCAAGGCCAGCATGGGCAGCTTAGCAAATACCCTGACCCAAAATAAAAAGAGCTGGGGGTGCAGCTCAGTGGTCAAGTGCTTGTCTATCATGCACAAGGCCCTGGTCACACCCCAGTACTGCGAAAAATGAGTAAATAAGTGTGTGTGTGTGTGTGTGTGTGTGTGTGTGTGTGTGTGTGAAAGAGAGAGAGAGAGAGAGAGAGAGACAGACATGCTGCTTTATAAAAATCCTCAAAACATTTTTGTTGTTGTTGTTGTTTCAGGAGCCTTTAGGGAGTCACTTGTTGTGATCCTCTGGCCAGATGAGAATGTCCTTCTGGAATAATCTGTAAGCGCCCTCTCTGCAGCCCCTCCCACTTCCCTGCACACAGAGCAGGCACTCAGGGAGGTGCTAAAGGAATAAACACACTGGTACAGCCATTAAGTTTAGGGACAAGCATTTTCGTCAACCAGACCTGAAGAGGACTCAGCAGCGCACTTCTAAAAGCACACTGAGGAAGGAGTGAGGACCTGCTCCTCTGCAGGGGCCTGTGAGTCTCACAGACCAGCCGAGGAGTACCAATCCCTCAGCCACCTGCGGAGGAGTCTGCTCACACCCTGAGCAAACAAACTGGATGTGCCCTAATGTGCCACGATTTGCCCTAAATGCAAACACTGCCCCCAGCATTCCAGAAAGCCCAGATCTTCCTTCTCATCTCTGACCCAAGACCACCGTTTCCCAAGGCACCAGGCCAACTTCATCCCACTTCTGAGATCCCAAAGAGGCCTGTTGCTAAAATCAGGAAGCCAGCAGCATCTGCCCATCCCCAGGCCCAACACATACCCAAAACCTAATGTCGGGACAATTCCCGACAAGTAGGTACACCTATGCATACATGCAGGGGAAAGACGATCAAAAGATTTCTCCAGAAGTTAGGTTCAGCCATCAAAGGGTCCACATCTCACACTTCACGGACTGTTGCAATGCCAGCTCAGAGGGCCACCCTTCACCGGCTCCCCAACAATAAAAAGAAAACCCCATTCCTTCCTTTGTGCAGAAATAGATAATGTAAGAATTTTACTCACCTTTGGAGCGAGTAGAAATATCCATGCCCTCTACCACCTCCTGTTCTGTTTTTATTTCCTCTTCAGCCAAGCTGAAATAGAGCAAATTATGTTCATGTTTAGGTGAGCTAGAACCTGCCTGGGGGCAGCCGCTGAGAAGCCTAGCCACAGCCCACCAGTAAGACAAGCCCCCATCCTTCTCCACCACAGGAGAAAGGACAAACCTGATTTCACAGTGTTAAGATTCCTAAAGGGCTTCTTTAAAACCCTAGATGGTTCTTTAAGTCAAATTACTATTCCAATTGTCATGCTATTGGGTATGCAAAGAAGCAAATCTTTTTGGATACACAATTACAACCTACCCCTTTGGGCTCATGAGAACCCAGCCTTCAAACAAACAAGCTTCTCACTGCCAGCACTGGGTTCAAAGTCAGGCAGCGGGAAGGGTTCCCAGAGTTCCCAGAGTTCTCATCTCTAAACTCTGCAGTGAGTATTTCCCAGACTGCCCGCCCCCCCGCGCAAAATCTTACAATTCTCTGATGAGGCAGGAACACAATGAGGAAAAAAAAAAAAGATACAGGTTAAATTACAAAGTAGTGAAATATGCCCACTCTGGTTGCAAAACAATTCCAACAATCAGCATCGACTCCACGAATTAGGGGTCTGTGCACCCCCCACCCCTCCATGGTGGGTCCTTGTAGGGCAGGCTTGGCTCCCTCTAGAGCTGGACTAATTATCCTCCCCCACAAAAGTGGAATGAGGAAAGACCCCGCCAAGAATCGGGGATGGGGAGAGAAGGAAGGTAAGCAAGCACCTTTAGCTGGAAAGTCTTCCAGAACCTTCTCTCCCTCTCCGCTGGAACTTGGGCCATTCCAGATCTTCCCCCCATACCACCTCCCAAGCCAGGCCCCGGGAAGAAGTGAAGCCGTGAAGCCGTGAGGTTATAGGTGTGAAGAAGGGCTGGAGGCGCTAGAACTTTCCACTCAGCCACCACTCAGAACGCGATTCCATCAGACCACAGCTCCACAAGGAGCAAGAGGTGCGTCGCCAACCGACAGGGCTGGAATTTTCCATTGGGAAGACTCAAGCCAGGGCAGGAAGAAGGCTAGAGAAGAACGTCCTGTCTGTGTCGGGCCGTCTGAGACAGTGACAAGGCCAAAAAGAGTCCAGAAAGGAAGCCTGGGCCTGGAACCCCAGTGTAGGATGGAGACGTGTTCAGAAGAGCCCCAGGTTTGCTGGGAGGAGAGTTCAGGATGGGCGGCAGGCAGAAAGGAAAAGATGATAGCTCAGGATTAAATTACAGGAGCTCCGGGCCTCCACCAACTAGTCCCCAGCAGAGGAGGAGGAGGAGGCTGGCCTGGGTTTAAATCAGGATATTAACACATTTAGCATTCCGATATTGGACCCCATTAACAACTTAATTTGCACAGCATCTGTAGAGAAGCCAGTGACACAAATCACCAAAGAAACAACTGACACGTTGTCACAAATGGTTTTCGACAGAAGAGAGCAGCCTGCTAAATTTAAACACCTCACTAACATACAATAACACAACGGTGACTGATCGAAGGTGATTTTAGCACTAAGACTCCTTTGCTCCAACTTCAGAGCTACACATCTCAGCCCACAACACACCTCTGGATCGAACACACACACACACACACACACACACACGGGTTGTGCTGCTGGGCTGGTTCTTGCTTGGAGGGACTGGAAATAGATTTTAACAAAAAGCCCCACACCGCTCTCAGAGATGGGTGGATGGTTAACTTCAAAAGGTTAAAGAGCAACCTTGATCTTTCTAGCAACTAGAATTTGGTTTCCCTCTCTAGCAAGAAGTCTGTGAAATCCTAAACTTCTTGAAACCGATCCCATATTTTGAATGATGCAGAAAACGCTAATCTGGGCTCCAACTAAAACGTACAGAGGAGAAAGCAACAATTAGGCATAACAGAGCCCAAAAACCCACTTGAAGGATTTCTGCTGCAATGAAAACATTCAAAGGTGTATTGATCATGGAGGAGGAAGGCATTCAAGAGAACAATTATTTGGCTTGTAACAGCCTGGAGGAGCTGAATACTTGAGGCAGGAATGCTGCTGAGAGGCTAAGAAATGCAAACTAGTTATGGGGTAGCTGTTTGCTGCTGAGTTTAAGATAATCAATTCTGGAGCAAAAGAGAGGGGGGAAAGTTGAGCTGTTTTATCCTTCCAAGTATTACAAGTGGGCACCAAGATCACCTAACTTCAGCAACAACACCACCAGCCCTAGCCCAGGATTTCAAGCACAACAGTTTGAGAAAACCATCTTTTTCACAGATGAGCAAGCCATCCTTTCAAAAGAAACCCGTGCACATATATGCCCAGGCACATGCGCGCGTGCACACACACACACACACACACACACACACTTATATTTGACTAAAGGAAATTGCAGTGCCTATGCATTAAAAGGGGGGAAAAACTTTGTTTACAAAAGCAAAGACCAGAATGCACAATTAGTCATTTCCAATAGCCACATCTAAAGAGACTTCCCTTTTTTTCTACACCACTGATCTCAGGGTTTTTTTGTTGTTGTTGTTTAGTGTTAAGTACTGGTGTGTTGGGGGGGGCTATAAATATTGCATCAAAAGGGGTGATGAGAGAAGATTTGTATCTATCTGGATGCCCAACAGATCCTAGTCAACTTAGGTTTAAGAACTGTTAGGTCATTTGGGGGAAAAACAGTCAAATATTTGTTAAAAAGAAAAGGCAGCTGCATCTGGAGAGATGCTTTGAACTTCTGCCATTAACACATTAAGTCTTAGAAAATACATAGCTTCTCTCCTTCCATATCTGCTAGCTTCCTGCAACCTGATCATTTAAATCAAAAACAAAGGAAAGACAAGTCCTGGTTGCAAACTGGCACGCCTTTTCTTTTTTTAAAGGTCTATTGGGGAGACTGGGGGCCGCTAAAAGAAAAGGGTGAGATTAGCTGAAAACCACCCCACAGCCCCATAGGAAAATTCACCATCAACTAGTTGTATACATTACTGTAGCCGCCGCCACCACCACCACCACCACCTTTGGCACTCACATTTACCCAAGTCACTTGCCTGTGGATTTCACAAACTGATACAGTCCAGGCAATTCAAAGAAGGAAGAAGAACAGCACCTATAAACACAACGAAGACCATCCCCCACCCTGGCCCCCAAAAGAATAAAAGCTTTTCCCCCAATGCCAAATCAAGAAAAGTCTGTGCTTACTTCTGAACCTGCATGCACTGAAAGAAAAAAAAAAAAAAAAAAATTCGAGCAATTAAAAAGTTACAGATGAACATGCTACACCTCCAGGATGCTTTAAGCCTTCTGGTTATTAATTCTGAGGACTCAGAAGGGCTCAGGGCTGGTCCGTGATTCCCAGGAATCTCATCCCTTCCACACTTCCAAAAGAGAGAAAGAGAGAGAGAGAGAGAGACAAGAAAAAGCATTCAGGTTTGACAGAAAAAAAAAGTGCCTAGATACACAAAT
>NW_026000026.1:5516167-5518200 GCF_001458135.2 Marmota marmota marmota
GGGGGGGGGGGACTGTTCCATATAAAATATCACCACCCTCTGCGCTTTGACTCTAAGATTGCTGGCCCACCTTGACTTCAAATTAGAATCTGGTGCATTTCTCCTTATTCAATGCACCTTCATCCAACTGGTGTCAAAAGTTGGGAGGCTGGACACTACTTTAAAAAGAAAAAAAAAGATTAACTGACTTCATCAAGTTGGCATAACACAGATACTGAATATATTTCTAGCACTTAAAATCCTGCTGAATTGGTCTCCCAGCTGGAAATGTATGGAATGAATTTCCAAGGGAATTCTAAAGGTAACGGTAAGCAAAAGTGGACATTTTTTTACTTTTAAATTCTAGCTACAGCATCCAGAGATCAGGGGAAAAGTAGAAAAAGACAAATAAAGCCGAGTCAGGCCAGCATGCTTACAGATGTGTGGGTCAGGCGTGGAAAAAGGCCAACTCTGTTGGTCAGTTGAGTCCTGAATGAAATCAAGTTTGGTGGTGGATGGGATTTTGCACTAAGTAACCCTAAAACTAAGTACTGACACAACCCACCCCTACACGCACACCACCAGTTAGCTCCCCGCCCCCCATGTTTGTAGGGCTCTGTGACTTAAGAACAAGCAGTTGCATTAACTAACAACAAGCAGACCTCCTACCCAGAGTCCTAAGATCCAAACAAACCCAGTTAAAGGTGTAGAAAGAAGCAAGAGACGATGCCCTGAACATTTCTCCCCTGGCTGAGGGTAAACAGGAAGTGAAATCTTCCCTCCTAGCTGCAGGTTATCAGGAAAAACAGTGGATGCAAACAGTCACCTAAACTCCAGACTCTCTTTATAAAAGCTCTTATTTTGTTCCTGCTAGTGAAGCCCCCAGCTGCTGTAGCCAAGACCCCCTCTTCCAAACAGACCCCAAATGTTCACAAAAACTCTGGCTACATGGTCACAGAGGAAATGGATTGCTTTACTTACCCAACAAATGTTCAAGTAACCGTCTCATTTTTCCACAGTTAGGAAGAGAGAACAGCCTGGCAGATTTGGGACTTGATCAAAAACGAAATTGTTTTTAAACAGTTACATGGTATTATTAAAAACACACACCAGCACCACAACAATACAACCCAACAACTGGATAGGGAATGCTGTCAGGAGCCACAAACATGATTTTATTTCCTCTGCACTCTATCACACAGGAGCACAGAGGATGATACAATGTTTAAAACAAGGGGAAAAAATGAAAGATAAAAGATACATTAGTTCATTGAAAATCATGCAAGAGTAGAAAGCTGAGGGCTTCAGGGTCCTCCCAGATTTTCTTTCTTTCTTTCTTTCTTTTTTTTTTATGCAGGATGTTGTCCAAGATTCTCCCACCCCCCACCCCGCCCCCCAAACCCTATCCCTACTCCAAAAACTTCCTCCAGAGCCTAGCAAACACTTTCAGAAACATTTGCTGGCTGTAGGCTGGTTTGCAGAACACTCTGTATCAAGCTAAGTCAGGAGCAAAGGCTGAACAATGTAGTTTCAAGGGAGAAGCTCTGGAGAGGAAGAGAAAGAGGAGGCACGCACCCCGCCACCCACCTAGGCCCAGAGCTACCCTGGCTCCTGGCTGCTGTGCTGAGGGCTGGGCTCTCTTTCCAGCGCACGGCCTCTCTTGTCAGAACTTAGTCCAGCCTTCCCAGAACCTCTCTGGGAAGGCAAACTTGCCTGCTCTGCTGTCTGCCATGAGCGCTCCTTGGAGAGAAGCCTGCGTGTTCACCTTCCATTTTCTTCCCCCAGCAGGCATGTGACCCAAGAGAAGACAATAGTGCAGGGGAAACTGCTCAGGAGAGAAGGAGAGGGGAAGGGAGGGAAAGGAGGGGAAAAAAAGGAAAAGAAAGCTTCTCTCTTGGCATACCAGGGTCTAGCTTCAAACTATTCCAGAAACACCATGCCCTGGTGGAGGCAAAGGTGTGCCAGGCCCTTGCCAGGTTGCAAAACCAAGCTATGGCTAATGGCTACTCAGCCATGTGACCCAAGAAAGCAAAAAAAAAAAAAAAAAAAAAGGG
>NW_026000026.1:5518629-5569745 GCF_001458135.2 Marmota marmota marmota
AAAAAAAAAAAAAAAAAAAAAAAAAAAGGAGAAAAAAAATCTCTCTAAAGAGTTCCAAGTTAACCTAAGTGCTCTGGGGTGAGTGTGGCACAGCCAGCCACAGAGAAGTCACACTGCTCGCCCACAACTCGGATGTCTCAGAGGGAGGGGGAAAAAGATGGTTAAAAAGCCGAGCTTACCTCTGTGGATGCATTGTTAACACTGTGTAATGTCAATACTTATAAAACATGGAGGACAGGCTCCTAGTTCTCACAGAAAAAGGGTTTGGCACTTCGGCTGATGATCTGGCCGCCTAATAAAAGCTCATCCCCGATTGGCTGCGCCGGCCAATCGGAGTGTAAAGCGGCCCCGGATTGGCTGAAACACTTCCTGAGCGATTATCTTTGTGAGGCTCGGGTGAGCCAGAGCCATCCTGTGCATAGAAAAAGACAGGCTAAGCTAGGCCTTTTGCGGCAAGAAAAACTTGGGAAAGGGGCCCCCGCACGCACTTCTCCCACACCCTGGCTGGATTCCCTGGCACTGGCGAACCAGTGCGGCCAGCCTGACCTGCTCCTGCAGAGCCCGAGGCCCGGAGGCCACTGGGAAGGCAGCATCTGGGGTGGGCTGGAAGGGCTCACCCTCACCTGGCCCCACGGCCCTGGCCTGCTCCTAAGGAGAAAGGCTGGCCCTTCCCTACGGCGAGCCGGCAGAGTGGTTCTCCAAGGGGAATGCTGAGCAGGAGCGAGGAGTCCAGGAAAGACTCAGAGGGACAGGAGAAGGGCTGGAGGGAGGCCTCAGAGCAGCTCTGCTGCCAGCCCCAGGAAATCAGCCCCAGGCCGCCGCCGGGCTTCTCCCAAGACAGCAGCCGGCCACTGCGGGGAGGAGGGGAGCAGGGGAACGTGGTCAAGTCTGCACAGTCATTGTCAAAATGCCTCCTGGAAAAGCAGGCCAGAGAGCCACTGCCGGCCAGGCCAGAGTCTAACCCCTGGCCCCCCTCGGTCGGTCCTCAAAGGAAGAGCAAAATGGTTCCTGCCTCCCTGCCAAGCTGCCAAGGGGGGGCCCTCTCCTGCTTACCCTAAGAAAAGCCAAATCCGTCCCTAGCAGGCCACAGGCCTCCACCTACTAACTTCCCTTCCCCTCCAGCCCCCTCCCCCACCCCTGAGGCCTGCTAAACCTGTCAGTTAAACAAAAATCTGACTTCCGTATTAGTCTGCTATGGCTGCAGCTTCCTGCCTGTTAACCCTCTCTCGGACTCTGGGTCTGGCTGGGAAAAAACGAGGCCCTGAGATCGCAGAAAAGGCCTGTGGAAAAGTACCAGCTGCAGCTCGCCGGGCAGATGCAGAAAGAGAGAGAAAGAGAGAGAGCCGCTGTCTCTCGCCTCTGCTTCCCGAGGAGGCGTGTACCTTCTGAATCCAGGCCACAGGCAGTCTGCCTCTCAGTCTGAGAAGCCATTTAAATCCAGAGGGAGAAAGAAAGATGTCAAACCCGGCCAGGAAACAAGCACCCTTATTACAGTGGGGCCTGCACACCCACAGGTTAGCCCTTCCCGCCACTCCTCCCTGAAGTGTGTTCTAGGGAACTGGGCCCTCCTCAGGGGCACACAAATCCCAAGAGCTTCATAAAGATTCTTGCTTCGATTTATGTCCACGGAGACCGGCTTCTTTGGGCTCCGAAGGCAGATGCAACAGCTACACAGACCTACACTTGGTGGCCCCTCCCGCCCCCCCATCTCCGGCACTGCTCCCCAGTAAAACATTAACTAGTTTTTCTGAGCTGCTTATAATTCCACCCATCTCCATAGTATTAGGAGGCCAGAGCCTGTTTCTTCCTAAAGCTGCCTTTGTGGAGAAGGCAAAGGAAAGGCCAATCCAAGTGGATCTTAAAAATGTTCAAGGATGCTTTCTTTTTCTGCATTTATTTTATTTTTAAACAATCAGGTGCTTAAAAAGACTTGTTTTTAAAAAACGCAAGCCGGAACAACAGAAGGTAAATAAGTGTCTTTCTTTACGAGCTACCCTGAAGTCTCCTCTCCTTTGGAAAAGAGGACTTGTGGACTTTCTGGTCCCACACCATCCCACAAAGAAAGCCAAGAGCAGATTGCTTGCTCTCCCTGCCCCCGCCCCCAGCGATGCCTAGAGCGTGTGTGTAAATTCTTCCTGGCTGGGAATCTTAGAATCAGGATCTGGCCGGGGATCCAAACATACTATACTGTAGGACAGGCCCAGGCTTTTGAAAAGGAACAGGATTTCGTTGTTTCAGGTTGCTGAGGCTGAGATGTAGCCACTTGGGCTGACAAAGATCCAGCACCCAGTGCAACAGGCAGAGGCCTCACCAGAAGGAAGAAGCCAGCTCTTCCTGGGGAGGGGAACTTCCAGGGACCAGATGGCAGAGGCCTGAGCCCTGAGCCGTGGAGCTGTGCTCTCCTGGCTGTGCGGGCGGCAGCCCTCCACCATCCCACTGGGAACACGGTTTCTGCGGGTGCTGCTTTTGGGGGATCCAACAGGATGGCGGGGCTGGTGGCGGATCTGATGTGCAGCTAACTTCCAAGACCCGATGAGGAAATGAAAGCGGCCGCGGGTGCGCGGAGGATTTCAACCCTGGATTAAAGCTTGTTGCATAAGCAGCTGCCGCATCCTCCCCCGCCCTCCGCCCTCTCCCCATCACTTGATCACTTGAAATGTTTTCTGGGGCAAAGAGCAGGAAGCTGCTGGCTTATTCTGGCAGCTCAGCTCCGTTGGAGGAATGTTGCTGGCATTCGGGTAGGTCTGAGGTTATCTGGGAAAAGGACAGCTCGGCTGGGGACCGAGACAAAGGTATGGTGGCAGATGGAATCCTGGGAGGGATGCGGATTGAAGAGGAAGCCAGGCCCGGCCTGCTAAGGGTCATTCCTGGACGTGGTGGAATGTGGCTAAGACACAGGAAATAAGGAAAGCCAAATGTTGCAGGCCTCAACCTGGAGACCCATTTCTATCCCTTCTTAAAGCCTGGGTGCGGTGACTATTAAATGAGTGTCGCACAGACTGATTCCATGTCCTTTATTGTTAGGAACCTGGAAGAGGGCCCAGAGAGGTGAAGGAGCTACCCAGCGTCACACAGCTAGCAAGTGCTGTCACTCAGACTTCCAACCCAACTATGACCTCATATCCCTAAAGCCTGTACCTTGCCCTGCCTCTGGACTCAAAAGCAGAGCTAAACCAAACTCAGCAGAAACAAAAGGTTCAATTCTCCCAACATCAAATGCAACACCTGAGCTTTCTTTCAGGAGGTCCACCCCTTGAGATGCCCCTTGCGCTTTACCCAAAGGAACTGAGTGAAACTTTACATTAGACTCATCCAGCCCCCCTCAGTACTGACTGGGGCCCAGAGAAAGCGCCCCTCCCCCTAGGAACCTCCAGCAAGGAGATTCCGCTTGACCATCTCTAAAATGCTCTCTAAAATGCGCCTTTTACATTTCTTGAAATCTGTGGTTCTCAGCCAGGGGCGATTTTGCCCACCACCTGGGGGAGCAGGGTGGGGGTCTTTGGCAATGTCTGGAGAGTTTTAGACTGCCACCACTGCGATGGGGGCAGATCCAGCATGTAATGGGAGGTCAGGGATACTTCGGAATACCTAGCGTCCACGGGAGAGCCCCCACACAACTAGGAATTATCGGATCCAAAAGGCCCATTGTGCTGGGGCTGGGAATCCTTGGCTTAAATGAAAGGGAAACCATTTGCCTCTGGATGAAAAAGCCAGCACAGGCCTAAACAAGTAGGTTCCTTGGTGATATTAATAAGCAATGAGCTAATAAAAATAGATTAAAACGTGTCTCTCTTAATATTCCCAGGGGACAGAGAGAAGGGGGCGGGGGGAGACAGTGTCCCAGCAGTGAGGCTGGCCCCAGCTCTTGCCCAGGCACCTCGCTGGCCAAGGCTGGCCTTGCTGAACGGCTCCCTCCCCACGCTGGCAGGCAGCCAGGCGGGCAGCAGGAGCGGCAGCCCAGGCAGGCTGCATCCCCAGAGATAGCCAGTGTGGCTGCCTCTGAAGAGAAGCCACTCGGAGTTATCTGCCCCCAACTTGCGGCAGGCTTGTCCATTATGTGAAAGGGACAGGACGGAGGCAGGGAGTATTTGAAATATCTTGTTTTGTTTTGTTCCTTTTGGGCCAAAGAGAATCCAGGCCAACGTTGGGCATGACGACAGAAAGGCTCATCTCCAGAGCGGGGAGCCATGGCCACGTGACGGCTAGGAAGCCGCAGCCAGGCCCTGACCCTCCCTGGGAGAAGCTATCTACCCTTGGGGGGGGGGGAGGTTTTGTTTGTTTGTTTTGTTTTGTTGGGTTTTTTGTTTGTTTGCTTGCTTTTACTTCTTTCTAGGAGGAATTGGCAGGATTAGCGGCAGGGAGGGCCTGGTACAAAGGGCAGGCGGTGGAGGGACTGGCTGTGCCCCATCAGGCAGATGGCCCAGCACCAGAAGGCAAGGTGTGAGATGCAGGGACAAAATAAAGCCTCCAGCAGGCAGGCGAGGAGTGGCCACTGTCTCCTAACAGCCATGGCGGTTTGTCTCTCTCCCTCCAGAGTGGGGGGGGGGATTTTGCCTCCCAAGGGACATTTGGCAATATCTGGATACACTTTGGGGTGTCACATGGAAGGGATGGAATCCAAGGTTCCTGCCAAACATCCTAGGAGGTGGTTGGGGTAGCAGGAGGCCCTGGGTTCAAGCCCCAGTACAGGAAGGAAGGAGGAAAGTTAGAGAGGGAGGGAACCCTGCAGCAGGCTAGACTGCCCCACCCAGAGCATCTGCCAGTCCCCAGCTCGGGCACCACTGAGGCTGGGAGACTGCACTGTCAGGGGGCTTCAAGGAAGAGCATGGTCCGAACTCTTCAGCGGGAGCCAAACACTGGTGGCCGCTGTGGATTAGAGCTCTGTCCCCGCCATCTGCCCTGGATGGCCCAAACAGCCTCTGCCTGAGCCCCCGGCTCTGCCCTTGCCAATGCCGTCACAGGCAACCCCTGCACACACAAATCAGATCTGTCCCTCCTTAGTTCAGAGTCACCTTCCCAGTGACAGCCCAAGTCCTGAAACTGGCCTGCCATGGCCTCACCTGCCAAGGCCCCTCCCATCTCTGATGTCCACCTCCCCCACCTTCCCTGGGCTCACTCTGCTCCAACCACTTCCAAGGTGAAGTTCCTTCGGTTCTTCCTCCCTCCCTCTCTGGGGCTTCTGCACTTCCTCACTTCCCCAGACCCCCTCTCAGCAGGCCTCCTCTCCTAAGCCTTCCCTTGGCCTTGGCCACCTCTTTCTTCCTGCTTCAGAGAGGATTCCCGTGCATCACGCCCCCATGCTCTGCAGAGGCTTTTCCGCCTGAGCCGAGCCCCGAGCCCCGCAGCCAGCCCCCTGGGCCCCGTCTCTGTTGCACCCTGAATCTTCTTCCTCTCTTCCCCACATCAAGAGGCAGAGCTACGCAGCGGTGGGTGTGCGGTTGCGTTTGACGGTCTGGCTCTGGATCCCAGCTGCCCCACCTGCCTGCCAGCTGCGGGACTTGTGGAGGTGTGCAGTTCTCTGCCTTGATGTCCTCATCTGCACAGTGGGAGCAATAGTGACACCCACCTGGGAGCATGCACTGTGCAGCACTGTGGCGACACCCCAGAAACACTGCTCATCACCGTGTCCTCCTCTGCTCACCTGTAAAAAGGTGTTTTCTGGATGCTTCTAACTCGCTCTCCTTCCTCCTTTCACCATGACCTTTCCGAAGGGGAAAATGATAAGCAGCGATAGCTGGCATGTCACAAGGCTGGCGCTGCTCCAGGCAATGTTTCCAATTGGGACATGAACAACCCTTGGAGCCTCACATCTCTATGAGCTGGGCACCAGTATAATCATCAACCCCATTTCCTGAATGAGGAAACTGAGGTAGGAGCTACTGACACACTACTTCCACACCACGACTAAGAGGCCGCTTGAACAGATGCCGTCCATCCTGCCACCCAACAGGACCCTACGCAGCCAGCCGTGGAACAAGAATCTGCTACGCAGGCGCAGTGGTCCATGCCTGTAATCCTGGCTGCTAGAGATGAGCGGGAGGACTGCAAGATCAAGGCCAGCCTCCCATATGCCAGGCTAGTCTCTATCACTGAACTATTTCCCAGCCTTTTTAAAACTTTTATTTTGAGACAGTCTTGCTGAATTGCCCAGGCTACCTTGGCACTTGAGACCCTCCTGTCTCAGCTTCCCCAGTAACTGGGGTTGTAGGTGTGAGTCACCACTCCCAGCTGTTGTTTTTTTTTTAAAGGCAACTGTGCGTGTGTGCGCGTGTGTGTGCGTGTGTGTGTGATGTATTTGCTGATGATGCATAGTCTCTTCTTGGAAGCACACTTAAAACTGCTAACACAAAGCCATCCTCAGCAACTCAGCGACACCCTGTCTCTAAATCAAAAAAAGAAAAAAAAAAAACAACAGTGGGGGTGGGGGTTGGCACTGGGAATGTGGCTCAGTGGTGAAGCGCCCCTGGGTTCAGTCCCTGGTATCAAATACAAACAAACAAAAAAACCTGTTAACAATGGTTGCATCCAAGAGTCCTGGGTGACAGGTGAGGGATGGGACACTTTTCACCACCACACCCTTTTCTTTCTTTCTTCTTTTTATTTTAACATTATTTTTTAGTTGTAGGTGGACCAATACCTTTATTTTACTTTAAGTGGTGCTGAGGATAGAGCCCAGGGCCTCGCGCGTGCCAGGCCAGCGCTGCCTCTGAGCCCCAGGCCCAGGCCATCACATCTTTTTCCACCTTTTGCATTTCAACTGCATAAATGTGTTACTCTGTTCACTATAAATTAGTAAATTTAACATTGGGTAAAATTGTAAATTGACCAAAACAAAGATCAGCGTGTGTTCGGTTCAGTTTTATCTGCACTTTTCTTTCTTTTTTTTCTTTTTGTTTGGTGCTGGGGGTGCTGATCCTCCCCCCAGGGTCTCACAGGCACTCAACCACCAAGTCACAGCTCCCCTTCATTGTTTTTGAGCTATTACTGTGAGTTGTAGAAGTGATTCTTGTCCTTAGACATGCAAATTTAGTTCCTTGGAATGCAACTAATTATTGCCAGTTTTTGCATCTCCTTGTAAATTTATTCACATCCTTATATGTGCAGTACTTTAAATCCATCTTTAGATCAGATGTAACATCTTACTAGTTCCCTCATTCATAAACACATAAACAGTGCTTTTCTTTCTTCTTCTTCTTTTTTTTTTTTTTTTTTTTTTGTGGTACTAGGGATTAAGCCCAGGGACACTTTACCACTGGGCTATCCCCAGCCCTTCTTTTTTATTGGGGGGTAAGGGTACTGGGGATTGAACTCCAGGGGCACTGGACCACTGAGCCACCTCCCCAGCCCTATTTGGTATTTTATTTAGAGACAGGGTCTCACTGAGTTGCTTAGGGCCTCTCAGTTGCTGAGGCTGGGTTTGAACTCACAATCCTCCTGCCTCAGCCTCCGGAGCCACTGGGATTGCAGGCGAGTGCCACTGCGCCCTGCTAATGCTGACTTCTTGTCTGTAGCTTCTGCTTGGAAGGAGCCCACAGCTGAACAGAGGAAGCAACCGGTACATGAATAACATAAACGTCACATTGAACCAGGCATGGTGGTGCACACCTGTAATCCCAGCAACTAAGGATGCCAAGGCAGGAGGACCATGAGTTCAAAGCCAACCTCAGCAATTTAGCGAGGCCCTAAGCGACTTAGAAAGACCATGTCTCAAAACAGAACATTAAAAAGACTGGGTACATGGCTCACCATTAAAGTACCCCGGGTTCAATTAAAAAATAAACAAATAAAAGAAAAATTCAAATCCTTTGCTGTAAACAGGCAGAGGGATGAGACGGGAAGTGACATGGGAGCAGGTGGGGGAAGTTCAAGTGAGGCTTTGACACTGGAGCTGAAGGCAGGAGCTTCCAGTGGACAAGCAGCCCCCCAAAGGCCCTGAGGCCTGAGCTTGATGTCAGAGGAACAAAAAGGCCCAAGTGGCATCAGGGAGAGGTGCAGAGGGCCTGAGCATGAAGACGTGATCAGACACAAGATCATCACCGTTTCCTCCACCATCCCCCATTCCTCAGACTCAAAAACTTCCAGAATGTTCTCCTTCCCATCGACCCCCACTCTCCTCCATATCCAGTCCATCCAGATGAAATCCTCATAAAAAGATAATCGAGACATGCCCACACGGGACCGAGCTGCACGCAGGGTGACCATGGCTCTTCACCGTGCAGCTGCACAGCTCCAGGTAATTCCCATAACTACCTGGTACCCTTCCTTCTCCATGTGAAGGTAGGAAGCGCGCCTCCTGGTTAGCTCACAGGGCTGCACTGAAGAGGCGGTGGAAACAAAGCACTGAAAACTCACGTGGCTACAATCACTTTCATTGCTGACTTAATCAAAAGGGGGGCTGGAGATGTGGCTCAGTGGGTAGAGTGCTTGCCTTGCATGCCCAAGGCCCTGGGTTCAATCCCCAGCACCACAAAATAAATAAATAAATAAACCCTCCAGCAATTCTCCACCAATTAAATGACACCAGGACTCTCCCAGTGAAGCTGACTTTCCTGCCCCTCCCCCCTGCTCTCCCCCTTCCCCAGGGATGACACACAGGGCAGGGTTCCCTCAGGACTCTACCTGGGGAAAGAGCTCCTCTCTCCAATCCCAGGTCTAGACAGCCTTTCCTGATTTCTCAGCTACAAGGCCGCGTAGTTCCTGAGTCCCTCACCCCAGGCATGTAGCCCTGCCAGTGTGACCTAGCTTGAGTAGCTGCTGGGACAGGAGCCATGACTGGCTCCTCTGCTGGGTCAGCAGGATCCCCTCCCATAGCTGCTTCAAGCCTCCTCCACCCCCTTCTGCTCCCAGCCCTGGAGCACAGATCAGCAAGGCCAGGGTCTCTGCCTCGGAGTGGGCTGAACTTGCCCTTCACCATCTCCACCACTCCCCATGGCTGCACAGGGGCCAGTGTCCTGCTCCCCCAGGGACTGACCCACCCCCACCACCCGCTGGGGGCGGTGGGATTCTGCCCTGATGGATCCCAACACCCATGGGACCTTCTGGAGTCAAGGCTGAGAGCTCTGTTCTTTCTCACTGGCCTCCTGCCCGCCCAATGGCAACGGCACCCTGATAACAAGCCAATGTCACCTGCTTGCTCCGAGCCTCCTATGAGCAGCACTATCCACAAGAGCCCAAAGTGAAAACAACCCAAATGTCCATCAAGTGACCAGTGATTGACAAAATGGGTGAAGTCCACAGGATGGAACATCTCTCAGCCGTGAGGAACAGGGAGGCGCTGATTCATCTGCCTGGTAAACAACACGCTACATGAGAAACCACAGGTTGGGCCGGGCATGGCGGCACACGCCTGTCATCCCAGCAGCTGGGGAGGCTGAGGAAGGAGGATTGCCAGTTCAAGCCAGCCTCAGCAACTTAGTGACATCTCCTTTCAAAATAAAAAAAATTTTTAAAGACTACAGCACAGGGGCAGAGCCCTTGCCTGACCTGTGCAAGGCCCTGAGTTCCATCCCCTTTATCATAAAAAAGAAAAAAAGTAAAGCAAATTTTAGCTGAGTGTGGTGGGGTACCCCATGGTCCCAGCTGCTTGGGAAGTCGTTTCATTATGAGGATTTTGCACGATTGGAGGTCCTTCCTTCATTTCTTTCTTTTTTTAAAATATATTTTTCTTTTAGCTGTAGATGGACACAATACCTTTATTTTATTTTTATTTGTTTATTTTTATGTGGACCCGGGGATTGAACCCAGTGCCCCATGCATGCTAGGCAAGCGCTCCACCACTGAGCCATAACCCCAGCCCCATCATTTCTTTCTTTCTCCATCTCCGGTACTGGGGTTTGAACCCAGGGGCTCTCTACCACTGAGCTGCAGGGTCTCCCAAGCTGCCCAGGCTGGCCTCGAACTTGCAATCCTCTGCCTCAGTCTCATGAGTCGCTGTAATTACAGGCAGACATTTGTATCTTTCTTGTGACCCCTAAAATTTGTAGATATTTGTATTTCACTCCCCAGACTTCCTTGAGTGGAACCCTGCCTCCCTGCGGCCTGGGGCCCTCCAGCAGCCCCCCTCCCTGTGTCCTACGGGAATTCAGCCCTGTGCACGGGGTGCCAGGCTCTTCCCCTTCCACCTTTCCCATCGCTAATCACATCCTTTCATTTCCTGCTCAGAACTGGGCCATGGGGGCTGGGCTGGGGCTCTGTGGCAGAGCACTTGCCTAACGTGTGAGGCCCCGGGTTTGATCCTCAGCACCGCATATAAATAAATGAATAAAATAGAGGTCCATCCACATCTAAAATAATTTTTAAAAAAGAACTGGGCCGTGGACCCCCTCAGCCAACCCCCCAGCTGTTTCTGTTTGTGCCCCCCCCACCTTGTGCTGCGGGCTGAACCTCGAACCCAGGGCCTCCCACACATGAAGCAAGCTCTCCACCACTGAGCTCCGTCTCCACCACCCACCACCTGTTTCGGTTAGGTCCTTGAGCTAAAAAAGTTTTCTTACATTTTAAATTGGTCAAAAATAAAGATAATTTGTGGAATGCATGCATTACATGAAATTCAAAGTTTGGTGTCCAAAAATAAAGTTTTATCAGAAGGCGGCCCCATAAGCATCGGCCCCATAAGCTGATGCGTTGATGGCTGTCTTTGTGCTCCTGTGGGAGGGTCAAGCACCTACCCAGAGGCCACAGCTGGCCCAGAACATCTAAAATATTTAACTATGGGGCCATTTACAAAAACATTTACAACCCTCTTGTTTGGAGAAAATCCGGCCACTCTAAATAGGGCTCTGAATAGGGCGGCGGACCTCCCTGGGCAGCTCCCTCCCTCCTCTGTTCACCAAGGCTGGCTCCTCACCCAGCTCTCACCCTCCCTGTCTGCAGGCTGGGTTTCCACCTCAGTCCTGGGTGCACGCGGCCCCCAGCTCCTAGAACACCTCCCTTCACATGAGGGCTCCGCTTGGCTCAGGTCCCACCGCAAATACCCTCTCTTCCAGAGGCCTATCCTGACCACCTCTGGACACCAACTCCCTCAGTTTCGGAGGCATCTCTATATTTCCCTCTTAAGACTTAGCAAACTCCCTGAGCACACTCCTTTACTTACTTCATGTCTGTGTACAAAGGCAAAGATTTTGTGTACCCCACTGACCAGAGCTCCCCAGGGTGGCACGGTGCCTGGGGTATGGTAGTTGCTCAATAAACATTTGTGCAGCCAGGGCCTGTGGTGCACCCCTGTAAAATCCCAGCTACCTTGGAGGCTGAGGCAGAAGGGAGGATCACAAGTTCAAGACTAGTCTGAACACCTTAGCAACACTTATCTCAAAAAAAAAAAAAAAAAAAAAGGACTTGGGATGTGGCTTAGTGGTAGAGCACCCCTGGGTTCAATCCCCAGTGCAGGGAATCAAATACATCTGCCCAATGAATGACCGCTTCTTAACACAAAGTAGTTTCTATAGCACATCTTCAGGAGATCAACCGGGGGGCACCTTGCACTGTCTACTAGGTTGGACCACAAAGTTCCATTTGTCCATGATTTCTAAAAAGTGAACTACCTTCCCGCTACCTCTATACTGCACTCCAAGTGTCCCCCGACCTGCCGACTGTCTCCTGCCCTCTGGGGCCTTGGCACTTGCCCATCTTCTGCTTCAGATCCAGGACCCAATGCCTCCACCTCCAAGGGGTCTTCTGGGATCACATCAGGTCACACAGCAGTTTCAGTTTCTTCCCAGAACTTAGAAACTTCTAGAATTAATGTGCTGTCCTTATTTCTCAGGGCAGGAAGTCTCTCATTCATAAACACTGTGGCAACTCTGGAGTAGGTCCCGCACACAAAAGTCTCAAGCCTGTTGATCTGAGTGAATTAAATCCTTGAGCTTCTGCATAAACTTTTAAAAAACAACTCCCCTATTGCTGAGTACAGTAGCTCCATTCGGAATTGCTGAGAAACTGGAGCTACTTCCATGGGCTTTGGTCTCCTCCTCCTGCAGCCACCCCAGGATGCATTTCCCTCCTCCAGAGGACACCACCATCATCTTGTAAGAGCAGCTTATGGTCCATGAGTCTCGCCAGACCCAACGCCATTCTGAACCTCATTTTATGTATTCACTAAGTTAATCCTCCTGACAAACCCGAGAGGTCTCTCATTTTACAGGTGAGAAAACGGAGGCATGGAGGGGTGGAAAAAGGAAGACAGTCATAGGAAAAATGAAATGGATCTCTCTCCGCCTCTGAGATTCCAAGAAGCCAGAGCTACAGCACAGGAACCCAATGTGGATTCAGACACCTGACGGCGAGAGGAACCAACGTAGCAATAATAACAAAAATACACCAACGACAGACAGGAATCCAGACGCAGAGGCATCTGGCCAAAGCTCCAGATCTCGAGCCCCCAGTGGCTCCCACCCACTTGTCCTGCAGCCCCCGATGTCACCCTGGACCTCTCTCCCTGGTCTCCGTCCCCGAGCGCTGTGGGACTCACCTTCTGATCTTCCTCCACGGTCCACTGCGGCGGCGCAGCTCCATCCTGCACAGGAGTCCCCTGCCCCAGAGCCACCCTCGTCTGTTATCTGGGCTGGAAGAGAACAGCCTCCCCACCCGCCCCTGTCCCAGGACTCTGCTCCCCTCCCCCACCCCGGGCAGCACAGGGATCTTTTGAAATTTCGATTTGGACCAGGTCACTTCTCCATCCCCAACCCCCATCTCCACAACCCCTTAAAAGGTTTCCCATTGTTCTTGGCCAAAGTCTCAAATTCTTAACCAAGCCGCAGGGGGCCTGCCCGTTCCCCTCCAGTTTGGCCCGGGGTCTGAGCTCCCACCAGCCTAAGGCTCAGAAGCTGGGCCTCCTGGATTCAAATCCGACTCCGCGTTCTCTCGCCTTGTGTAAGTAACTTAACCTTTCTGGACCTGTGACCTGGAGATGAGAGCCCTCCCCGAGTATTGCCGGGATCAGATTAGTTCAAGTAGTAAAAGTGCTTACTCAGCAGAGCCTGGAACCGGTTGGCCATTGCTGCTGCCATTGTTAGCAGTTAACTCTTGGACTGGGGACACAGCTCAGCTGGTAGAGTGCTTGCCTCACATGCCCAAGGCCCTGGGTTCAATCCCCAGCACCACAAAACTACCCAAAACGAAATTCATTCCTTCAGAGTAGCCTTCCCAGACCTGCTTTGAATAAGGCAGGTGGTCCTGTTCTACCGTGGTCCTCGGATTAATTCAACACTTGAAGCTTGATAATGAGCACAAATTCTGGTACAAATGGTGGAGCCCCTGCTGAGCATGCAGGAGACCCTGGGTTTAATCTTCAGCAGCACAAAAAACATTGATAGATTCTTATGATCAATTTCTTATTTAGTGACTGGCTCAATTCTGTGTCTCCCTGGCACACAGTAGGTCCTCAAAAATAATTTTGGTGAGTGTTAAATGAGGGAGTGATGAATGGATCAACTTCAGGATGTGCAAGTGCCTCATTTTCAAGTCAGAGAAGGAGCAAAGTGAATTTTAATGAGGATGCAGGAAGGCAGGGGTCTGCTGGGGAGAACCCCCTTAATTACAAAAGCAAGCTGCAAATTGGGGAGCACAGCTGGGAGTCCCTGTGTGGGTCTGGTTCCTGGAATAGCGGCTGTGGGCAGCAGCGCAAACCAAGGAGGCGCCAAGCCCAGGGGAGCCAAAGGCCCCAAGCTGCACAGGGGGGGCTTACCCTGGCTGGGACATCCGGCTGCCCAGGGCCCTGATCCCAGGTCTTTCCCCGACATTGCCTTCCCCCAGCGCCCTGCTCACCAGCCTCAGGATCCGGGGCTCGCTCGTCTCCATGCCTCCCGTCCCAGCTACAGCCTGACATCAGAACCTCTTGTGGGGTGGCCAGGTTGAATAAATACAAAAACCGGAAGCCCAGTTAAATCTGAATTTCAGATAAACAAGGACTGATACTGGAAAGTACATCCTGTGTTTAACCTGGTGCTCCTGACTGCCTGATCCCATCAGACCCTCCTGGGCAGTGGCTCTTCATAGCTACCTCTCTGCCTGACCTCCCTGGAAGGTCTCACCCCCTCTAACCTCTGGGTAGACAGAGAACACCAACCGGCCACTGAGGGCAGAATAAGGACTCAGAGGAAATGACCTCCCCAGCACAGATTTCATAAAGAACGCTAGATGGAACTGGGGATGTAGCTCCGTGGTAGTGTGTTGCCTAGCATGTATATAGCTCTGGATTTGATCTTGCAGGAGAAAAAGAGAGAGAGAGAAAGTAGGCCATCCTTCTATTGCAATTTGCAGAGAGCCATCTCCTTAGGGACTGCTCACAAATCCTTCTGAACCCATTTTACAGAGGAGGAAAACTGAGGACCTCCTACTCAGAGAAAGGGATAAAAAACAAAGTCCCCACCTGGGTCTGTGTCAAATGTAAAGAACACTAAGCTTGGGCTGAGGATGTGGCTCAAGCGGTAGCGCACTCGCCTGGCATGCGTGCGGCCCGGGTTCGATCCTCAGCACCACATACAAAACAAAGATGTTGTGTCCGCCGAAAACTGAAAAATAAATATTAAAAATTAAAAAAAAAAAAAAGCTGATTTGCTATAAAAAAAAAAAAAAAAGAACACTAAGCTGTCAGATGCAGGGCCAAGGTAACTTTGGCCTCACAGAGGACTCAGGGAGTCTGGCCCAGCGAGAACAGCCCTCTGTTAAAGGGAGGCATCACGGACCACTGCAAAGGACGGTGGAAGGGGTCAGTCAGAATGCCAAAATGGAGTTCCTAGGATGGGCCCTGATTCCATGACCCACATCCTTACAGGAAGGGGAAATTTGGGCAGCAATGGGCGCGCTCAGAGGGCAGAGGATGGAGGGAGGACTGAGAGATGCAGCAGCTAGCCACACCACCTGGAGCCGGGAGAGGCCGGGAAGAACTGCCCCTGCTGGCTCTGGATGGAGGGAGCAGCCCTGCCCACACCTGGTTCTGCACTCCTGGCCTCTGGGACTGGGGACCGACCGTGGGACAGTGTGTCTCTGCTTTCAGGCCCAGCAGCCTGCAGTCCTTCCTGGGCAGAACACTAACAGGGCTGTCTGGCTTTCCTCCGCTCTGTCTGTCTGTGCTCAGAGCACCCCCAGGGGCAGGCACGGCTCCCCAGGCCCAGGTCTCCCCTTCATGCATCCCTTCCAAGGGCTGGCTTCATGTGCTCCTCCAGAACTCCCTCCCGAGCCAGGCCCGCAGTCAAGTGCTGCAGACACAGCAGCTGACACCCCAGGAGAACCCTCCCTCCTGGAAAGAGGAGCCAGGAGCCTGTCTACACAACCACCACACAGGCCGCCTGTTGGTGGCCAGGAGTGCCATGGAGGAAAGTAGAGCAGGAAGGGACACCGGGCATTTGGGGGCAGCAGTGATAATCAGGGTGGACAGAGGCCTCCAACAAGGAGAGAGCTGAGCGGGGTGCAGTGGGGCCCGCCTCTTATCCCAGCAACTTGGGAGGCTGAGGCAGGAGGATCAAGTCCAACCCAATCTAGAAAGACGGTCTCAAAAAATAAAAAGGGCAGGAAATGTAGCTTAGTGGTAGAGCACCCCGGGCACAGTCCCCAGGACCAGGAAAGGGGGTGTCTGGGGATGTAACTCAGTGGTAGAGTGTCACCAGGTTCAGTCCCCAGCACCCAAATCCCCCAGAAAAGAAAGGTGACAATTGATTGTAGACATGGAGATAGGTGTGGACGTCTGGGACAGCACTGCATGGCAGGCAGTGGTCTTCAGCAGGGACAGTTTTGCCCTCCTTGGGACCATTTGGCAGTGTGTGGAGATATGGGGGGACGGGGTCCTACCCTCCTCCAGTGGCAGAGGCCAGATCACCACAAAGAACGATGCCACCCAGAGACACTGGGGCTGAGACTAGAGGGAGAGGAGCCCCTGCCCCTCTCCATGTCCTGCGTGGACAGTGGGAGGTCAGGAGTGTCCTGCGTGGACAGTGGGAGGTCAGGGATGTTTTGTACCCTGGAAGGAAATTGGAGGATGAGACCAGGAGGTTCTAAGGAAGGGGTAGAAGAGGAAGACATTCCAGCCACTTTATTTTCTTTCACTGGGAGGCGTAGGGCGGGGTTGGACTCAGGGTCCCAAGCCCCTAGGCAAGGCTTTCCCACTGAGCCACACCTCCACGCAGACCACTTCAGAGTTCAATTTCTAAAGGAAAAGTGACAGGAAGCCACTGGAGGCTTCTCCACCTGGGGGCACAGGCTGAGGTTCACTGGGGCACAGGGTTGAACAGAGACTGCAGAGGGCCAGGGCAGAGGTCTGGAGACCAGCAGGGGCTTGCTGGAACGTTCCAGGCCTGAGATGAGGATGGCTCAGACCCGGGTGGAGACTGAGGAGGTGGACAGAAGGGGCAGGACTCTGGTTGGCTTGGAGAACTCTACCCACAGGGTGTTGGGTGTGGGCAGAGGAGGCAGGGATGGCTCCAAGGGCTTCCGGCCTGAGCTGGCAGCTGGGAGCCGGCTGCAGTGGGAGGACAGGGAGGGGGCGGAGGAGCTGTTAGTCATCCCAGTGGGGACCTCAGGGATGCCGCAGGGGAGGTTTGGGCTGGAGGTCCTGCTGGGGCAGCCTCAGCATCTGGACTTTTTATTTTTATTTTTAATGTGGTGGTGGCAGGGTGGGGCGGGGAGTGCCTCACGTGCTGGGCGAGCGCTCTGCCACGGAGCCCCGGCCCGGCCAGCACCTGGACGATTTAAGCCAAGATGAGGGATGAGATCACCGAGGACTGGAAGAGAAAGGACCGAAGGACTTGAGGGCCTGTCCCCGGGGCTTCCACAGCTGGAAGTTTGGGCTGTGACCTTGGCTTTGACAATGAAGGTGAGATGGCAGAGGACCAGGGCAGAGGGGCATCTGGAACCTGGGGAAGAAGTGACCCACCAGGCCCAGCGCTCCCGGAAGGTCAAGTGGGCCCAGAGCTGCTCCCAGGGTGGAGCCTCCAGGTGGTCAGGTGGAGACCGGTTCACAGATGCACCCCAGGGTGACCTACAGAATTGCCACCTGGAGTCACCAGGAAGGAGCAGAGAAAGAATGTGGGCTCGACCCTGACGGGGCATTTCAGGCATTTCCTACTCTGTGACCTTGGAGAGTTTCTGGCTGCTCCAGTGACCAGTGACACCGCAGAACTGTGTCAGGGCAGATGAGCTCTCGGGAATGAGGCACTCTCAGCCTGGCAAACCGTGAGGGGTCTCTTAAGGACTAGGGGTGACAGTTGCCCACTGAGCCTTCATGTAAAAACACTGCCACCGCAAAACACTTCAAGGTCACATAGCTTCTGCTGACACAATTCAGCAGAGAACAGATGGAGAATTCCCAACCTTCCCGAGTCCCTGCTAGCAGGAGGCCAGGACTTGACCACCCCCTGACCAACACATAATGCATATATCATATTAATTTGAAAACAAATTTTTAAAATATATATATTTCAGTTGTAGGTGGACACAATGCCTTCATTTTACTTTTATGCTGTGCTGAGGATTGAACCCAGTGCCTCACATGTGCTAAGCCCCAGCCCCAGCCCCAGCTCTGAAAAAATTCTTTTAAGTAAGAAGTGCATGCACATGATTAGGAATTAAAATAAAGGCAGAGTGTAGCTCAGTGGTAAAGCTCTAGTTTAGCATGTTCCACACTCTGGGTTTGATCCCTGGCAGAACACACACACCACACACACACACACACACACACAAACAAAAAATAGTATAGAAATTTTTTATCCAGGGAAAAAGTGAGGTCTTGCCAAGCACAATGGCACACACCTGTAATCCCAGTGGCTTGGGAGGCTGAGGCAGAAGGATCATGAGTTCAAAGCCAGCCTCAGCATAGTGAGGCGCTAAGCAACTCAGTGAGACCCCGTCTCTAAATAAAATACAAAACAGGGCTGGGATGTGGCTCAGTGGTTGAGTGCCCCTGAGTTCAATCCCTGGTACAAAAAAAAGGGGGGAGCTGGGGATGTGACTCAGTGGTTAAGCACCCCAAGTCCCAACACCAAAAAAGAAAATAAATAAATGACATTTCCTTTCCCCCCTTCTCTGACTCTCTGATGCCCTCCCGAGAGGCACTTACTGCTCCAGTTAGCAGAAAGATCCGTGGAACCTGGACAGGGACTGTCCCTCCCTGTCTGTTACCACAGGCCTGGTGTGCCACCCGCACGTTCCCACCCAGCCTGGCACGTCACACACCACACCACGTTCCCACCCTGGTTTTTTGAACTCATGGTCTTCCAGAGCTGCTCGCCCTCCATACACACAGCCTCTTTTATTCCTTTTAGTCTCTGTGGAGCCCTGGCCACTGCAGCTGGATGGTAATTTACTGAACCCTCTCTCACTGATGGACATTTGGGTCGCCTCCAGTCTTCCGCTATTATGAACAATGGAAAAATAAATATCCTTGTTCATCTGTCTTGGGCCAAGATTATCTACAGGAGAAATTTCTAGAAGAGGAGTAGCTGGGTCAATGGGTCTCTGTGTACTTAAGCTTTGGTGTAAAGACGTACAAGGGTGTGTGTGTCCTTCAAGTTGGACTCTATGGCCACACTGCCAACATGCTTCTTGATTGTGTATCAGAGGAAGGACATGAAGGTCAATTTTTAGAAGCTTCATTTTGTGGAAGTTGCAGGGGACAGATTTTGATTGACAATCCCTGAAACCTGAGATCTTGGGAGACTTCAGGAAGTCTAGGCCTGGGATTGGGCCTTCTAAGGAATAGGTACTGTCCCTCTGATAGAGCCGGGACTGGGAAGACAGGGAGAGGAGCTCGATTTAGCCATTGGTCGTGAGTCGCATTGTGAAAACCACACTGTATGAGGTCAGAGTTCAGCTCCGAGGACCTAGAGATATTACTCAAGAAACCTGAGCTGGGTGCAGCGGCCCACGCCTGTAATCCCAGCAGCTCTAGAGGCTGAGGAAGGAGAATCGCAAGTTCAAAGCCAGCCTCAGCAATGGTGAGGCTCTAAGCAACTCAGTGAGACCCTGTCTCTAAATAGGGCTGGGGAGTGGGCTCAGTGGTTGAGTGCCCCTGAGTTCAATCCCCAGTTCAAAAAAAAAGAAAGAAAGAAACCTGGAGCCTGGCCAGGTGTTAGCCCAGCACTAGGGCACAGGCTTAGAGTGCTTGAGGCCCTAGGTTTGATCCCCAGCACCAAAAACAAAACACCTAGAGTCCAGGAGAAGAAGAAAACTCAATCTGGAGGGCTGGGGTGGGGCTCCGTGGTGGAGCGCTTGCCTGGCATGTGGGAGGCCCTGGGTTCGATTCTCAGCACCACATACAGATAAATAAAATAAAGGTCCATCAACAACTAAAAAGAAAAGAAAAAAGAAAAAAAAAAACTCAATCTGGAAATGAAGCCAAATCTCCATAAAGAACAAAATTCTAAGGCCATACGCTAAGTCCTAACAGGGAGCAGATATCACACACTGTTTTTGGACAGGACATGGGAGGCACTCACTGTCTGGGCTGATGGTAAAGGTGACCTTGGTTCCAGCCCCTGCGTGGTGTGGTGGAGGCAGTGTCATCTCACGTAAATGCCAGAGCAGCTCCTGAAGATCCAGCCATGGGCCTCAGCTCGTCAGGGAAACAGGCTCTCGGGGTTTTCCTTCTTGCTTATTTACAAAGCAATTTTTCGGGCTGGGGCTGGGGCTCAGCAGTAGAGCGCTCGCCTGGCGCATGTGAGGCCCTGGGTTCGACCCTCAGCACCACATACAAAACTAAACAAGTGAAATAAAGGTGTTGTGTCCAACTGCAACTAAAAAAATAAATAGTAAAAGAAAGAAAAAAAAAAGAACAGAACAGAGAGGGGCTGGGCTACAGCTCAGTTGGTGGAGTGGCTGCCGGCTGCCTCGCATGCACAGGGCCCTGGGTTCAATCCCCAGCACGGCCACCGAAAAAAAAAAAACAGAACTGAAGAGAGAAAATCAAGGCAGTGTGACCACACAGGTGACCTCGAACACATGACCCCCTGGCAGCACCAACACTGTGCGTGATTCCTCTTTCCTTGGTACTAGAGGAGGCCTGGGCAGGCTGCTCATGGCAGAGCGGTCAGTGGCCTGCCACCAGGAGGTCCTGGGTTCCCTCCCAGCACCACACACAGGGGCCAAGGACTGGGGGAGGAGGGGAGGGAGGAAGGGTTTAATGAGTGCAGGGTTTTACTTGGGGAAGATAAGAAAATCCTGGAGAAGGGTGTGAAGTCGGGACAACCTGAAGGTATTCACTGGACCACGCACGTAGAAAACAGCTACAGGGGGATCTTCGTGTCGCTCATGTTTGACCACAATTTAAAAAAAGAATTTCCTCCAGGCGTGATGGGGCCTACCTAGGATAGCGGAGATCCAGGAGGCTGAGGCAGGAGGCCTGCGGGTTCCGGGCCAGCCTCAGCAACTTAATGAGATCCTGACTCAAATTTAAAAATAAAAAGGGCTGCGGATGTGCTCAGAGGTGTAAGTGCCCCTGGGTTCAGGCCCTAGAACCACCAACACAAGATACCCTTCCCGACCCGGGGCTCGGCATGATCCATCCTCCCACCGTCTCCCCACTTCACTTCCTTCCTGCCCTCCCCTGGTTGCCCTGCTCCTCCCAAGGGCACCTCCTTCTCTTCTCACTTTCACATCCTCCTGGGGCCCGGGGCCTCAGGGCCTTTGCACTCACCTTTGCCCTCCCTGGAACGTGGCTCCCCCATGGACTTCCTGGGGTGCTTCTCCTCACCTTGGTCTCCACACAGGGTCCCATCCCTGATGGCCACCATCAGCCTCAAGCCAGTCCATTCCCGGATCCTGCTTTGCTTTTCTTAAACACTACCATGGCTGAATGTGTGCCTCCAAAACGCACGTTGAACAGAAGCCCCCAAAGCCCAAGTCCCCTCCCCTTCCTGGTCTACTCATGTCCACCCTGCCCACAGCACCTTGTCCATGGGTAGAGCGACCTGATGAGGACGCACGTCACCTCATTGTACCCTGGGTCACTCCCCAAATTCTTTCTTTACTGGTATGGGGGATCGAGTCCAGGGGCCCTCTACCACTGAGCCACCTCTCCAGCCTTTTTTACTTTTTATTTTGAGACAGGGTCTTGCCAAATTGCTTAGGGCCGCACTACGTTGCTAAGGCTGGCCTCAAACTTATGATCCTCCTGCCTCAGCCTCCTGAGTCACTGGGATTACAGAGGTAAACCACCGCACCGGACTCATGGCATTTTTAAAAATGTGGAGTAGGCAAAAAATGGCACATTGGCTTTACCTTCTATCTCCAGCCCACAGAGCGCTGTTTTCAGTGGTCTCCGTGCTCTGCTGGCCTGTAGTCAGTCCTCTTAGGCTAGTTTTGGTTTGAGTTCCTAAAACTGAGCTTTCTGGAACCACTCTCAACCAAATGAGCACCCCCCCCCCGCCCCCGCCAGTTTTAATCTCCCTCAGCCCTTTCCTGTTCTTCTAGGGCTAACTTGTGATTATAGATCTGTTGGGGGGATCTGGTGTGCAAAGTCAGTCTTCCTGCCCCAAACTTTCACTTCTGAAGTTCACTGACCACTGTGACCACTGATCACTGACACGCTTTGCAGAGAATCTAAGGTGGAGCAATTGCGTGGCAGGTACAAGGCCTGAGTCTGTCCCCCGCCAAAAAGAAAAGCGCTGATCAAGAAGCCCTGGGTGAGCAAGTCTTCAAGGACACCGCGTGATGAGCTGTGGTTAGAACAGATATTTAGGGGACTAGTAGAACAACTAGTTAAGGCCTACTAACCAGGACACTGAATATGGTAATAGGGTTGTGCTCTTTGGCCTTGATAGCAACAATTCAAAACAAGTAAGAGGAGATCCACCACACAGACCTAATGGAACAGATCCAGGGCCTGAGTTCAGCTCAGGAACCACCACTTTGAAATCCGCCGGCTCTGCTTTGGTTGAACAGTGAACCCCTCTGTTGAAGTCACTAAACAGTGCTTGGACATCCTCTGAGGAGGGCACTCAAAACACCTTGGCCCGTCCTAGTCTGTGGCCCCCTGGGTGGCTCAGCATCCTTGTAGCCAAGAACCTGGGTCAGATCAGGCATGGTGGGCTGTACCTGTAGTCCCAGGTACTTGGGAGGCTGAGGCAGGAGGATTGCAGGTTTGAGTCCAGCCTCAGCAACTAACCTTGTTTCAAAATAAAAAATTAAAAGGTCTGGGGATATACTTAGTGGTAAAGTACCCCTGGGTTTAATCCCCAAACCAAATTTAAAAAAAAAAAAGTTTTTTTGTTTTGTTTTAAAGACTTTCTTCAAAACGCTTGCTTTGCTGTGTCTACCAGACCAACAGTCCAAAAGTATTATGTCACAAAACTATTCTGTCTGCCAACTCTACCCAGGTCCCTGCCCTGCTAGACCAGTCTGAAAACCGCCCACCTCTGGTCATAAACCGGCCAGCGTCCTCCGTCCCTTCCCACTCCTGAGCCCCCAGTGACCTGCCACAGGCCTTCTGATTGATCAGCAGGTTATTCTGGTGATGATTTTGGTGCAGTCAAAGCTAACATTGGAAGCCAGGCGCGATGTCGCCCGCCTGTGACCCCATCGCCTCTGGAGGCTGAGGCAAAGCCAGGCACTAGGCAGCTCAGTGTGATCCCCCCGTCTGTAAATAAAACACAAAATAGGGCTGGGGGTGCGGCTCAGTTCAGTGGTTGAGTGCCCCTGAGTTCAATCCCTGGTACCACAATAAGAAAGAAAGAGAGAGAAGAGAGAGAGAGAAAGAAAGAAAGAAAGAATTGGGGAAACTTGCCAGGTGCCCTGGTGCACTCCTGTAATCCCAGCTTCCTGGCAGGCTGAGGTGGGAGACTGAGGCAGGAGGATCTCAAATTCAAGGCCATCTCAAAATAAAAAAATAATAGATGGCCCTGAATCGAGCCCCGAAGTTTGCCAAGGCTGTCAGTCTCTAGCAGGAGCCTTTCTGTGGTCTGTGGGCCATTTCAGAACTTTAGAAATGTAAGGGTCAATTCATTTGAAAGGAACATCTGAGCAAACCACAAAATAATAATAAAATAAAAAGGGCTGGGGATGCGGCTCCCCCAGAGCTCAATCAATCTGAAGGGAAGGAAGGGAGGGAGGAAGAAAGACCAAGCCAAGGGAGAACTGCTCAGAGACCTTGCAGCGGGAGTGGGACGGAGCTGCCCAGGGTCTGATTTCAGGCCACCTGGGACAGCCAGGCCTGTTCCTTCAGGTCCCTTTTTGCCTCTGGGTAAGGCAGGAGGCCTCTGGAATGAGGGTCTTATGATTGAGGTCACAGGAACCCTTTTTACGGCCTGCTTCAAAGGAGGAAGGCAGGACAGGGTCAGAGTGCGACCTTCCGGCTGCTGAGGTTTTCTCCATTTCCTCGGGGTAAAATGCTGTGTTTGGGGTGCTGTGTTTTGAGCCCCCGCAGGGTGTGCCAACAAGGATCAAGGAGTTATTAAATACCGATGGAGGACCCACCGCCAGAGCTTCTTAGTCAAAAGTCTGAGGTGGGCTGCTAGTTTGCACTTCTAGCAAGTTCTGCGGGACTTGGCAGGTGCTACTGCTGGGCCAGGGGGTGCACTTGGGAACAGCTGCTCCGAGTTGATGGACAGCCTCGGATCTGGTCACCAGGTCCCATTCCGGATCAATCCTTGGTTCGTGCCAGTCTTCATCTCATTGCATCCCGACAACCAGCCGGCGGCGGGGTTGCATTAGCGTCGTTTTAGGGATGAGAAATCCAAGGCTCTAACAAGGGACTGAGCTGCTCAGGTCGGGCAGCCACAGAGGAGCCAAGTCTGGGTCTGAACGCTTATCTTTCCAAAAGCGGGAGAACACCGGCGCAACCAGTTTCTTCGAAATTTGAGAAATTATCCTGGAAACTGCTGCACATTCCGAGGTGGAGGGCACGCCCCAGGCTACCGCGTCGCGAACCTCCCGGCCTCCCTCCCACCCGGACAGCCTCTCCCTCCCCGGCCTTCGCGAAGCTCCGTGGAGACACGGCGCCCCCTGGTGGCTGCTCTGCGGTCTTGGGCCCCGTGACTAACTCGGAAAATACTATCCCGTCGGTTCCATCCGCAGAAAGAACGCAGGGTGTTGAAAGAAGGCGGGGACTTCAGAGCTGAGGAATGCAAAGGACGGGCGGTGGGCCGGTCCCTAGGGACCTCGGGGGCTGGGACGGCCCAAGCACAGCTGGGAACAATGGCTCTCACCTTTGACCTCGCCAAGCCTGCAGAGGAATGCAACTCAGGGTTGTTGCAAGTGCGTGCGCCCCTGGACGTGGCTGCCCGTGAGCTGCTCCATTTGTTCATATATTTTTTCATTTGGCAGATATTACAGGGCCTGCCAGGTGCCAGCATTATTATTCTAACTGCGGGGGACAGAGAAATAAACAAACAGAGCTGGGCACGGTGATGCCCGCAGCCATCCCAGCGACTGGGGAGCCCCGGGTAAGAGGATCGCCAGGTTCTAGAGCTGCCCCAGCAATTGAGTGCGACCCTGTCTCAAAAAATAAAAAGCGCTGCGGAGGTGACTCAGCGGTAAAGCGCCCCTGGGTTCGGTCCCCAGTACTGCAAAAATAAGGGAATAGCATGACTCTTGCTCATGTTGAGCTTGGATGGTCCTAGGGTTTGGGTCCTAGGGGCCCTCTTTCTAGATGGTTCAGTGTACATTCCCAGTCCAGGGGCTGGGGATGGAACCCAGGAACTTGATCATGCTGGGTAAGTGCTCTACTGAGGAGCCACACCCTCCTCTAAGTTCCTGTCCAAAAACAAGCAACAACAACAACAACAAAGACATCTCCAGGTTGATGATTTCCCTACTTGGATTTCCTGTCCCCCATGAACGTGTAAATTTGCAGGCGGTATCTTCAGCCATCAAGGTTGTCCAAAACAGAATTCTTGAGAACCTCTTGCCCCACTGTTGCCTTTCCATGTGATTTTGACAAACCTCAGAGTTGGGGGTGGTCCTTATCTCTTTCCCTCCCACTCCACACCAGCAGCTCCCAGCCCCCTCCTGGCCATTCATGCCACCTCTTCTCCCTGCCCCCACTCTGGCCCCACTGTGAGCAGTTTCCAGTCTGAAGTCAGGAACCTCCGGAGAAGTATGCGCAGGCCCCTGGTTCCTCTACTGAAAACTGCCCTTCTTTTCTGCAACAGCCAGAGTGAAACCAACGTCTTTGCCACCGCCTCCAGTTTCCTCCTTGACCTTCCCCAGCCTTCTCTGCCTCCTTCCTATCCCAACCTGACTCCCTTTTGTTTCTCAAACTAAAACTCCCTCCCAAGGGAACGGCTGCTTCTTCCAGCATCTTCACCTGGCGGGTTCCTTCTCTTCTCTGTTCTCAGTTTAAATGTCACAGCTGGATGCTTTGTGCCAACCCGGCCTCCCTGCTCACTTGCCCCACAAACCACAGTGCTGCCACCCGGATTCGAGGATTGGCCTGGGATTCTGGCCTCCCAGAAGTCCCTTCCTAGCATTTCCTCTGAGGCAATAAACAACCCCACGTCCTACCAATAAATTTCTTTTCTTTCTTTTTTTTTTTTTTGGCTTTAATTAGCCAGAGGTGATTTCTATCAGTTGTGACTAAAGAACCCCAAGGACTGCAGCTCTCCTTTTTAGGACGCCATGGGGTGCTAGAAGTACTGTGATGCTTTAGGTCAACAACCTAATGATAACTGAGGAGAGAATAACAATGGTATTAGTAATGCATTCAATAGTATATAAATAGTGCAACAGTCCCCTCTTAACCATGTGGGATAGGTTCCAAGACCCCCAGTGTATGGGCTTCCAGTTTGTTTTTTTTTTGGAGGGGGTACCAGGGATTGAACTCAGGGGAGTTAACCACTGAGCCACATCCCCAGACCCCTCCTTCCCCGCTTTCTTTTGTATTTCATTTAGAGACAGGGTCTCAATGCGTTGCTTAGGACCTCACTGAGTTGCTGAGGCTGGCTGTGAACTCCTGATTCTCCTGCCTGAGCCTCTTGAGCCCCTGGGATCATAGGCATGTTATCAATTTGTTAAACAAAACTGGGTCTTTTTTTCTTCTTTGCAGTACTAGGGACTGAACCCAGGGCACTTTACTACTGGGCTGCATCCCAGCCCTTTGTATTTTGAGACAGAGCCTCACTAAGTTGCCCAGGTTGGCCTTGAACTTGGGATCCTCCTGCCTCAGCCTCCTGAGTCATAGGCATAACAGGCTGTGGCCCCGTGTCCAGCCGCCCTGAGTCCTTTTCCCCAGGAACTGTGGAGCCCAGAGCGGCTGGCGGAGCAGCCAGGAAAGGTTTATTCTTGGCCCAAAATAGGAGAATCGGGGAGGGAGGCTCACAGACCAGCCTCGCCGCCCGCTGGGGCCGGGAGGTTACAGATACGGGGTGAAAGAAACCAGGGGCGCCCAGCCCAACACAGGGGAGGACTCTTCATGTCTCTTTTGGGAATAGGTGGACATTTTCCAGAAACCCCAGGCCACCTGTTTTTGCTCCTTTTATGGTTCCTTCTGGTTGTTTTTCATGGCAATCTCCACGGCTGTGGCACTGGAGGATGACATTTAGCAGGCAGATGGCACTAGGAAGTCAGACTGGTTCCCCTGACAGGGACCTGCCATCTTCTGGGTTTCAGTCACCCACCTGAGGAGGAACTCTGGCCTCCAAGCCTCCTGTCCTCAAAGATAAGCAAGATTTGGGGGCTGGGGATGCGCTCACCTGGCATGTGTGCGGCCTGGGTTCGATCCTCAGCACCACATACAAACCAAGTTGTTGTGTCCGCTGAGAACTGAAAAATAAATATTAAAATTCTCATTCTCCTCTCTCTCTCTCTCTTAAAAAAAAAACAAAAAACAGAGAAATCAGAGGAGGGACGGGGCTCGGTGGTAGAATGCTTGCCCCTAGCATGGGTGAGACCCTGGATTCCGGCTCCAGAATTCAAAATAAAAAGAAGGATGGAGCGCTCAGAGTGAAGCGCTCGCCTAGTCTCCATGAGGCACCACATGAAAATAAAATACAGATATGTGTCCACCTACAACTAAAAAATAAATATTAAAAAAGAAGGAAAGAACCTCGGGAGAGGGCTGGAATACAGCTGAGCCGGAATCCTCCCCAGCAGGAGAGGTCACAGACCAGTGTCCCTTGGTATAATGTCCCTCTGCCTTAACCAACACATAAAAAGGGGAACCTAAGAAACCCGATCCTTACCAATCACGTTGCTTTTTTATTGTTCCGTCTCTGTCCCTGTTTCATGGGAAAAGTAATTGTCTCTTTTTTTTTTTTCTTTTCATTTTCCATTGTCTCTATTTTACAGGGAAAATAACTTTGAGCTGAACAATCTGCGTTTTGTGTTTTTCAACCCTCTTCTGTCTGTAAAACCAGCCTCCTTTGCTTGGCCTAGCAGGATGGGACATGTATTCTAAACTGCCCGCTTCTAGAATTGCAAAATAAAGCCAAATAATCTTTTTATTTATTTATTTATTTATATATTTATTTTAGTTTTCGGTGGACACAACATCTTTGTTTGTATGTGGTGCTGAGGATCGAACCCGGGCCGCACGCATGCCAGGCGAGCGCGCTACCGCTTGAGCCACATCCCCAGCCCAAGCCAAATAATCTTTAAGTTACAATTTTGTACTTTGACAACATACACCTATAACAAAGTTTGATTTGTAGGTCAGGGACAGTAAAAGATTAACAACGATAACCAACAGAATAGAACAATTATACAATATACTGTGATAAAAGTTATTTAAAATTTATGAATTGAGCTGGGCTTGGTGGCTCATGCCTGGAATCCCAGCGACTAGGGAGGCTGAGGCAGGAGGATGGCAAGTTCCAAGCCAGCCTGGGCAACTTAGCCAGCCCTGACTCACAATAAAAAATAAAGAAGGGCTGGGGACATGGCTCCGAGGTAAAGCACCCTTGGGGTCAATAAGGGGAAGGTGGAGGCCAAAAGAGAAGAGTAGATTAAGCAAGATAGATTTTAATTTCTCTTAGGAAAGGAATCAAGGGCCATTTGGCTTGGGCTCCCGGTCGTGATAGGCCCCAGACTCCTTCCATCCTGTGGCACAGGATCCTCAACCTGTGGCTTCCACCTTGGCCACCAAGGCTGCTCCAGCCCCTGCAGGAAAAAGAAGGAGGGGGGGGGGCTTTTCCTTTTTTTTTTAAAAGGTGTTTTTGTTTTTTCTCAACTGGGAATTGGCCTCCTGTGTACTAAGAAGGAACTCTACCACTGAGCCACACCCAGCTCAATAAGTTCCTTCTTACGCCAAGTGGAGCTGGGTGAGGGTCACCCTCAGGCAAAAGAAGTCCCATTAATGGACTGCCCTTGCCCGACCCTTTTTGGTGCCAGACATACAGTAAGTCACGGCAGGAGCGGAAGGAGCGTTTCTTAAATGAATGTCCATGTATGGGAACAAATGAGGCTTGGGAAACAGCCTGCCAGGGACCTGTACACAGCCACAGTGACTAAGAGGACTCTGAGACAGTCCCAAAATAAGGGTATAGGAAACACAGAATATTTATTTACCAATTAAAATAGAAAGTTTAAAAAATTATATAGTAAGAAAATGGGCTTTCTTTCTTTTCTTTTTGGTACTGATGACTGAACCCAGCGGCACTTAACCACTGACCCCCAGCCCCAGCCATACACACACACACACACACACACACACACATATATATATTTTAAGATATTGGTAGACATTTATTCTATTCATTTATTTGTATGTGGTGCTGAGAATTGAACCCAGTGCCTCACACATGCTAGGCAAGTGCTCTACCTCTGAGCCACAACCCCAGTCCCCTTTTCTTATATTTTATCTAGAGACAGGGTCTTGGTGTGTTGCTTAGTGCCTGGCCAAGTTTCTGAGGCTGGCTTTGAACTCATGTTCCTTCTGCCTTGGCCTCCTGAGCTGCTGGGATTACGGGCATGCACCACCATGCCTAGCTCCAGCCCTTCTTATTATTTATTATTTATGTATTTGTTTGTTCATTTATGTATTTATTTATTTATTTTGTGGTGCTGGGGATTGAACCCAGGGCCTTGTGCATGCAAGGCAAGCACTCTTCCAACTGAGCTATATCCCCAGCCCTAATTTTTTATTTTTTATTGTGAGACAGGGTCTCACAAAATTGCTTAGGGCCTTGCTAAATTGCTGAGGCTATTTGTTTTTTAAATTTTTTAGTTGTAGTTGTCAATATCTTTATTTATTTATTTATTTTATGTGGTGCTGAGGATCAAACCCAGGGCCTTGCACACTCTAGGCAAGCGCTCTACCGCTGAGCTATAACTCCAGCCCCTGAGGCTGGCTTTGAACTCTCAATCCTCCTGTTTTAGCCTCCCAAATTGCTGAGATTACAGGACTGTGCCACCACACCAGGTCCAGTGTACTGGATTTTGCTTATTTATATATTTTAAAAATATTTTTTGAGCTGTAGGTGGACACAATACCTTTATGTTATTTATTTTTATGTGGTGCTAAGGATCTAACCCAGTGCCTCACACATGCTGGGCTAGCACTCCACCACTGAGCTACAACCCCAGGCCCACTTAATTTTAAAATTACTCAAATTCACCAGGCATGGTACTGCACACTTGTAATCCGGCTACTCAGGAGGCCGAGGCAAGAGGATCTCAAGTTGAAGGTCAATCTGAGCAACTAGTGAGACCCTGACTCAAAACATAAATAAATAAAAGGACTGGGGATACAGCTCAGTGGTAAAGCTCCCCAGGGCTCAATCCCTAGTACCCCCTCAAGAAAAGTTGGAGCAGAACAGAAGAGCATATGTGACAGAGGCCAGTGTCTCTGGCACCTCTGACCATTCCCCAGCTAACACTCTGCCCCTGAGCTCCATCTCCAGCCCTTTTTATTTTTAATCTGAGACAGGATGACAGGATCTGGCTCAGGTGCCCAGACTGGCCTTGAACTTGTGTTCTTGCTCTGTCTCGGCCTCCCCAGTGGCTGGGGTTACAGGCAAGTGCTGCTGCGCCGCCGTTACCCTCCCTGGAGCTGCCCTCATCCGGGTCTCTGCTGCCCTCTGAGGGTCTCTGCGTGGACAAGCTTTGTCAGTTATGGCTCTTGCCTGCAGGCCACAGAGGCTATGTGGGCTAAGCCCAGCTGGGAAGGGCTGATTGAAGGCTGCGGGGACTCATGGGAGTCAGGAGGGAGGGTGGGGACCGGGAGGAAATGAAGGGCAGGGTGTTGCCCCGCCACCGTACACCCCAATAACCAGAAGTACACCCCAATGCCCCAGGACATGGGCCCACACCATCAGATGGCGCAGAGGGGTCTCTTAATTCGTAGTTTTGCGAAATCTTGCTTAATTTCCTCCTAAGAGATTATTTCCGTCTACACTTCTGACAACAAAGTGGCAGAATTTATGTTACCCAAAGCTGCCAAAAGCATTTAAAAAAAAAATATGGTGAACCAATAGTGGGAGACATTTGCACACCGCAACACTGGGGGGAGCTGGCAGCTCCTGCGGCTGCTGGCAGGGTGTCCAAGTCCCCATGGATCCCAGGGTCCCTTTATTGCTCTAGATAAGAGGAGCAGAAAGCCCCTGGGTAAGAGGGTTTCACTGCCCCCCCCATGGCACTTGGTGATCCCTCGGAATAGCAGCCTCTGTAAAGAGGGATCTGATTTGTTTTGAATCTCTACTTCTCAGGCTTGCATTTCCAATTCATTAAAGCAGAAATCCTGGGGCACCCGCTCCCAAGTAGCCCATTAAGATTTCACTTGGGGGGATGGGCTTTTGAATGACCAAGTTAAAGGAATCAGAAAGATAATTATGGCATGTTTGCTGTTGCACCGAAGTAGCATGAGAAATGAGTCAGTCAGGCATGTTTTGGACTGTAAACAGCTGAAACATGATTCAGAGTGGCTTACAGGCTGGGGGTGTAACTCAGTGGTAGAGTGCTTGCCTAATGTGCATGAGGCCCCGGGGTTTGATCCCCAGCATCCCCCCCCCAAAAAAAAAAAAGACATTTTCTTCCCAAACAAGAAATCTGGAGGTAGGCAGCTGCTGTCACAGAGGAACAATATCCGAGGAGGCTACTCTGATCATCGTGGCCCTTCCCTCTTGGTGCAGCAAGATGGCTGCTGCAGCTCCAGATATCACATCAATATTCAAGGCATGAAGAGGCAGGGAAAGGGCTGGAGCCAGCTGTAACTGTCCTTTTTTTTTTAATCAGGAAAGCAAACATTTCCTGGAAATCCAAGAGAATAGTTGGCAACCACAACAGCAAAGGAACCTGGGAAGACAAGCGTGAAGCTTTACAGTTCCTAAAACAGGAGGAGGAAGTCAGGAGGTGGGAACGGTAGTTGGCTCAGCCAGTAAACTGTGTGTGAAAGACCAGAGAATTTGGGGCTGGGGCTGGGACTCAGTGGCAGAGTGCCTGCCTCACACATGTGAGGCACTGGGTTCGATCCTCAGCACCACATAAAAATAAATAAACAAAATAAAAATATTAAAATAATAATAATAAAAAGAAAGACCAGAGAATTTGGAAATCTCTTGTCCTTTCAGTCTCGCATCTGACTGATGGACAGTGCCATAAATGTTCCTGTCTACTACATCATGGGCAACGTAGCAGCAGTTCACTACGTGAGTTATGAAGGGTTATTAAAATGCAGTGTTCATGAACTGAAATTAATCCATTATCCACATCTGTGTTCTGCCAAGTCCGTCTGGTTGCCCCTCAGTGCTTGATGGTCTAGTCTTTGCTCCACAAATAACAGAAATTAGGATGGGGTTTCCTTTTGGGGGTGGAAATGTGTTTCACCTGGATAGAGGGAGTAGCTACACAGAGCTCAATTACTGCATATGCTTAATTTCATGTGATGTGAATTTCCCATTTATTTATTTGATTTTTTTTCTTGCAGGACTGGAGATCAAACCCAGGAGTGTTCTCTAAGTTACCCACTCCCAGTCCTTTATTTTATTTTTATTTTGAGACAGGGTCTCACTGAATTGCCAAGGTTGACCACAGACTTGCCATCTTCCTGCCTCTCCTTCCTGAGTAGCTGGGGTTCTAGGCTGCGCCACCGTGCCCATTTGCACCTCAGTTTTAAAAGAAAGAGAAGGGAAAGATGGTAGAGAGAGGGACGAAACAGGAGAAAGAGGAAAGAAGGCAGAAGGAGACCTGACAGTTATTACTTGTGACCTTGTGTGGAAAATCCTTGCACATTAGTAAATTGTCCCAGCATTTGAGCAAGGGGTGTGTGTGTGTGTGTGTGTAAATGGGGACCAAACCCAGTGCCTCCCACATGCTAAGCACAGCCTTTACCACTGCACTACACCCCCAGCCCTGAGATCCTACAGAATATTGCAAAGCCATTAAACTGCTCTTTGCTGGGTGACTTAGAAGGATTTCAGTGTGATACTGTTAACTGACAGAAGCTGTGTCCAGAAACATGGGGATGACATGATTCTATTTATAGAACCCCCCATATAGTCAGTGTATATGTGTATCATATACTTACATATCTACATGTATATACATCCAAGTACACGTGTGTATAGGTATTTATATAAAATTATATAAGCATGAATAAAATAAAAATTGGAATATATAAGCCAGAGGGTGAGGAAGAGAGAGGGAAAAGAGAAAATTAGAGCCGGGTGTGTTGGCACACACCTGCAATCCCAGCAGCTTGGGAGGGTGAGGCAGGAGGATGGCGAGTTCAAAGCCAGCCTCAGCAACTTAGCAAGGCCCTAAGGAACTCAGTGAGATCCTGTCTCTAAATAAAATACAAACAGGGCTGGGGATGTGGCTTCAGGGGTTGAGCGCCCCTGGGTTCAATCCCCAGTACCAAAAGAGAGGTCGGGGGAGAGAGAGAGGAGAGAGAGAGGAGGGAGAGAGAGAGAGAGAGAGAGAGAATATACTAGGGAGAAACCCACAGCAAAAGGAAGAGAAGAAAAAATTTTCTCTAGAGGAAGAAACCTCCTCCTCAATATATATGTGGTATGATCACCTTCATGATTTTATGTAAAATCATATACATATGCATTACATATATAAAAACTTTAAATCACAAAGTGACATGTAATACATTTCAATCAAACAAAATTTAATACAGAATTAAAATTACTGTTCCTTGGGCTTCATCATGATCGGTCTGCTGTGGAGCCACCTCTGGGCAGAGTGTAAAGATGTGTATTTGCATTAACCGTATTCCAGGCATATGATTTTCCAATTATCTGCCCTAGAATATGAATACATTATAGTTCGAATATGAATTATTTAGAATCCCCTGAAAATAAATCTAGAATCCCCCAAGTTAATTTACGTGGTTAAATAATCAATGTAAGTGCTTACAACACTCTTTCCACTCAAAGCAGTGCGCGGGTGGCTTTGGCTGCTCGGCCCCCTCCCTGTGTCCAGTGGCTCCCCTGACTTTGTGACGTGCAGAGAGGAGAGGAAGGACCAGGCTGCGGCTGTGCCGCTGAGCTTCCTCGGCCAGCCCTCGGGCTTCTCTGGTTGGAATCCATCAAGTCTGGGAACGAGGGTGTGCTCCAGAGCCAGCCAATCAGAAGACTCCATTCACCCATCGCCACTGTGATAGGTCAGAGCCAGGCACATGACCCAAACTGGGCCAATCAGAGGAATCCCCTCGTAGAAACTGTCAGAGACGCTCCAGTTTGGGGGCTACAGGTCGCTACTTTGCTACCATGTTGATAAAACACCAAGGCCAGAGCACGAAGGAGTGAAATATTTTGATGGCATCTTTGCGCACCTGAGGTCCTGTGCGCTGGGGATCCAGGTATATTTAAACTGTACATCATTTTTCCCCCTCCCCAGTACTGGGGATTGAAACCAGGGGTTCTCTTATTGAGCTACATCCCTAGGCCTTTTTGTTTTTGTTGTTGTTATTATTTTATCAGGAATTGAACCCTGGGGGCTTTACCACTGAGCTACATCCCCATTGTTTTCAGACAGGTTCTTGCTAAGTTGCTTAGGGCCCCAATATGTTGCTGAGGCTGGCCTTGAACTTGCAATCCTCCTGCCTCAGACTCCAGTCCTAGGATTGCAGGCGTGGGCATCCACACTCAGCTTTTATTGTTTTAACATTAATTAATTTACTGGTGCTGGGGATGGAACCCAGGGCCTTCTGCATGCTAGGCAAATGCACTGAGCCACATTTGCAGTCTCAGTCCCTTTTAAAAATATTTTATTTTGATCTGGTCTTGAGAAGTTGATGAGACTTGCATCCTCCTGCCTCAGCCTCCCATAATAGCTGGGATTACAGGTGAGTTCTGCTGCACCTGCACAACATCATGTTTTTGGTTTTGTTTTAATTTTCAGTTCTGGGGATTGAACCCAAGGGCACTCACCACTGAGCTACGTCCCCAGCCCTTTTTATTACTTATTTTTAAATTTTTAAAAAATTAATTATTTTATTAATTTATCTATTGGTACCAGGGATTGAACTCAGGGGCACTCAACCACTGAGCCAAGCCACATCCCCAGCCTTATTTTGTATTTTATTTTGAGACAGGGTCTCACTGAGTTGCTTAGCACCTCGCTTTTGCTGAGGCTAGCTTTGAACTCGCGATCCTCCTGCCTCAGCCTCCTGAGTAGCTGGGATTAGAGGTGTGGCCACCATATCCAGCCAATATTATGTCTATATACACATTTGTAGTGAAATGATCACCACAGGGAATGGGGACTTTTAATTAGCATTGCTGTGAATTTCTTTTAGTGTTCTTGAAATATGTGAGGGAGCCATGCAATTCTCCTTAATTTCCGTTAGCTGTGTACTGTGTCTCTTGAACATGACATCTCTCCAAGGCTTAACCCACATGGATTTCCAAGTTCATGAGGATAACAAATGTCCTGCTACTCTTTCCATTGTTGTCACTGATTTTTTTTTTTCATTAGAAAGCGGACACAGTATGCCCAAGGAGACTTTGCCCCCATAGAATGAGTCACAGTCCAACAAAAATGACCCACACTCCAGAGATGATGTGGCCTCTTGATTCAGCCCGTCACCAAGTGTTGTTTGGCAGTGACCGTGGGCTGCCATTGCTTCATCTGGGCTCTTTGTCTCTCCTGGTGAACGGTACCTCCAGAATTCTATTTTTTTTTTTTAAATATGGAACGCTTCACGAATTTGCGTGTCATCCTTGCGCAGGGGCCATGCTAATCTTCTCTGTATCGTTCCAATTTTAGTATATGTGCTGCCGAAGCGAGCACACCTCCAGAATTCTAGGGTCCACCCTTTCTCATTTGTTCTTTCTTTCGTCACCATTTCTCCGTCATTTACTATGTGCCAGGCTTTGCCTGAGGCTCCCAGGAGTCAAGGGTGAATCAAACCAGGTCTGTGGCAGACAGAGCTGGTTAAGAAGCTGCCGCCTCTTCTCTTCTTTAGCGTAGCGTTGTGAGTGTTAGATGGGCACATGTTGTTCTAGTCGGTGGCTCCCTCTCGGAGCCTCCTTTGGATCTAAATGTTCATGTGACTGAGTTCTAGGCCATAAGATATGAGCAGACAGGATGCCACTCCTTCCAGGTCACACCAGAAAAGGAATGGATATGTTTTCCTATCTTTGGTCCTTTCACTGACCTTTTGGTCCCTTTGCTTGACCTTGAAAAAAGACTGTGGGATATGCTCTCTCTCTTCCTCTCTTGCATCCGGGCTGCAAGATGCTCAGCTCTGCTCTGCTGTGCGCTACCCACCACGATATGATGTCTCAGAGCAGCAGCCCCGTCACCCATAGCCTAAAATCTCTGAAATATGGGCCCAAACAAGCGTTTTCTCTTTAGCAGTTGATTATCTCAGGTATTTGTTACGGTAAGAGGAAGCTGACAAACAGACTAACGTATATGGCCAATTTCCTTCCTTCCTTCCTTCCTTCCTTCCTTCCTTCCTTCCTTCCTTCCTTCCTTCCTTCCCCCCCTCCAACAGGCCTTTTACCAGTGATCCACATCCTCCAGCTGTTTTTATTTTTTGTTTTGAGACAGGGTCTTGCATAATTACCCAGGCTGGCCTCAAACTTGAGATGCTTTGGTCTCAGCCTCCCAAGAAGCTAGGATTCCAGGTGAGCATCACCCCACCCAGCTGGCATTTTCTAATAAATTTAAGCATATGGTTCTCATATGACCCCGCAATCCTGCTTCCAGATATTCTGAATTATGTAAGGGTGGTTTCCTAACAACATACCATAAAACTAAAACAAGTGAATTTTACTCTGTGTAAATTAGGCCTCAATATAGCTGATGACTTAAAATACAAATCTAACAATACCAAATGCTGGTGAGGATATAGAGCAACAAGAAACCTCATACATTGCTGGGCGTGGTAGCGCACACCTGGAATTCCAGTGGCTCAGGAGGCTGAGGCAGAAAGAGCTCATGTTCAGGCCAGCCTCAGCAACTTAGCAAGGCCCTAAGAAATTTACGGAGACCCTATATAAAAGTGAAAAATTTTAAAAAAGGGCTGGGATGTAGCTCAGTGGTTAAGCACCCTGAGTTCAATATTGTTAGCCACACACGAGAGAGAGAGAGAGAGAGAGAGAGAGAGAGAGGGGCGGGGGGGAAAGTAAAGAAACCTCATACAAAAAAAAAAAAAGAAACCTCATACATTGCTGGTGGAGCATAAAATGGTACAACCACTTCAGAAAACTCTTTGGTGCCGGGAGTAGTGGCGCATGCCTGTAATCCCAGCGGCTTGGGAGGCTGAAGCAGGAGGATCATGAGTTCAAAGCCAGCCTCAGCAACATCGAGGTGCTAAGCAACTCAGTGAGACCCTGTCTCTAAATAAAATACAAAATGGGGCTGGGGATGCGGCTCAGTGGTTGAGTGCCCCTGAGTTCAATCCCTTGTACAAAACAAAACAAAACAAAACAAAACTCTTTGGTGCTTTCTCATTAAGGTAAACATACATCTATCAAATGACATAGTAGTTCCACTCCTGAGTATGTACACAAGCTGTACTAGGACATTCATAGCAATTTTTTCATCATCACAACCCCAAACTGGAAACAATCCTAAAGTCCATTGGTTGGTGCGTGAATACACAATGTCAGGTATGAATACAGGAACTTAATTTTGTTCACTTCTGTATCCCCAGAATCTGGGATGGTAGCTCACCTGGCACTAGAGTGGTGCTCTGTAGATGACATTGTGGTGACTGTTGAGTCTCAAATTTAAACAGACAGCATCTACAATAGCCAGTGCAAACAGGTCTACCCCCTGGGGATTACTATGTATCCAAAGTACCCAGCCCTTTGCCTTTGACCCAGCGATTCCACTTCCCAATATTTATGTTACTGGGCATCCCCGGCCCCTAGGGAAAGAAGTACCGGCCCATTCTACACTTCAGTCTTGTTGTGAACTCAAGAGTGGAAACAACCTAAACTTCCATCAAGGGCACATTATGGGATGATCAAGCAACGGAGAGGAAGCTCTGTCGCCAATAGGAATGAGCTCCAGGATGTGTTGTTAAAAAAGAAGAAGAAGAAGAAGGTGCAGAAAAAAATCACACTGGAGGCCACCTTTGGGAAAGGGAACTTGTATTTATATTTGCTTAAAGAAGTGTAGGAAACATTGGCAAAACACCACCCAAGGGCTTTCCAGGGGTGAGGAGAGGAACACAGTTTCTCTCTCCATGGGGTTGTGTTCCCCTGGGTGGCTGCGCAGGTGGGAGTCATGCAGGAAGCAGGATGTGGAGAGGCGACAGAGATCCACGTGTGCCCCTGGATTCAGCAGTGCCTGCTATTCCCCAGCCTCCTTCCCCCTCAGCACTGGGGATTTGAACCCCAGCCTTGAGCATACTAGGCAAGCACTCTACCACTGAGCTACTGCCCCAGCCTGCAGGTGCTCTGTGTGAGTTACCTCCCCAGGAACTCATGTTCATATTTCTATATGTAAATGGGGGCTTTCTTCATTTATTTATACACCAATATTAATTAATTCAGTGGGGCTGGGGTCTCTAACTGGGGTTTCACACATCCTGGGCACATTCTCTACCAGCTCAGCAGCACCCCCAGCCCCGTACACCAATATTTATTATGACCCTATCACCCTGGAGGGAGGGGGCTGAGGTTCAGATCCTGGCTGTCACTACTTAGTCCCCGTCAGTGACTTAACCCTCTGAGTCTTAGTTTCAGTACCAGGAAGGGGGCTGGAGGTGGGGCCCGGTGATAGAACACTTGTCCAGCATGTGGGAGGCCCTGGGCGGGATCCCCAGTCCTAGAAAGAAAAGTGATTTTACACAGTATAGAACAAGGATAAAGCTACTTCCAAGGGAGAGTGAATGCAGAGGAAGGTGAACTAAAAAAACAGCAAAAACATGAAGGAGAAGGTTAAAGAAGAGGGGCTGGGGCTGGGGCTCAGTGGTAGAGTGCTCACCTAGCAGGTGTGAGGCCCTGGGTTCCATCCTCAGCCCCACATAAAAATAAACAAATAAAGGTATTGGTCCACCTACAACTAAAAAAGAAGAAGGAGAAGGAGAAGAGATGAGAACCTGCACACACAGGAGGCACCTCGTGGCTGTTTGTTGTGCCCCTTTTTGGAACACAGACCAGAACCACGTGTTGTGTCGGGAGGTGCTTCCCCGGCTGCTTGGCTGAGTTGAACTTGGGTGCTTCCTTTCTCCTTTGGACAGGATGTTCCTGAAGGAGGCCACGGGAAGGCATGGAACGTCTCAGCTAACTTTAGTTTGCTATTTTGGACCTGAATTTATTCCTGGGCAAATCAACCCATGGACAGAGTATCTCTCCAGGTGGGACACTTCTTGTGTGATGCACCAGGGTTTTGCAGGACATAAAAGTTTAGTTTCACTAAAGCTCCAAGCCTCAAAACGAGGTAAGCCTGTGGGGGGAAAGCCTTAGCCTAGAAATCCCCCGGCCGCAGAAGGTAAGGTGTGATGGGTATATTTCCTGCATTCTCCTTTTTAAATGAAGGTAAACACACACACCAAGCAAAAAAATAAAACCATCTTGCTTCAGAATCGTCTGACCAAAGGATGGAGAAACTGGGGTCTTTATCTCCTGCTTCCTGTATCTCACTGGTTGAAAATGACCCTGATGCATTAGGTCCCTGGTACTTTTTCTAGGCTGTGCTGAGGACAGCCCTTGGGTTAAGAGACACAGGTACATGTGTCAGGAGGCTAAGAGCCCACCAGCACTACCTGTCCACTGTGACCTCAAGCGGGCAAGAGGATTTGCTAGAGGGCCCCAGTAGCATATGCACACACACAATTGTATAATTGGGGATGCAGGGGAAATGGTAATTTCAGGTAGTGCTGGATTAGGGGCCTCAAGTAATGTCAATAGGACTAGAATTCTTATCACCTTTCAGTTCTTTTCTTTTTGGTACTAAGAATTGAACCCAGGAGTGCCTCACCACTGAGCCACATCCCCATCCCTTTTTATTTTTTTATTTGGAGACAAGGTCTCACTAAGTTGTTGAGGGCCTTGCTAAGTTGCTGAGGCTGGCCTCAAACTTGCCGTCCTCCTGTCTCAGCCTCTTGAGTCACTGGGATTAGAGGTATGTACCAGCTCACCCCCCAAATTTATTTTTTATACTTACCCAGTCTCAGCCAGTGCAGTGGCACCCACCTGTAATACCAGAGACTGGAAGACTGAGGCAAGAGGAACCAAGTTCGAGGCCAGCCTTGACATCTTGGCTAGACACTGTCTTAAAAATTTTAAAAAGACTGGGGATGTAGCTCAGAGGCAGAGTGCCCCAGGGTTTAATCCCCAGTACTGTGGGGGGAAATTTACCCAGTCTCTGATATTCGGTCATAGCAGCACACAATGTACCAACACAAAGAATGACTGCCACATCTCACAATGATGAGCCCTTGTCCTCTTGTTGCCTGGCCCCAGGTAGGCTGGGAAGTTCTGCTCCAGGCTATAGGTGCCCTGGGCTGCGTCTGCTCCCTGCGGTCCTCATCCTCTTTGGACCAGTGGCTGCTGGGAGCATGTGCTGTCAGGTTGGGTGGAGCGGTGCTCAGCATGCACAGGCCACAGGATCCATCCCCAGCACCAAAATAAACCCCAGCAAGCCAGCAAACAAACAAAAAACCCCATGTCATCACACAGAGGTTTCCTGCTCTCAGGACAATGCTAATATGCCATTGGCCACAGCAGGTCACGGTCAAGTTCAACCTGAATGGACTGAAAAGTACATTTCACCCACGCAGTGAGGCCTTGCAAAGTCACTTGGTATTCACAAGTTAGTGAAAAACTACTCTACATATTGTCTGTGCTATTCTACAAACCTCTCGGTTCACTTATGGCGTTCTAGATGCTCACCCAAGTCAGCAGGTGTAGGTCCAACTGGTTCTTTTGACTATTTGCATAAAATTCTATGGCATAAACAGCAGTTTATCCAGCAGTCCTTTCTACTAATAAACTAATGATGGATACTTATGTTATATTAGGTCTTTTGACTTTATATTCCTTCAAGCCTTTAACAAACATTCTGATTCATATCCTCATATATTATCTTTTCTATTTTAGTGGTTACCAAACCATCCCCCACAGCCCAGCCCGGCCTGGTTCCTCTTTTTGTAAATAAGGATTTATTGGAACACAGCTCAATTTGCTCATTTGCATACTGTCTGAATCAGCTTTCACCTTACCCAGCATTGCAGAGACTCGAAACAGAGACCCTGTGGCCCACAAAACCTAAAATATTGACCTCCTGGCCCTTTGAAGAGAAAGTTTGCTAACCCCTATTTGATGGGCTAGAACCCCATTATGGAGATACTGGTTAAAAGAATATGTGCTCTAAAAATTGTAACAGATATTGACCTAATCTTTTCCCAACAGTTAGTATGTTTATTTTTCATTAATTCTAAAAGTTATGGGGGCTAGGGGTAAAGCTCAGTGCTAGAGTGCAGGTTTAGCACACACACGAGGCCCTGGGCTTATCCCCACCACCAAAAAATAAAATAAGGTTAAAGTTACACATGCTTGGTCTGGGGATACAGCTCAGTTGGTAGAATGCCTGCCTTGCATGCACAAGGCCCTGGTTCAATCCCCAACACCACCAAAAAAAAAAAAAAGTTACAAATGCTTGTGTCAAAAATAAAAGGAAATACCTAAGTGTATAAAAAATAAAGCCTGGGCTGGGGTTGTGGCTCAGTGGTAGAGGGCTGGCCTCACACATGTGTGGCACTGAGTTCCATCCTCAGCACCACATTAAAATAAATTAATAAATAAATAAAAGTATGTGTCCACCTACAACTAAAAATATTAAACAAAACAAAAAACACAAAAACAAAGCCCAGTGCTCGCTTCGGCAGCACATATACTAAAATTGGAACGATACAGAGAAGATTAGCATGGCCCCTGCGCAAGGATGACACGCAAATTCATGAAGCGTTCCATATTTAAAAAAAAAAAAAAAAAACAAAGCCCACTCCTCTCTTGCAAACATGGTTGTCAGTTTGGTGAAATAGCTCCAGTCAGTAAAATTAACACACACTTTATTTCATTCATTTTTTTTTTTAGTACTAGGGTTGAACCTGGGGTGCTTAACCACTGAGCCCCCTCCCCAGCCCTTTTTATTTTATTTTTTGAATTTGAGACAGGGTTTCACTAAATTTCTTAGGGCCTCACTAAATTATTGAATCTGGCCTTGAACTTGTGATCCTCCTGCCTCAGCCTCCGGAGCCACTTGGGGATTACAGGCATGTGCCACCATGCCCAGCTTATCAATTTATTTACTTATTTTTGTTTGCTATGCTGGGGGTTGAACTCAGAGGCACTCTACCACTGAGTTATACCCCTAGTCCTTGTTTAAGTTTTTTGTATTTTGAGACAGGGTCTCCCTAAGTTGCTGAGGCTGGCCTCAAACTTGTGGTCCTTTTACTTCGCCTTCCGATTCACAGGGATTACAGGCATGCAGCACTGTGACCAGCTATTTATTTACTTTTTTAAAAAAATATTTTTTATTTATTTATTTTTTTTACGTGGTGCTGAGGGTCGAACCCAGTGCCCCATCATGTAAAGCAAGTGCTCAACCATTGAGCTGCAACCCCAGCCCCAATTTATTTATTTTTTTGGTGCTGCATGTTGAACCCAGGGCCTTGCACATGTAAGCATGCACTCTACCACTGAACCACACTCCTAGCACCTTTTCTTTAAAATAAAAAAAAAAACAGAATCCAGGAATGGAATCCATTTGTCCCTATAGCTATTATCCCTGAAATACTTTTGTATTAGTCTGCCTCTTCCTGATGGCTCATATCCCAAGCAAGGTCAGAGCAGATGTTGGGACACAAAAATCCTGGCAGCTGTTACCTTCAACAGCAGCATGTCAGCTGGACATATTGAAACCCAGAGTACATGTTGGCTCTGAGAACCTAATGACCACATGTTTCAATGCTCTGTGTCCCTGAAGAAGACATTTCCATATGACTTCCATGCTTCTGAGCATCCAGTGGCTTCCTGGTTCATTGAGTTAAAGACCAAATGCTCCCTGTAGTCTACAGGGCCTCTATTACCTGGCCCTGATGGAGAGAGAGAGAGAGAGAGAGAGAGAGAGAGATTTTCTTAATTCAGTTACAAGGGTCAGAGGATGCCGGGGAGGAGAGACGGGGTGGTTAATTTAATCAACTAACAACTATTGGCCAGAGAACAGCAGAAGATCCTTTCATGTTCCTGAATATAAGTTAAACCTTAAGTCAAAGCTGGGCATGGTGGCACCTGCCTGTAATCCCAGTGACTTGGGGGGTTGAGGCAGGACGACCCGAGTTCAAGACCAACTTCAGTAACTTAGTGAGACCCTGTCTCAAAATAGAAAATAAAAAGGGCTGGGGATGTGGCTCTGGTTAAGTGCCCCCAGGTTCAATCCCTGGGAGCCAAAGGCACCACTATTTGTCCCCAGTGTAGTTTCCATGGAACCAACTTGTACTTTTCCTTCCCAAATTTCCATGTCAAAATGCTCTGAGTTCTAGGTCCAGGGGACAGTCCCACTGGGATCCAGCCCTGTTCCTGGTGGTTGTAGGCCCTCGTCCTGGGACCTGGCCCTTTGCTTTCTGGCTGGCATCTGTAACAGCTCAACACACCTTCTGTTTCCGAGGTCCTGTGGTCACTGAGTGGTGGCTTGCCAGACTTCCACCAGCCTTCTGGGGCCTCTCTGGGCTCCGTGACTTCTTTCACTTCCTCAAAGTAGCACCGAGCCCTTCCTCACTCTGTCCTGGCTTAGTCAGAACTCCCTAGTTACAGGTGACAGGAACCCAGTGTGGACTGACCTCAGCCTACCCAGGGGTCCTGCGCTCTCAGAAACTCCCAGGGAAGGGAGCTGCCGAGTGGGCCACCCAGAGGGCCACCTGGTGCCAGAAGGAGTCACACTCCCTCCCACCGCTCCTGGAAGGGTCCTGTGGATAAGGCTCTTTGGTCCAAGAGGGAACTGTGACGCTCCCTGAGCCAGCCACTGTGACCAGGGGTTGGACCTGGGATCAGTCAGTTTTCATTCCCAGGCCTCCCCCTCCCCCAGGGCTGGAGGGACATTCACCCCCTTGGAGCACAAGCACTGGCAGCCAGGAAGGTCCCCAAACCAATCTAGGAGCTTGGAACTGAGGAAGGGGAACAGCTACCGGCAAGCAGAGGGGACAGGAGGTGGTGGGCCTCTACACACGCTGTCCCCTCTGCCAATTGAACCCAGGGCCTTGTGCATGTGAAGGGCTCACTCTACCAACTGAGCCATCCCCAGTCCCTTCCCAGCCTGCGTAGAAAAGGCAAGAGGTTGAAATCGACACAACAGCTGCCTATTAATTAAGTATTGGTAAGGATACTGGTTTTTCTCTTTCTTTTTTGTACTACTGGGAATTGAACCCAGGGGTACTCTGTTACTGAGCAGCACCCCTGATTTTTATTTTGAGACAGAATCTCTTTTTTAATATATATATATTTAAATATTTATTTTTTAGTTGTAGTTGGACACAATACCTTTATCTTATTTATTTATTTTTGTGTGGTGCTGAGGATCAAACCCAGGGCCTTGCACGTGCTAGGTGAGCGCTGCACCGCTGAGCCACAACCCCAGCCCCTTAAATATATTTTTTAATTGTAAGTGGACACAGTACCTTTATTTTATTTTTATGTGGTGCTGAGGGCCTCACACTTGCTAGGCGGGTGCTCTACCTCTGAGCCACAACCCCAGCCCTTGAGACAGAATCTTACTGAATCGCCCAGGCTGACCAGGAACTTGTGATCCTCCTACCTCAGACACCCAGGCAGCTGGGACTACAGTCATACACCACCATGTCCAGGGCCAGCCCAGGAATTCAAAACTGGCCTGAATGATGAGCCCTGTCTCAAAAAATAAAATAGGAAGTTGGACACACACACACACACACACACACACACACCTGTAATCCCAACAGCTCAGAAGGCTGAGGCTGAGGCATTAAAAAATGTCTGGGGATGTAGCTCAGTGGTGCAGTGCCCTGGATTCAATTCCCAGCACTGGGAATAAATCAATAACTAGCTGCACAGTAACCCTCTATATGTGCACCCCGTCTTCCTTAGAGCACTCCCTGTAACTGGGCATTCGGCTTGTACCCAACCATTTACTGCCAGGGAAACAGCTGGGTGAAGGTGGGGACCTCTTTCCCAGCTTCAGGCCTGGGCAGCAGCAGGCCAGCACAGGTGGTGCCTGTTTAACCACCTGAGGTGTTCACTCATCTTTAATACCCCAATGTGCTGGTTAGTAGGACAGGGCTCTTGCCCCCAGCTGAGGGCCACAATTGTTACACAAAGATTCCCCCCCTGCTGGCCTGGTGGCACACACCTGTAATCCCAGAGGCCCTGGAGGCTGAGTTAGGAGGATCCTGGGTTCAAAGCCAGCCTCAGCAATTTAGCAAGACCCTGTCTCTAAATAAAGTATAAAAAATGGCTGAGGTTATGGCTTAGTGGTTGAGCATCCTTGGGTTCAATCCCCAATAAAATAAAAATTAAAATTAAAAAATCGCCCCTGTTTGTACTTGGGATCAAATAGAAAAATGGAAGCAGACATTTGGGACAGTATCAAACCATTCCTCAAACAGCAGGTACAAGTTAGGGGAATCCCACCCCATGACGCACATTTCGGTGACGCTGCCTTTCTGGGCAGCTAGTCTTTCTGGGCATGCGCAGTGGCAGTGCCCTGTGCAGCAGGGCTGGGTCCCTGCGTGGCTGTCATTTCACACTCCCAGGAAAGCCACGGGACTTGCTCAGGGAAAAAAGTCCCTGCCGTTACCTGTTTCATTTCACCCACTCATTTGCAGGGCTGCGCCTCAAACCCAGGGCGAGCCAGGCAGTGCCCAACCCCCGGCTGCACCCCAGCCTCCACCCTCAGGTGATGGTGACCTGGAGGTCAGGGAGTGCAACCCATCGGAGTGGAGGCTTAGCTCTTTTAACAGCCACAATCATCTCCTATTTTCGTGTGATGCACACCTGATATGAAAATCCAGAAAACAAAATGCTTCCGATTCCAGAAGCTGATTCCTCCTGAGACCTCAGGATGCTCCCTCTAATTCCCAGCATCCTCTTCCCGCAGCCCTGAGGCCATCCAGACAAAGAATCCCTCCTCCTTTCCTTACCAGTCCCTCCAGGCTGGCCCCAGCCCTGCTCTGGTCAATGCTGCAGCATTTACCCTTTGAAAATGGGGAAGAACCAAGGGGCTCTTTAGCATGGAGCTACATCCCTAGTCCTTGTTATTTTAATATGTGGCAGGATTCTGCTAACTTGCCCAGGCAGGTGTTGAACTTGCAATCCTCCTGCCTCAGCCTCCCCAGACACTGGGATTACAGGTGAGTTAGTTCAGTGTCTGCCCCTCTGGATGAGCCAGAGGCCATGTCTGTCTTATGCCCTAAAACCTTCCTACCTCCTGTTCCCCCATGCTGTTTCCTGGATGTGTGTTCACACCTTGGCACATACAGTGGGGTCTTTGCCCTGGCATCCCTCTCTGTACCTAGGAATGCTCTCCAGAGGTCCCTGTGGCTTACATGCTTTCCAACCCCAGTGCTAAGGACAGTGGAACCTTCGGATGGGGTGTTCAGCAGTGTGAACTCCTGAATCTGCCCTTGGCTGGGACAGGTGCTCTGTGGGTCAGCAGGTCCTGCTGTGGAACTCAGAGAGGCAAGAGCTCACCTTCCATTAGGCCAGCCCAGCGAGATGTGGGGCTTACCTGTGGATGCCCGGGCAGGACCCTAAGCTTGCCCACGCTCAGGGGTGAAGGGTTTGCAAGCTGGCTGTCCAGGTGTTAGAAGCCATCTTCCCCATCGGCTTTACCAGAGGAGAGGCGCCATCTGTTCTCCGTCTGAGAGCAACGTTAGTCTTTTGGTCTGTCCTGAATTCAGCTGAGGGAAAAGGATCTTGCTTATGAGGACCCGTAAAATCCCAATAGTGAAGGCCTGAATAATGCCACTGGTCAGGAGGAGACAGGAGGGACAGGTCCCCAAAGAGATTTTTTTTTTTAATTGATGTGATTGCACAATTGTTTTCCAGATAAAAGTGCAAATGGAGCTCAACAACCTGGGGGAAAACGTAAAATAATACAAGCAATAAGCGAACCTTAGACGCATGTCCATTCCAGCGAGGCCAGGCCTGGCGGGGTCCTCACAGCCACCCTCCCCGTCATCTAGAACGGGACCCATGGCGGTGCATTCTCAGCCACTGGGGATTCCAATCTGAAAGCCTTTCCTTACGTTGTTTTAATCTATCTTTGGTTCAGAAATGCTCAGATTACATTTCCTTAGTGGCTGAGTTAATTAATGATGATAATCAGACTTCATAAAAGAGGGAATTAGTAAGTCATTCCCTGGCTGCTTCCATAAAAACAGAGAGTGCTAACACGCTAATGGCCTGACATGGACACCCACCTCCCTGGGAGCTTCTAACCTGCAGCCACTTCCTGAAACCGCACCCCGGAGGCTGCTCCGAGCAATGGAGTGTTTGATCTTCCTCCTGTGAAGAAGGCCGTCTGTCCTCAGAGGACTCAACCAAGACCCCTGGAGAATAGACCCCACAGCCGAGCAGCCCAAGCATGGAAACTGTCACAGGCAAAACCAGCCACTGCCACGACTTAATATGTACTTTACCATGTAGTATATACGTGACCTGAGTATATTATGTGGCATGTTATTTTATTACGTTACTTTTATAATGTTATTTTATGTTGTATTTGATCTGTTTGTTATCCTCCACTCAAGACTTAAAACCACTTTATCTTCAGTGTTTTTTAAGAGTACATGGTAAGGGGACTGGGGTTGTGGCTGAGTGGCTGAGCGCTTGCCTTGCCCATGTGAGGCACTGGGTTTGATCCTCAGCACCACATAAAAATAAATAAATAAAATAAAGATATTGTGTCTATCTATAGTTTAAAAAAAATTAAAAAACAAAAGGGGCTGGGGTTGTGGCTCAGCGGTAGAGTGCTCATCTGGTATGTGCGAGGCCCTGGATTTGATCCTCAGCACCACATGAAAATAAGTAAATAGGGGCTGGGGATGTGGCTCAAGCGGTAGCACGCTCGCCTGGCATGCGTGCGGCCCGGGTTCGATCCTCAGCACCACATACAAACAAAGATGTTTGTCCGCCGAAAACTAAAACAATAAATATTTTAAAAAGTTTAAAAAAAATAGAAAATAAGTAAATAAAATAAAGGTATTGAAAAAAAAACACTTAAAAAAAAAAGAGTACATGCTAAGAACTCAAAACATGAGCCAGGCCCGGTGGCCCACGCCTGTAATCCCAGCATTGCTGAAGCCTGAGGCAGGTTTGAGGCCAGCCTCAACAACTTAGTAAGGCCCTCAGGAATGTCGTAGGACCCTGTCTCAAAATAAAAAAGTAAAAAGGACTGCGAATGTAGTTCTGTGGCTAAGCACCCAGGTTCAATCCTCAGTGCAAAAAAAAAAAAAAAAATGTTTTTGGAATGGATAAATGAAGCCAGGCATAATGGTGTTCTCCTGAAGTCCCAGCAACTCGGGAGGAGGAGGCAGGGGTTCCAGGCCAGTCAGGTCGACCATCAGAACACTGACTCTCACAAATACATACACTGTGGCAGGGAAAAATTGGAACCAAATGTCCAATGAAAAGGGAATGGTTATACACGAATTATAGAACATTCACATTATGGAGTTTGGGACCATTGAGAGTATGTCAGGTGAATGTTCCAAAGAGTCTAGTTCAGACCAGCTGAGCAGCTTCTTGGAGTGACAGCTCTCGAACCTGGAAACACAGGTTTCAAGGGGGGTTTGGTACAACAGCATCAAGGACAAGTTTTCTTTCAGTTGGTCTAATCTGTCTCCTGAGGAAGCAGCTAGAAACAAAACGTGGCTTCCAACCTCATGATCCCAAGATGACTGCCCAGCTCCAGGAGGGGGATTTCTCTCCCAGTGCCCTGGAGTATCCCACTGCTCTCATTGGCTCACATCAAGTCCTGTGCCCATCCCTGGCCTAATCCTTGCAGGTGGGAGATCAGCTTATGTAGATTAGCTGGGGTCTGTTCTAGTGCCCACCCTGAGAGCTTTCGGTGCACTCAGCTCTCCTTAAGTCACGTGGGCTGCTGTTGAGAGGTGTGGAGATCACAATCAAAACTCAAGCACTTTCTGAAAGAAGAAAAAAGGCCCTGAAGAAGAAGCAGTTTATAATACTCACTGCTGGTTGGGTGTGGTGGCACACGCACGTGATCCCAGCGACTTGGGAGGCTGAAGCAGGAGGATCACAAGTTCAAGGCCAGCTTTGTCTCTAAATAAAATATTAAAAGGGATGGGGATGTAGCTCAGGGTTAAGCGCCCCTGGATTCAATCCAAAGTACCTCTCTCTCTCTCTCTCTCTCTCTCACACACACACACACAAAGAGAAAACAACAACACAGACCATGACTGTATCAAATGTCCCGATAAAGTCAGGACAAAAGGAGGCCTGGCCCTGGTCTCACCTGGAGGAATTCCTGAGGGCCATCGCAGCAGGCTTCCTTGAGACTGCGTTCTCAACCTCCTCTCTGCCCAGGGCTGCTTCTCTCGTCTGTTTGTCCTTACTGTGGCTGAGACAGGCTCTGCTGATGTTGCCTCGGCTGACCTTGAACTTGGGCTTCATCGAGCTCCACCTCAGCCTCTCCAGTACCTGGGATCACAGCCTCCGTGCACAGCTTTTTTTTTTTTTTTTTCCTGGGGATTGAACCCAGGGGCATTTCACCACTGAGCAATATCCCCAGCCTCTACGTGGCTGAGGCTGGCCTTGAACTTGCAATCCTCCTGCTTCAGCCTCCCAAGTTCCTGGGTCAGTCACAGCTCTTAAGTGGTTCCTTTTCCTTTCCCGCCCTTCCTTCCTGCCTTTTGTGGAGCTGGGGATTGACCCCAGGGCCTGTGCATGCTAGGCAAGTACTCAGAGGTGTTTTCAATAAACATTCGGAGTGAAAAATCTCCTCCTAATGACCCAAGCCCGAGATAAGCGCTCAGAGAGTCAAGGATTCGTCCAGGGTCCCATAGCAGGTAAGATAGGGAGCTAGGACTGTAACCCGCCACCTCCCTCCACACTTGGTGCTCTCTCGCACGCGCTCTCTCTCTATCTCTCTCTTTAGTTGTAGATAGATAGACACAATACTTTTATTTTATTTAGTTATTATTATGTGGTGCTGAGCCTTGAACTTAGTATCTCTCACGTGCTGGGTGAGCGCTCCACCACTGAGCCCCACCCAGCCCAACACAGAGCTCCTAAGGGTTCAGCTTGGAGCCCTCCTTATCACTGGGCTCTGCCAACACCACAACTGTCCTGGAGCTCTGACTGACCCTGCCCCACACCTGCTCCAGGTGTTTCTGGAATAGAAGGAACAGAAGAAAAATTCATAGAATGTGAAACCTAATGGTGTCATCTCTGTTCCTTTCTTGTTCCTGAGCCCCGTAGTTTAGAGCTGAGCTGAGAAAACCCTCCGGGCCCGTGGCCAGCACACACACGTAACATTGCAATGACAGGTGTTTAGCAGGACTGCAGGAAGGTCTTGGGGATTCAGAAAACTCGTTTCTTTGCATGTGAGTTAAAGGCCCACACAGGATTATAGTTGGGGCCAGGGCATCTCCAAGTGCAAGGGTCCATTTCCAGCAACACGGGATGCTTAGGGAGGTCTTTTGTGAGTCTCTGGCTATGCTAACAATGACGATAAGCCATTGAACCACTGGCTTATGCCAGCCACCACCCACTTTCACACACGTTGCATACTATATGATATATATATTCATACATAAATATAAATGCATGTATAATTCATTACACAATATATTATATATGGTAAACAGCATATTACATGTAATATAATATGTGCACATAATACATAGGTTATATATTATTTATTTGTGCTTATGTATTTGTCTATTGTAACTTGTATGTTATTAAAAATATTGATATGTACCATAAGTATATTTTATAATATAGAATGATAGGTAAATACTGAGTAGTCTACAGACTATATTGCCGCAGTCCGGCTGCAGCAAAATAAGCAGGGGGTGACGAACAACTTGTGTAGATTGGTACAGCAGGAGTGGGAGCCCTTCATTGTAGGACAACAGAGGTATTTATACATTCCACACAGCTTATCTTAATTAGCATAAACTAGATACATCAGTCAACCAATAAGGAATCTCCACACTTAATGGCTCCCTGGCTTTACTTCATAAACCACTCCCTCTGGCAATACGCCAGACGCCATCCAGACTTGTTTACAGACTCTAACACTATATAATAGTCATTACATATTGAATACAATACTGAAATAGATAAATACCAAAACACCATAAGTGTTATGTATTGTTGTTTACTTTAGGTATGAACATATATATACTATGTACATACACTGTATATATTATGTGTACGGTATTTACTGTTCCATATTACATATGCATACATGTGTACACTGTATGTTACTTACTGCAAGTTAAGTCACTCGCTCAAAGTCCTGCTGCTGGTAGATGGCAGATACACTCCAGTTTGCACGACTCCTTAATTTTCAAGAACTGTGGCTCCGAATCAGCACATTTATTCAACCCAATGCACAGACCAGGAAAAGCCTGGAACTCTGTCTTCCTCCCTCCCCACACATAACCAGGGCTCAACAAATAACTGAGTGGGGCTGGTGATGGGGCTCAGTGGTGGAGCACTTGCCTAGCACACCCGGGTGCTGGGTTCAACTCCCCAAATCATGATACTGATAATCAAACACCAAAAAATTGATTCTCTAAAAGTGGCTTGGTTAAGCTGGCCAAGTGGATTTGAGTAAGAAACTTAGAT
>NW_026000026.1:5569830-5606618 GCF_001458135.2 Marmota marmota marmota
TTTTTTTTTTTTTTTTTTTTTTTAAAGAGAGAGAGATAGATAGAAAGAGAATTTTAATATTTGTTTTTTAGTTTTTGGCGGACACAACATCTTTGTTTGTATGTGGTGCTGAGGATCGAACCCGGGCCGCACGCACGCCAGGCAAGCGCGCTACCGCTTGAGCCACATCCCCAGCCCCTGAGCTACATCTTTTATTTTTAAATTGAGACAGTTGCTTAGGGCCTTGACGAGTTGCTGAGACTGGCTTTGAACTTGTGATCCTCCTGCCTCAGCCTCCTGAGTTGCTAGGTTTAAAAGGTGTGTGCCCCTGTGCCTGGAATAAACAGAAACTCTGGTAACGCACTAGTGTGTTGCTCAACTTCCAATCCTTCAGGTTTTCCCCAGTAATGAATGCGTTACATATAAAACACAGGGGAGCCGCTGGGCGACGCGCCTCTTCAGCCGCGGTGAGTCTGTGGGCAGCACCCAGGGCTGGCAGAGCTAGGACGGCTGGTCACAGTCCCTGTGTGGGTGCTGAGAAACCCGACGCGGGCTTCGTAGGGGTCTGTTTTGCCTGGTGCTGTCAGGCAGGATCCAATCAGATTGAACTTCCTGTAGAATAATTCACAGAAAGTTATTTATGGCTTCTAATCTTCCTGATCTGAGACAGCTACTTGGGTTAAAGGAAGAGGGTTGAGGAAGTGGGGCAGAGGGAAAAAAAGAAGAAAAGGTCAGGGTGACAACCGGCCTACATGTCCTTACTAGGAAGAAACGGGCTGAAGCCAGAGGCTGAGTGGTGTGTTGCATTTGGTGTCTAATATTTTAAAACCTAACAAAGGTAGGTTTTAGTTTTAAGACAGAAAACGTCCTTGTTGCCTTTTCAATTTACTTATAAGAAGTTTAGCCGATTGCCCACCACCAAGTTCTGATGTGTAATTGCCTAGCTGGACCTCCTCGTGCCTCAGGCGACACCCTGGATTGTGCTTTTTTTTTTTCTTTCTTTCTTTTTTTTTTAATATTTATTTTTTAGTTCTCGGCGGATACAACATCTTTGTTTGTATGTGGTGCTGAGGATCGAACCTGGGCTGCACGCATGCCAGGCGAGCGCGCTACCGCTTGAGCCACATCCCCAGCCCCCTGCATTGTGCTTGAGATCAAATTTGTTGAAATTGACATTTATTTGTCATTTTATTTTTTGGTACTAGGGACTAAACTCAGGGGTGCTTAACTACTGAGTAACACCGCCAGTCCTTTTTTTTTTTTTTTTTTATTTTGGGACAGGATCCTGCTAGGTTGCTTGGGACCTCATTAAGTCGCTGAGGCTGGCCTTGAATTTGCTGACCCTCCTGCCTCAGCCTCCCAAGATGCTAGGACGACAGGTGCGCACAGGATTGCACACCTGGTTGGAGTTATTTTTATTCTGGTTTCATGTTGTGCAGGAAGAAGCAGCATACTTGAAAGAATGAAAACTTCAACGATCAGATGAGCCTATGTATCTGAATAATGAGAGATCCGATTGACCCAATTTTCTTGCAATTGAAGAAGTGAAAAGATTCCAGCTTCACCCACTGAACCGAGTTGAGAAATGTCTTCCTAAAACTGAAGTCCACACACAACTTATGAACACAGCCTTATTTGGAGATAGAATCTTTGTGGATGTGACCAAGTTAAAATAAGGGCAGACTGGATTTGGGCAAGCCCCAAATCTAAGATGACTGATGTTCTTGTAAGAACAGAGAAAACTGGACACAGAGGAGAAGGTCCGTGAAGAGAGAAGCAGAGACTGAAGCCACTCGTCCATCAGACAAGGAACAACAAAAATGGCTGACAAACACCAGAGGGTAGAAGTGACAAGACTCGTCCTTAGAGCTTTTTTTTTTTTTTCCTACCAGGGATTGAACTCGGGGGCACTCAGCCACTGAGCCACCTCCCAGCCCTTTTTGCATTTTATTTAGAAACAGGTCTCACTGAGTGGCTTAGGGCCTTGCCATTGCTGAGGCTGGCTCAGAACCCGCGATCCTCCTGTCTCAGCCTCCCGAGCCTCTGGGATTACAGCGGGTTTTTCCCTAGAGCTGTGAGGAGAATCCGGCTCTACCTCAGGAACTGTAACAGAATAAATTTCTGTCTTTTAAAGTCACCAACTTTGTGCTAATTTGTCATTGCAGAAAATTAATACACTTGCAATAAGAGAAATGAAAATGAAAATCATACCGGCATGCCCTTGGGAACCCGACAACACTGCAAGAAACCAAACGAAAGAAAATTCAGACAATGAGGATCCACAGTAAAAGATCATAATTGGGGCTGGGCTGGGGCTCAGTGGTAGAGTGCATGCCTAGCATGTGTGAGGCCCTGGGTTCCATCCTCAGCGCCACATAAAAATAAATAAAGTAAAAGTCCATTGACAACTAAGAAAATATTTTAAAAAATGCACATTACTTTATACTGTGACCCAGTTAGACAATGCACACATACACAGAAGTACGCACTGGTTTTAATATGTGTTGTTGAGTGCATGCTGATGGTTTTCTATTTCCTTACTTTCTATTTCATTTTGGTCTAGTTTAGTCTGGCTTATAAATAAAAAATATATATTTTTCTTGGTACTGGGGATTGAACCCAGGGGTGTTTGACCACTGACATCCCCAGCCCTTTATAGTTTTCATTTTGAGACAGGATCTCCCTAAGTTGCTGAGGCTGGCCTTGAACTTGCAATCCTCCTTGCTCAGCCTCCTGAACCACTGGGATTATAGGTGTGTGCCGCTGTGCCCAGCTAAAATGTTGGTCATGCTCCATCAGATTAACTTCACAATCCCACTCATGATGGAGCCTTAAGTTTGAAAACGCTGGCTGAGCCAGGTGTGGTGAATCTATAAAGGCGGAAAGGATATTGGCAGTAGCCGGGGCTGGGAGTAGTGATCAACAGAACCTGCATGACTGGGGCCGGGATGGCAGTCCTTTAGCGTGCACTGGGCCTGGTTTCCATCCAGTGCCATGAGACACACAAACCCCAGCTGCATTCTATTCCAAATTCACTAGGAATCATCGGATTGGGGTGGATTTATGACACGTAAATTCCACAGCAATAAAAGTACCTCCAGAGAAAGAAGCAGCAGCCAGGTCACCATGAAGCCGTCAGCCTTCGGGAATTGGGACCAGCTTTTTAAAACAGTGTGCAAGCCGATGGTTGTGGCACACTGTGTAATTCCAGTGACTCAGGAGGCTGAGGTGTGAGGACCACACATTAGAGGCCAGCCTCAGCAACTTAGTATGGTATGTCTCAAAATAAAGATTAAAAAGGGCTGGGATGTGGCTCAGGGGTAGAGCACCCCTGGTTCAATCCCCAGTAACCACAAAACAATGCAAAACCAGAACGCGGTACAGGTGCTCGGCTGCGTCTTCCTCTAGTTTCCTCTAGTCTCCTCAGGGTCTCAAGTCCAGGGCTTCCTCCAGCGCATCTGCACATTCCTCCAGTCCTTCAGGGCATCATTCATTGGGTTTAAGACCTTTGGACAAGGTGAATATGGGGACAACGTCAAAAGTCGCACGCTCCCGTGGCCTTCGGAACCTCCCCCTTCCCAACGTGTTCTCCTCCGATGGCTTCTCCCTCTGTCCCCGTTTACATTCTGTGATTTCTCAAAAGGTGGGTTCCGAAGCACAGGAAAGCTGGGCGGCATGGGGCACAGGTGGGTGCTGGAGAAGCGCCGCCGAGCACCACTGCCGAGCCTCTGCAGCCAGTCTACTGAGAGCCTCCTCCTCCTCCCCCTACCCCNGTGCTCGGGCCAACCTGACGTCACCAGGCAAAAAGATGAGTCCCCAGTGGGGCTCTGGGGGGGCTCCTGAGCGGGGCATTCCTTCCCGAAGCCTCATGGAGCGCAGCCCCTCCTCCTCCTCCCTCCCCTCCCCCTCCCCCTCCCTCCCCCTCCCTCCCTCCCCCTCCTCCTCCTCCTCCTCCTCCACTGAGGTCCCCCTGGGGTTTCCCCACCCCCGTGCCTCTGTGGTTGGGGTGATGCTTCGCCCACATTCGCCGGTTTGGGTTCTAGGAATTAGCAAGTGACTCAGGGCAGCCCGTGAAGCCCACCTCTGTCCCTGGTGATCAGCTGCAAGATGGCTGTGTGGCCCAAGGCAGTCCAATTAGGGCCAGTTCTGGGTTGTTTCCTAGAAATACTATATATATATTTTTTTTAAACCGTGATGGCTCAGTGGTGTGGATGTAGGATTGTATCTGCTGTGGGCCTCAGTGGTCCAGCAGATGAGGAAACCCTAAGAAAGAATGAGGCTAATACAAGAAAACAAACCAAGAGACAGGAGAGAGTGCTGATGTCAACGTGAGGGTTTCTGGATCCCTCTGTACCTGAAGCTGGTGCTGCTGTACCCTTGACATCAGGAGTGCCTCTGAATTCTCTTTTCATGAGCCAGTTTGATTTTAGTTTCTGTCACTTGCTGTCAAGAATTCTGACTAATACAGTGTCCCTGGGCAAGTGTTCATTTGTAATACCCTCCATTTCCTTATCTGGAAAAAAGGAAGTGAGAATGAGGTGTAGAAAAAACAAATAACTCAATTTGTTGAAAAGCCACTAGGAAGAGTGTGAATGTTATCCAGTTTGAACCAATAATGTGCAAGAATGCCTAGTTACTGCCCAATATCCACTTTTTGTCTTTCTCTATATTAATAGAATTCTGATTTTCCCCAGTTCTGGTGATCAAACCCAGCGCGTGGCTCATGCTAGGTGAGGTTTCCCCACTCTAACCCTCCTGGGTCTGTCTTTTTGGAATAGGGATTGAACTCAGGGGCACTCGACCACTGAGCCCCATCCCCAGCCCTATTTGGTATTTTATTTAGAGACGGGGTCTCACTGAGTTGCTTAGTGCCTCGCTTTTTGCTGAGGCTGGCTTGGAACTCGCGATCCTCCTGCCTCAGCCTCCCGAGTCACTGGGATTATGGGTGTGCACCACTATGCCTGGTTTGGGAGAGCCTTCTTTTAAAAAATCATAAAAGTATGAATATAGCATTAGGTGTGAAGGAGAATATTGATATAAAATGAGGACAGGACTCTCTCTCTCTCTCTCTCTCTCTCTCTCTCTCACACACACACACACACACACACACACACACACACACAGTTATGGGAGCTATAGGAGACAGACTGCAAAACACCTTCTAATGATTGGGTGACCCCTTGCTTTCGGGTGTGGTGTCCCCTACATTCCACCAGGTGCTCTGAGTGATCTGTACAACTTGGCAAAAGTGACGGTGCCTCGTGGCAAGATGGTTTATCTCGGATTCTCTCTTAAATCACTTGCTTAGCGGGGAAGCCCGCGCCCTGGTAGTGAGGGACAGAGACCTGGGGCCATGAACAAGGCTCAAAGTCAGATCCAGCCAGAGCAGGACTGCCAGTAGCCGGGGCCTGAGTCAGTGCCACCAAGCCGAGGCTCCTGGGTCCTGACCCACAGTCGCTGTGACACGTGTTTATTGCTTTAAGCTGCTGGGCTGTGAGTAGGTTTGTCACGCAGCCACCGAGACTCAGCACAGTGGCTGTCCCAGCGGCTGCTCTTGTCTTCTGAGGCTCTTTGGGTAATTTATAAAAATACTCACACAGAACTGCTTCCTGTTTGTGCCTGGCTTCCCTCCCCACCCAAACCCCGTGTGGCTGCAGCGCTGTGGAGTCCGGGCCTTCCACAGGAGGCCGGGCACAGAGCAGGACCTCCAGCTGCACTTGTTGAATCAAGGAGTAAAGAAGACCCTCGCAGGGCTGGGGTGGGGCTCAGGGCCGAGCGCTTGCCTCCATGTGTGAGGAATTGGGTTGGATTCACAGCACCACATATACATAAGTGAATATCAACATCTAAAACAAAGAGACCCTTGCCAGAAGGGTTCACCCCCTCTACCTTAGTTATCTATTCATATTTCACAGTTCTGGGGATGGAGCCCAGGACCTTGGGACTGCTAGGCAAGCTCTCCACCACTGAGCTGTGCCCCCAGCTCCTTATCCTTATTTTATACATCAAAAACAGAAGCTCAGCCAGGCGCAGTGACGCACGCCTGCAATCCCAGCGACTGCAGAAGCTGAGGCAGGAGGATCTCAAATTCAAGGCTAGCCTCAGCAATTTAGGTAGGCCCTGGGCAACTCAGTGAGACCCTGTTTCAAAATAAAAAAAACAAAAAGCTCAAAATAAAAGAAAAAAGGCTGGAGAGGTGTCTCAATGGTTAAGCTCCCCTGGGTTCAATTCTAGGGACAAGACAAACCAACCAACCCCCGCCCCTCTAGAGACTAACAGTCTTGACTCCTCAGCAGAAGGTCTTTCCATAGAACCAGGTACACAGTGGATGCTAATAAATGCAGATTGACTGAAGAATCAGTGATGTGTCTTGTCCTTGTTCAGTGAAGATGAATGTCTCCTTACTGTAGAAACAAGGACGAGAGGGAGGGGCAGAGGAGATGATGGATCACTGTGGCAATCAGTTCTGCAGGGAAGACTGTATTTTGTGAAGAAAAAAAAAAACTTTGAAAAATGGACAAAACCACTTCAAAAGTGCCCAGAGACTAAAATTTGGAACAAAAAGGATTTGTTTCTCATTCCATGCATTATATTAGAAAAGCTGATGTCGCGGGGTTTAAAGCCTATGCAAAATCATTTGTGGTTTGCGCCCCTCTCTTTTGAACAATTACAAAATCTCCAGACTGACGCACACTGGGGTCCGGCTGCAAGAGAACCACAGGAGGTTACCCTCAGCCCTTTCCTCCCAAGTCTCTCTGTAGTCAAGGTCAAAGGCAGGGGAGGGTCCCTGGCCTGGAGGTTGTTGTGAGTCATGTGACTGCTCTACCCTCCCCTGAACTCTCTGATTCTCTGAAATTGCAATGAGTTAGAAGAATTGTGGCTATCCTAATTAGGCCAAGTGTAATTAGATTTTGGAGTGGTAGAACTTGCAAAGTCTGAATGTTTGTGAAAGAAACATTTAAGCTTTTGAAAGTTAATGGATTTGTCCACCGAGTTATTCATAAGTCTTTTTGGCATCAAGCCCAGGGTCTGGGACATTTTAGGTGCTCAATAAATTAATAAAGTTGTTGACTTGAAAGGGACTTAATTAGACACCTAAAAGAGAATGGATCATTCAGTCCACGAGCGCAACTTCTATAACCCCAAGTTCTCAAGATTTATTATTATTATTATTATTACTACTACTACTACTACTACTACTACTACTACCAGGGATTGAACCCAGCGGTGTTTTACCACAGAGCCACATCCCCATACTTTTTACAAAATTATTTTATTTAGAAATGGTCTCCCTGAGTTGCTGAGGCTGGCTTTGAACTTGCGATTCTCCTGAGCTGAAGGGATTAGAGGCGTGCGTCACTGCGTCCGTCAGGATTCTGCTCTTCTTAATTTGAGGATTTGATTCTTCTCTTTGCCTCAGAGAGTCATGTCTGTGGGTTCAACCCGTCCGTACTTATTTCCTGTCTAGGATCCCACCCTCCTTGCCCCAGTCCCTTGTATTTTGGAAGGCTGGTCCCACTCCTGGCTCCGGAGATGGCATGCCCTTGGCCTCGGCCAGTCAGTAAGCCCAGTCCCCCTGGCCACCACACCTGTGAGGCCAGAGACCTGCAGGTGACCCAGAGTGAACGTCAGGGCCAATCTGTGCCCACCCACTTCTTTTACTAGACTGTTTCATTTATAGCAATTTAGATTTACAACAAAACTGAGGGAGACTCACAGAAAGGTCCCCCACACCCCCATCCCTGACCTTGACTACCGCCCCACCATCACATGGCCCCCCCAGTGGTACATTTCTCACAATCAGGGAACCCACACCCACCCATCGTCATCGGCTCAAGTTCACGGTCTACAGTGGGGTTCACTCTCAGCGCTGTGCGGTTCTGGGAGGTCTGGTGGATTCAGGATGGAACATTCTCAAGTTTCCGTGATGCCTTTTCCTGGTCTGACAGTGCATTTCTTTGTGACACTGAATACAGTTCTATTTTCTGGATATACTAGTTTATTTATCTCATTCACCTCCTGAAGGACATCCTGGTGGCTTCCATGTTGGCCATTGTAAATAAACCTACTATAGACTTTTTTTTTTTTTTTTGATACTCACAGTTGAACCTGGGAGCACTCTACCACTGATCTACATCCTGAGCCCTTTTTATTTTGAGACAGGGGCTCTCTAAATTGCTCAGGTTGGCCTTGAACTTGTGATCCTCCTGCCTCAGCCTCTCAAGTAGCTGGGATTACAGGCCTGCACCACCACCCACAGCTTGCTACAAACATTTGAGTGCAGGTTTTTGTATGTATGTGAGTTTTCAACTCATTTGGGTTCAATAACAAGTAGTCCAATGGTTAGATCCTATGGTAAGAGGTTTTTAGCCTTTTTTTGGTACTAAGAATTGAACCCAGAGGTGCTTAACCACTGAGCCACATCCCCTAAATTGCTTAGGGTCTTGCTAAATTGCTGAGGCTGGCCTCGAACTTGAGATCCTCCTGCCTCAGGCTTCCAAATCGCTGGGACAATAGGTGTTCGCCACCATGCCAGTCTAAGCTTTTTAAGAAAGTGCCAAATTGTCTTCCAAAACGGATGTGCTATTTTGCATTCCCACCAGCAATGAATGAGAATCCCTGCAGATCCTCATCTCCAGCCTTTGGTGCTATTACTATTTTAAATTTCAGTCCCTCTGATAGGTGCACGGTGGTATCTTACTATTTTAGTTTGCAATTCCCTAATGACATGTGATGTTGAATGCCTGTTTATGTTTAACGCTGTCTGTATATCTGTATCTGCTTTGGTGAGGTGTCTGTTCAGAATTTTATTTATTTATTTGTTTTGCCAATATTTATTTTTTAATTTTTGGTGCCAGGGAACCCAGGGGCATTCTGTCACCAAGCTACATCCTCAACCTTTTATTTATTTGGCACTGGGGATTAAATCCAGGGGAACTTTACCATTGAGTACATCCCCAGTCTTTTTGTTAAATTTCCCCCCTCACACAAGGACTTGCTAATTTAAGGAGGCCGGCCTTGAACTTGCATTCCTCCTACCTCAGCCTCCTGTGTTGCTAGGGTGACAGATGGTGCCACCACACCTGGTGCACCTTGCAGATTTTTTTTTTTTCTTTATCATTGTTGCGTTCTCTGGATAGCAGTCCTTTCTGAGATTCACCTTTTGCAGATGGCTCTTCAAGTCTGCAGTGGGGCCTACCATTCTCCAGAGAACTCCTAAACTTTTCCTGGACCGGGGCGTGGCCCTGCTGAGGAGGCTGAGAACATGGGAGCCAAGCTGGAGCTGTGGGCAGAATGTAGCTTCTTAAGAATCCTCAAGTTGGGTGGAGTGGCACAGGCCTCTAACCCTAGGGACTCAGGAGGATCCCAAGTTCAAGGCCAGCCTCAGCAACATAGTAAGACCATGTCTCTAGATTTTTTTTTTTTTTTTTCAGAAAAGCAGGGGGCTAGGGGTTGTAGCTCAGTGGTAGAGCACCCCTGAATTAAATCCTCGGTACCCCCCAACACACACACAGAGAAGAAGGCAGCTCTCCCAAGTTGTTAAGTGTGGAAACCCGGATCATCCCTGGTCCCAGAGCAGGTCTCCGGGACGTGGCAGCGTTGGGGATCCCACCCACGGTCTGAAGCGGGACCCCGCCCAGGGAAGGTTGCTGGGACCGACCCCTGGGGTGGAGATTCCAGCCCACCCTTTCCTGCCGTCACCCAAGGCTCCCTTGAAAGCTTGAGCTGCGGAATCAGACCAGGGGTGGTGACAATGGCCGGGCGCTGACCGCACACCGCGGTGGCGGACACCTGGACCACCGCCAGGTGGACTCCCGCCCCGCCCGGGTGGAGGCGGTCCTCCTCGGCCTGGTGACCGGGCTGCCGTCCCCGCGGACTGGCTCGCGGTCCCTTTCTTGGTCGCCGCGGGGGCGATGGAATACAATTTTTCTTCTTTGCTCCTTCCTAACGAGCCGCGGGAAACCGAGCTGCTGCTCTCCAGCCTCCTGCGGCCTCGACTTCCGAGGCTCTAGCGGTGAATTAGCAAAAGCAACAAAACAAAAGTAAATCAGCCGCTCTCTGGGCTGGGGATTTAAAGATCTCTGTGATCTGATAAATCAGGTCACCCACTGCCCCCTCCCCCAGAGCGGCTGCTGAACCAGGCGCTGGATTTGTTTAAGGAGATAAGTGACCGCTGCTTGTTGAATGCGTGTTTTGTGTTAGGTGTCTGCATGTATTAGCTCCTCCACCACCCATTTAGACATCTACAGGGTAAGTCTGATGATCTCTGTTTGCAGATCAGGCTCAGAGAGGCTGTGACATGTCTGAGGTCACACAGCACATAAATGATAAAGTTGACTTGACGTCCGCCTGGCTTAGGACTCATGTTCTTTCTGCTTCCCCAGATGGGTCAGATTCTTCTATTTTATGATTTTATAGCATCCAGCTTTGCTGCATCGTATTTATTATGATTTCATAATTATACCATATTGTTGTAGTCACCTATTGCTGTATAATCATCTGCCCTAAATTAGCTTTTTGATTTTTGTTGTTGTTATTGTTTTCTTTTTTGTAGTGCTGGGACTTGGACCTAGGGGTGCTCTATCACTGAGCTCTAACCCTATCCCATATTTATTTATTTATCTATCTCTCTATCTATTTAAACCAAGGGCCTTGTGCATAGGAGGCAAGCACTCTACCAACTGAGCTACATCCCTAGCCCCCATTTTAGTTTATATTTTGAGACAGGGGCCTGGCTAAGTTGCTGAGGCTGGCCTTGGATTTGCAATCCTCCTGCCTCAGCCTCCTGAGTAGCTGGGATTACACTGTGTGCCACTGCACCTGGCTCCCAAAGCGTAGTTTGAAACATCGGTTATTATCTCTGGTGAGCCTTGGATTGGCTGGATGGCTCTCCTGTTGGTCCCTCTGGATCTGCTCGAGCAGCTGCCCTCCCTGGAGGATCAGCTGGGGCCTCAGCCAGGACTACCAGGTGCTAAGTCTCTCTCACTTTGTGCTCTTTCTATTTTTTTAGTTATTGATGGACCTTTATTTTATTTGTTTATAGGCGGTGCTGAGGATCGAACCCAGGGCCTCACCCATGCCAGTCGAGTGCTCTACCCTGAGCCCCAGCCCCAGCCCCCGTGGTCTTTCATTTAGGGTTTTTCCTGGTGTGGTGGGCTCTGTGCAGAGTTGCAGGACTGAAAGTGGACACTGCCAGGTGTTCCCAGGAAGAAGCCCTAGGACTTGTGCAGTGTCCTTCTAGTCTCTTCTCCTCTGTATTGGTCACAGCAAGTCCCAGGAAGCTCCACGTGAGCTTAGGCCAGGTCAGTATTTTCATAGTTATCTGTCCAGTGCCCGGAACAGACAGAGCCTGGGACATAGAACACCTGTTGATGTAAACAAGAGCATGTTTCCTTAGCACAGTGGTTTACCTGGAGAGACCCCTAAATGGTGGTTATTACATGATTGCATTGCTGGGATGATAAATATTATGAATGATCAGATTCCCACAGGTTGAGCACTAGTCTTCATTGTTCTCCCCATCCCACTTCCAGGTCCCCAGTATCCAATGTCCTGTAAATTGCCAGAGACACCTGACCAAATAAAGAAGAGAACAGGGGCTGGGGCTCAGTGGTAGGGTGCCCCGTGCACATGTGAGGCCGTGGGTTTGATCCTCAGCTCCACATAAAAATAAATAAAGATATTGTGTCCATCTACAACTAAAAAATTTTTTTTAAAAAAGGAGAGAACATAGTTATGAAAGCCGGGTGGGGAGCATCCCTGTCATCTGGAACTTGGGAGACTGAGGTGGGAGGACCGCAAGTTGGAGGCCGGCCAGGGTGGCAACTTAGTGAGACCCTGTCTCTATCAATTACTTAATTAATGAAGGACTGGGGGTGTTGTTCAGTGCTAAAAGCACCCCTGGATTCAATCCCCAGTACCAAAATCAGAAATGAACAAATTAAATAGCAAGGAAGTGTTGTGCGGTTGTGGAACCTGCCTGGGTTTGAACCCTGGCCCCTCTTGCTAGACGTGAAGGCATGAACAGGTCATTTGAGCTTTCTATGCTTTTGTTTCCTTTCTGTAAAGGCCGCATAGTCATAGTCCATGTTTCTTTCTTCTCTTGCAGTGCTGGGGAGGGAACCCCGTGCCACCCACATGCCAGGCACGCGCTTTACCACTGAGCTGCACCCCCAGCCAAGAGTGCATATTTCTTGAGATTGATGAGATGATTTAACATGTTAATACTCACAAAGTATTAACAAGAGGATTGGCATGTGGTCAGTGTTACATAGGCACTAACTTTATTTTTATAAGCACATAGAAGTATAAATGTGGCCAGGTGCAGTGGCACACGCCTGTAATCCCAGAGGCTTGGGAGGCTGAGGTAGGAGGATCGAGAGTTCAAAGCCAGCCTCCACAACAGCGAAGCGCTAAGCAACTCAGTGAGAACCTGTCTCTAAATAAAATACAAAATAGGGCTGGAGAAGTGGCTCAGTGGTCAAGTGCCCTTGAGTTCAATCCCAGTACTAAAAAAAAAAAAAAGAAGCATAAATTCGAATTTGATTTTCCAGGGAGCCATTTTCTTCAGATGCTGCAAACTCTTTTGGGAGACGTTGTTCTCTGCCTCATCTGACACTTGGGGCAACGGGAACCCATTGAGATGATCCCAAATGAGAACAAAGCCACCCAGTTCTTGGTTGGATAACTTTCATTCACCAATTTCTAATTTCCTATATGGTAGTTTAAGATTTCACGTGTGTGTGTGTGTTGCTTGAGATGGAACCCAGGGTCACCAGCACACTAGGTAAGTGTTCCACTATTGAGTTACATCCCAGCCCCTTTTTTTATTTTGAAACAGGGACTTGCTAAGTGGCTGGGGTTGGCCTTGAACTTGGGATCCTCCTGCCTTAGCCTCCTGAGTAGTTGGGATTACCTCTGTGCCACCATGCCCAGTTGAAAGTGTCATGATTTTCAACAAGTTTTGGTAAAGTTCCAAGTGAAAGTAAATACAGGAGCCCGGGGTGGGGGTGGTGAGGGCCGGTGGTGGACTCTTGCCTGGCATGGCCGGGCCCTGGGCTCCGTCCTGGGCATGGCAGCGGGGCAGGGGGAGCCTGACGATCTGGGATTTCACAAGCCTTGCTGATGGTTCTGATGCTCCCCAAATTTGAGAACCACTAGTTAATATGCTCTGGTTGGTCTATGGTGGGCGAGCACAGCCAGCAAGAGAAAGATTTCTGGAAAAGACACCCAAGAAAATTAAGTGAAAAAAGTAAGTTGCTGGCTGGGTTGTGGCTCAGTGGCAGAGCACTCGCCTAGCACGCATGAGGCATTGGGTTTGATCCTCAGCACCATATAAAAATAAAATAAAGATGGGACTGGGGATGTGGCTCAAGCGGTAGCGCGCTCGCCTGGCATGTGTGTGGCCCGGGTTCGATCCTCAGCACCACATACAAACAAAGATGCTGTGTCCGCAGAAAACTAAAACATAAATATTAAAAATTTCTCTCTCTCTCTCTTTAAAAATAAAATAAAATAAAGATGCTACACGCTCTTGTAGTCTTGTATTATTCCACAGAGCCTGAAAGAGCAGGGAGAAAGGCTTCTGATCAGAGAGAAAATCTGGTACCATCACAGCAGAGCCAGGCACGGGGCGCACGCCTACAATCCCAGCAACTTGGGAAGCTGAGGTAGGAGGATCGCAAGTTTGAGACCAGCCTCAGTGACTTAGCAAGGCCCTAAGCAACTTCGTGAGATCCTGTCTTAAAAAATAAAAAGGGTTAGGGATGTGGCTCAGTGGTAGAGCACCCCTGGGTTCAATTCCTGGTACTAAAAGAGAAAGAAAGAAAAAAAAAAAAAAGCAAGCAAGCAAGCAAGCTGTTCTTGCCTCGTTGATCGACTCGGTGGGCCCTCCAGGATCTGCTGCGAGTGGGATCAGGAGGCAGGCCCCGCCTGACCTCATGTGGAACTGCCTTAACAGGAGACTGTATCTGGGAGTCCTCAAGGGATTGGGGTGAGACGCGCGTCTTTTTCTTGCTTGAGCACCTCCTGCAGGCCCGACTTCCAGCATCATCTGTCTGGATGGAGGTGGGAAGGGGACAGTTTGGAGACACTGGAAGTTGACATCTGGGGAGTCTTCACCTTGAACCAGATACTCTGCTCGGCACCTTATCCTTAGAAAGGAGGACCAGCACGTGGCGCACGCCCATAATTCCAGCGGCTCAGGAGGCTGAGGCAGGCGGATCAGGATCGTGAGTTCAAAGCCAGCCTCAGCAATTTAGAGATGAGCTAAACAACTCATGAGACGAGACCCTGTTTCTAAATAAAATACACACACAAAAAATAAATAAATAAAATAATAAGTCTCAGTGGTGATTGCGTGCCCTCGAGTTCAATCCCTGGTGCCAAACAAAAGCTCCCTGGGTGTGCCCTGGGCAGGTGAGAACCCCTTGTGCCTCCCACATTCCTTCTCCTGCAACCACTGGATGAGCAGTACTGGGGCCCCAGGGACGGAGGCTGCTGTCAGTCACCTGGCCACTCTCACTGCACCCTGAACTACAGATGGATGGATCTGAAGCTCTGGGAAGTCGGGGTTTGTTCCAGTGGCTAATGTTCCTCTAACAGAACACGCAACAAAACTAAAGCCTCTGCAGGGCGGATCTCCCAAACGGACCTACTCCAGGGTGGTGGACCTCCCGAGAGTCTCCGAGAGCAGATGTACCTTTTCTCAATCCTGTAAGCAGGGTCAGGACCAAGGGCCTTGTTTCTTTGCTTTTTCCCACTAGAGTCCCACGGCTTCCTGGGTTGGAAGAGAACTCAAGTGTTCTTTTGCAATCTCTCAAAGACATCATGAGAGGACCACAAGACACCAACACTCGTCCCAGGTGGGTGTTGTCCCTGTCTTGGGTGCTGGGGATGGAACCCAGGGCCTGCAGCAGGCCAGATGAGCTTCACCACTAGCTGCAGCCCAGCCCCACTTCCCCTGTGCTCTGGGGGAGGGTTCACCTTACCCCACTTCCAGAGCTGGTCAGGCTGGGTTAAGCCAACTGCTGTATGGTATTTTCTTGGCTTCAATGTTGGGTTCACAAACGGAGACGGAGCTGTGTCTGAGGCACGGAGATGCAAGATATTCATCTGGAATCCTGAAGGAAAGCAATTTCTTTAGAGAGAACGCCCAGAGTATTTTTTCTCTCTCTCTCTCTCTTCCAACGTGGTGGTGTCGGTTGCCAGGCTCCTGGTTCCTAGTACCTCTTGCCAAGCAGGTGACTCTGACAGCTGTCGAGGAGCCACAGGCAGAGAGGGGTCCCAGGGGCTCAAACACCGTCAGGACCTAAGTTCATTCATCTTTTCTTTCCTTCTTCTTTTGTTTGGGGGACAGGTGGTGTGCGTTCTGGGGATCAAACCCAGGGTCTCAACATGCTGGTCTCCAGCTTGTGATCCTCCCGTCTCAGCCTCCCAAGTGGCTGGGATTGCAGGTGTGTGCCAATGTGCCCATCGATCTTGACTCCCGCTGCATGTCTCTGACTTTCTCATTGCATTGGCTTTGCTTGCTGGTGGTACTGAAATACACTCACAATTCCACGTTCAAGTCACAACATCATATATCCCTGTGAATGAGAAAACACTTTTTTTTCTTTTTTCTTTTTTTTAGAGAGAGAGAGAATTTTAATATTTATTTTTTAGTTTTCAGCGGACACAACACCTTTGTTTGTATGTGGTGCTGAGGATCGAACCCAGGCCCCATGCATGCCAGGCGAGCGCGCTACCGCTTGAGCCACGTCCCCAGCCCCAAGAAAATCCTTTTCTATATTTTCAAAATCCTTCATTTTGGGGAGAGGAGGAACCTTGTGCACCAATTTCCAACTGAGTTCAAACCTAGCAACTTAAGGAGGCACTTTGCAACTCAGCGAAAATCTGTCTCTAAATAAAATGCAAAAAAGGACAGGGGATGTGGCTCAGTGGTTCAATCTCCAGTACCAAAATAAATAAATAAATAAAGTCCGGGTTTGTCGGCTGGTCTGTGGTATGTGTCCCCCTTTCCTTTGCTTATTTATCTGGTGCTGGGGATTGAACACAGGACTTGCTATGCTAAGCATGTGCCCTCTACTCACACCCCAACCCCATTCATACAATTACAAATATACGTGATCCCAAGGTGGCTTGTCACCCTGGAGTTACTTTGGTTCACACCTGGAAAGTCAAAGTTCATTTCAGAGAGGCTGGACAGGCATGGGGAATGCCAACCACCCAGAGAGGAAGGGGAAGTGTGTGTTTGCTCTCTGGACAGAACTGGCTTTATAAAGTAATAAGTGGAGGTCTTCACAGGTGTGGTGGTACACACCTGTAATCCCAGCTACTGGGGAGGCTGAGGCAGGAGGATGGCAAGTTCGAGGCCAGTCTCTACAACTTAGTGAGACCCTGTATCAAAATAAAAAATTTTTAAAAAAAGGGCTGAGGATGTGGCTCAGTGGTAAAACACCCTGGGATTAATCCCCAGCGCCCCCTTCTCCTCCCCGGGCTCCAAAAAAATAAGGAAAGAAACAGATACAGAAATTGGAAAATCTTCTCAAGGTCACTCAGCTGAGTGGGGTTTTAAGCCCACAACCTGCTCTAGAGGTTGCCTTTCAACCAATCCTGCCTCTTTTGAGAGTCCTTGCCAGGCGCGGCGTCCCACACCTGTATTACCAGTGGCTGGGGAGGCTGAGGCAGGAGGATCTCAAGTTCAAGTTCAGCCTTAGCAACTTAGTGAGATCCCGCCTCAAAATAAAAAATAAAAAGGGCTAGGGATGTGGCTCAGTGGTTAAGTGCCCTGGGCTCAATCCCAAGTACCAAAAAACAACAACAAACCCCCCCAAAAAACCAGAAACCTAAAAAAAAAAAAAAAAAAATCAAAGGGGACTCCTGCTTGTCCAGACAGGGGAGCTGGTAGTGGGAAATAGGAAGAGCTTGTCCTGAGCACAGGGTCTCTAATAGCAGAGAGGTGGTGGAGTTTAACCCTGGGTCACTTGCTTTTTTTTTTTTTCTTTTTGGCACTGGAGATTGAACCCAGAGGCGCTTTACCACTGAGTGAGCCATGTCCCCAGCCCTTTTTATTTTTTATTTTGAAACAGGGTCTCACTAAGTTGTGGAGGCTGGCCTCGAACTTGCCATTCTCCTGCCTCAGCCTCGTTATTTGCTTTCTTATGAGAATAATGCTTGGAACAGAGGTACAAATGTGTCACTAATTTGATTTTAATAATTTAAGGCTTCTTAAATGTTACCAGGATTTAGCTAAGGCTCAGGCACCAGGGCCTGATTCTCTGGTTTCTGTAGCTACATTTGGAACTGGAAATGTGGCAGTCCTTGTTGTCCCCTGCTTATCTCCTGGGAGTTCTCAGATAAGCAGGCCCTGATCCTAGAACAGCAACATCCCTTGACCAGGAGGAGGTTAAATGGTGGCTTTTAAATGAAATACTTTCATTTTCGCATTTTAGATGGGAAACCTTATTATGTCCAGCTGAGAGGATTTGGGTCTCCCTTTAGGCATGACCGATTATTCTGAATTTCCTGGGATTGAGAGGATTTCTGGATGCAGGATTTATGGTGCCCAAACCAGAAAAGTCCAGGGCAAATCAGGATGGGTTGGCCATCTAGGTCCAGCCGAGACCTGGAGTGAGGGGGTTTCAAAAGACCAACAGGAGCCAGGGGCAGTGGCACACACCTGTGGTCCCAGCAACTCGGGAAGCTGAGGCAGGGGGATTGCAAGTTCAAAGCCAGCCTCGGCAGTGTGGGGAGACCCTATCTCAAAATTAACAAAACAAACAAAAAAAGAGACAAGATTAAAGAGAACAAACAGCACTCGAGCGCTCTCAGGTGCTTTGGAGGTGCTTTTTCCTAAACAATCTGAAAGGTCAAGCAAACAAGCAGCTCCCCCCCCTGAAGTCATCTACCCTGTGTGCCGTGACCAGGGCCCTCCTCGCTGTCCAGAAGAGGATCCTCACTCGGGAAAACTCTGTGAGCGTGGCGAAATGACAATTTAGTTTTAAGATCTTAGGTGGCTTTATTTCCTGTTCTAGAGGAGGGTGGCTCTTCGTCATGTAAAGTAGAATAAATGTGCTGACCAGCCAAACAGAGGAGGCTGGTGTCCTAGACAAAGAAGGCTGAACACAGTAGACACAGAATGAAAGGAGGATTGGCCACTTCAAAGCTACTTCACTGCAGCAGGAATAGGGAGACAGGAGAGAAAAATATCTGGTGGACATCAGGTGTCCTGTGTGTGTGTGTGTGTGTGTGTGTGTGTGAGAAGATCGTGGCAAAGGGAACTTTGCTGTCGTGCCAACTGACCCCGGCCCTTTTGGGAAATCTGGCTGTTATCTCTCTTTCCTGATTTCTCAGAAGGTCAGATAAGTAGTAGTAGTATCCCTTTGGGGACTGGAATGTTAGCGAAAGTGACTCCATTTTGACTTTTAGTTTCATCCAGGAGCTTAGTCAGATACAATGGCCTTTTTCTGTAACAGTTACTTAACAGTATAAACCTTTTAAAATATACCTCCCATGCTCAAATTTCCCCAATAAGGTTCTGTATACATTTTTCTATTTTTTAATTCAGGAAGCCAGGTGCTATGGTGTAGACCTGTGAACCCCAGGTCTCGGAAGGCTGAGGCAGGAGGATCATGACTTTGAGGCCAGCCTCAGCAACTTAGCCAAAACCTGTCTAAAAAAGAAAAAGAAATAAGAAATAAGTGGGGGGACTTGGGATGTAAGTCAGTGGTAAAGCATTTCATTCAATCAATTAATAAAAATTCAGACACTGGACTGCATATTGCATTTCACTGTCACTTTTCTTTTGTGTCACCTTATTGTAGATGGACACCAGTTCCCTAGCCTTCCTTTGTCTTTTATATGGGTGATTTTTCTCATGGTATATGCTAGCCAGTTTTACAAAAAATCTTTCAATTTGGATTTATCTGATTATTTCAACAGGTTCAGATACAGGTTGACCATATTTGTAAAAAAAAAAAAAAAAAAAACCACAAAACTTAGAGGTAATACTGTGTGTGTCCTCAAGGAATGATCTTTTAAATTTATAGCAGCTGCCAGGCACCATGGTAGCCCACACCAGTAACCCCACACCAGCACTCGGGGGTAGAAAACAGGAGGGTTGCAAATTTGAGGCCAGCCTCAGCTATTTAGCAAGACTCTGTCTCAAAAAAAAAATTTTTTTAAAGGACTAGGGGTGTTGCATAGCACCCCTGGGTTCAATCTCCAGTACCAACAAAATAAAAGACAAACAAATAAATAAATAAGTTTATAAGCACTGACCGCCCAGCCTCTTAAAGGGGAAGACATTGAAATGACCAAAAGGTGAAGGACCTTGTGCAGATCACATGAGGCTCTTCCTTGGTAACCCCAGATGCTAATCCTAATACAGGTTCTCACTGAGGGTTTTAGCACCTTGCCTTTGCTGAAGCTGGCTTTGAACTCGAGATCCTCCTGCCTCAGCCTCCTGAGCTGCTGGGATTACAGTCGTGCGCCACCACGCCCGACTAGGAGGATCTTAAATTAGAGGCCAGCTTGGGCAATTTAGTAAGATCCAGTTCAAAATAAAAAGGGCTGGGAGGTGGCTCAGTGGTAAAGCGCCCCTCAGTTCAACCCCTGTATGGCAAGAACCAAAACCAAAACCAAAACCAAAACCACAACAAAACAACAGAAATGGACTCATGCTTTTTTTGTTTTTTGGTGCTGGGGATGAAGCCCAGGCCCTTGAACATGCTCCGCACGTGCCCTGTGACTGCGCCTCCCCCAATGCTGCATGCTATTTTTCCTGGTCAGCAGTCAGCAAAAATACAGAAAGCAGCCTTTTCCTTATGACTTCTGCACACAGCTCCTTTCTCCGAGAGGAACTCCATTGTGCGTGCAGACTTCCTTTCTTCCGATCCTTCCTCTTTTCAAGATAAGGCCGGTTTTTCCCAGGGCTCTGGGGACCACACCTACGTGAAGCCATTCCAGGCCAGCCCAGCATTGTTTCCCTGCTCTGATAAGGCTCCAGGGCACAGAACAGTCCCTCTGTCGCCTACCTGTCTCCAAGGCACTCTGAGGTTAACTCCTGTTTCAGTCCAACTGTGGCCACTTCTGTTAGTAGGCTAGTTAATTGTCTGTTTATTGTATGCTCTTAATAGCCAGTTAGCAGACCATCCCCAGAATTATGGCTTAAACCAAAGGTTGTAAAGCTTGAACTGCATCAGAATCACCTGGAGGGCTTGTTGAGACACTCCTTGCTGGGCCCCTCCTCCAGAGCTTCTGATTCTGGAGCTCTCTGGGGAGGGGCCAGGAATTTGTACTTCTTTTTTTTTTTTTTTGGTGGTGGGTGGGAGGGGATTGAACCCACATGCACTTTTTTTTTTTTTTTTTTAATGTATACATTTTATTTGGAGACAGGGTCTAACTAAGTTTCTTAGGGCCTCACTAAGTTGCTGAGTCTGGCTTTGAACCTGCTATCCTCCTGCCTCAGCCCCCAAACCACTGGGATTACAGGTATGAGCCACCACGCTCCGAAAGAATTTGTATTTCTAATCTGTTGCCAGGTGATGCTAATGTTAGTGTTGGTGGTCCAAGGACACAAGAATCACAGGTTTCAATTGTCATTTGCATAATTCAATTGATTAGCCAAGTGCCTGTAATTATGCCTGTAATCCCAGAGGAGGCTAAGGCAGGAGGACTGCAAGTTCAAAGCCAGCCTCAGCAATTTAATGAGGCGCTAAGCAACTCAGTGAGACCCTGTCTCTAAATAAAATGAAAAATAGGACTGGGGATGTGGCTCAGTGGTTGAGTGCCCCTGAGTTCAATCTCTGGTACCCCCTCCCGCCAAAAAATAGAAGAGATAATTCAATTGATTATACTGAAGTATTTGATTTAATTGAAGATTGAACCCAGGGGTGCTTTACCACTGAGCTACATCCTCAGACGTTTTTATCTTTTATTTTGAGACAGGGTCTCAGTATGTTGTTGTGGCTGGCCTCGAATTTGCACTCCTCTTGCCTCAGCCTCCCAAATTGCTGGAATTACAGCTGTGTGCCAACACGTCTGGCCTGTAGTGAAGTATTTTAAAGTGAGTTTCAGGGCTGGGACTGTGGCTCAGTGGTAGTGCACTTGCCTTGCATGTGTGAGGCACTGGGTTTGATTCCCAGGACCATGTATAGATAAATAAAATAAAGATCTATCAACAAATAAGGGAAAAACATCTTTTTTCTTTTAAATATTTATTAATTTTTTTTTAGTTTTCGGCAGACACAACGTCTTTGTATGTGGTGCTGAGGATCGAACCTGGGCCGCGCACATGCCAGGCGAGCGCGCTACTCTTGAGCCACATCCCCAGCCCCGGAAAAACATCTTTTTAAAAGTGAATTACAAGCTGGGCCTGGTTGCACATGCCTGAGGGAGACTGAGGCAGGAGAACTGCAAGTTCCAGTCCAGCCTCAGCCACGGAGACCTTGTCTCAAAATAAAAGATAAAAAGGGCTGAGGATGAGGCTCACAATTGAAAACACCCCAGTGTTCAATCTTTAATACAAGATAAAATAAATCAATAACCAAATAAATAAGCTAGTGATAGACAGACACCCTAAAACCTGACAGCCCCTACTTTTTTTTCAGAATTGGGCATTGAACCCGAGGTACCTACCACTGAGCCAAACCCCCAGTCATTTATTTTATTTTTTTGAGACAGGATCTCAGTAAATTGCTGAGGCTGGCTTCAAATTAGGATTCTCCTACCTCAACTTCCTGAGTAGCCTGGATCACAGGCATGCGACACCAAACCCCTCTCAACTCCCATTTTAAATGGGCTCAAATTCCTACTTTTTTTTTTTCTTTTTTTTTTAACTATGCCTCATCTGTCTTGAAAAGTTTTCTGTTCTGGCCTCAATATGTACCCTGCATCTGTCCTTTTTTCGTACACCATCCTAGTCCAAATTCACCTCCCCTCTCACCTAAAATATCGTAGCCACTTCCTGTCTGGTGTCCTCTCCCATTCCTGCCCCCACCCCCAACCAGTGGCCCAGAGGATCTTGGAAAAATGCAAGTCAGATCTTGACACTCTGCTGAAAACCCGCCCAGCAGCTGTGCTCTGAGAATAAATTGCAGACTTCTTTACAGCCAGCAAGAGCCTGCCTGCCTGCCCCTGCCCAGCCTCTGCCTTCGTCGCTTGGCTCTCAGGCTGTGCCTGTGCGCTGGAGTCTTCCTGCCTTGCACACACCAAGCCACGGGTACTTGTGATTGGCTGGAATTGTCCCCCACTCCCACCCCAAAATCTGCACTTAACTCGGAGATCTATTCGTGTATGTAAAGGATGAATGAAGCAACGCTGGAGATGTGCTGTGGGAGGAAAAAGGAGGAGGGGGAGATGCGTAGCATATGTCATCACTTCAGTAAAAAAAATACCACAGGTGCCCTTCCCTTACACCCGATTAGAATACCTCAGAAAGGATACCCAAGGGACAGGTAACCGAGGAAGGGGTGGCCCATGCTTGTAATGCCAGTGGCTTGGAAGGCTGAGGCTGGAGGATGTCAAGTTGGAAGCCAGCCTCAGCAATTTAGCAAGGCCCTAAGCAACTCAGAGAGATCCTGTCTCAAAATAAAATACAAAAGAGGGCTGGGGATGTGGCTCAGTGGTTAAGTGCCCCTAGGTTCAATCCCAGTACCAACTAATAATAATGATGATGATGTTGATGATGATGATGATAATAATAATTATATAAAAAAGAAACAGGTAACCGCTTGCCCCCAGGGAGGGAAACTAAGCACAGAAGAAAGTGGAAGATTTTTATCATAGTTTTTTTTTTTTTCCCCTACCATGGATTGAACTCAGGGGTGCTGACCACTGAGCCACATCCCCAGCCCTATTTTGTATTTTATTTAGAGACAGGGTCTCCCTGAGTTGTTAGTGCCTTGCCCTTGCTGAGGCTGGCTTTGAAGTTATGATCCTCCTGTCTCAGCCTCCCAAGCCATGGGGATTACAGGCGTGCGCCATGGCACCCGCCCCACCAGCCTTTTCTTCTTCTTCTTCTTCTTTTTTTTTTTTTTTTGTAGTTGTAGGTGGACAGCATGCCTTTATTTTATTTGTTTATTTTTATGTGGTGCTGAGGATCGAACCCAGTGCCTCACACATGCCAGGCAAGTGCTCTACCACTGAGCCCCAGCCCCAGCCCCTTTTCTTCGTTTTGAATCTTGTGTCAGAGCCATGTATTTATTTAGTCAAAGTTAATAAACAAGTCAATCCAATCAGCCCTAAGTAAGTAAGCCGTCCTGAGGTCGCTGTGTGCCCACCACCTACAGGCAGGCTTCTCCTGGAGCACTGATCACGACCTGAACTATCTTGCTCGTGTGTGTGTGTGTGTGTGTGTGTGTGTGTGTGTGTGTGTTAGCTTTTATTTTCTGCCTCCTGCCCCCCAGTTTATAACTCCCTAAAAACAGGAGCCTTGCTCCCTGTGGCTCTCCAGCCCATTTCCAGGGCCAGCAGAGTGCCAGATGAGTGGTAAGAACTGAATCAATATTTGTTGAATGATGGATCTTGTCCAATGAGGACGAGGTGGAGAGGCATGTGAGATAAGATCACCTGGGGATCCAGGACCTGCATACCTGAGCCTCAGTTGGCTGGCTAGCTTGGAATCCCAGGGGCTTTTCACTAATGCACTTTTTTTTTTCTTTTTTTTTTGGTACTGAGGATTGAACTCATGGGTGCTTTAACACTAAGCTACATTCCCTAACCCTTATTTATTTATTTATTTTATTTTGGGCCAGGGTCTCACTCAGTTGCTGAGGCTGCCTGGAACTTGTGATCCTCCTGCCACAGCCTCCGGAGTCCCTGAGATTGCTGGCATGCACCTTGCCCAGCTCTGCTTTGAAAGTGTGGGCATGCTCTGTGAATTCCTTGAACACGCCAGAGTCTGCAGAATACTGCTGGGGTTTCCTGCTGTGGGTGTTATTCTGGCCTGAGAAATGGGCAGAGAACTAGATCTGCATTTGCCCAACTTCTCTTGTTTCTTTCCGATTTTTTTTTTTTTTTTTTTGTACCAGGGATTAGAGTCATAGAGTCAGGGGTGCTTAACCATTGACCTCCATCCTCAACCCTTTTTATTTTTTATTTTGAAACAGATGCATACTAAGTTCCTTGGAACCTCACTAAATTGCTGAGACTGGCCTTGATCTTGCAACACTCCTACCTTAACCTCCCAAGTTGCTAAGAGATCACAGGCGTGCGCCACTGCACCCAGCTTCTCTCTCTCCCTTGCTCTCTCTTAAAACACTGGGGCTTTTGCATCCATGAGTGCTCGACCCCTGGGCTATATCACTAGACTTTTTTCATTTTATTTTGAGATGGAGTCTCACTACATAACCCAGACTGGCTTCGAATTTGTGATCCTCCTGCCTCAGCCTCCCGAGTAGCTGGGATTGTAGGTGTGGACCACCACACCCAACTTTTCTTTATGATTTTGGTCATATCCTGTTCCACTTATATTATTTCCTTAAGTAGTAATTTTCTTGAAATCAGCTCATTTATGTTTAGTCATATGAATTTTATTTTAAAAAGAAACATTAGGGCTGGGGATATGGCTCAGAGGTGGAGTGCTTGCCTCGCCTGTATGAAGCCCTGGGTTGGATCCCCCACAGCCAGGGGACAAAAAAAAGGAAACATTATTTAAAAAAAAAAAAAAAAAAGGAAATACTATATCGATATGTAAATGGAACCCCGTGTCCCTTGCCTTACCTGGAAGGTTATAGCAAGAATAAAGATAGTGAAACAACTGGAAGTCTGCTTGTTTCTTGTCCCAAAAGGAGATGGTAAACCAGACATGGTGATCCACTCCTGTAATCCCAGTGGCTCGGGAGGCTGAAGCAGGAGGATCACAAGTTCAAAGCCAGCTTCAGCAACTTAGCAAGATCCTGTCTCTAAATTAAAAAAACAAAAAAGGGTTGGAGGTGTAGCTCAGTGGTGAAGCTTGCCTGGCATGTGGGAGGCCCTGGGTTCAATCCCCAGTTCTAAGAAAAGAGGCTTGTGCCATGCTGAATCCTTGTCCTTTTAGAGAAAGAGGATTGAAAAAGGAGGTGATTTTTTTTAACCCCAAATCATTTCACCTTTTCTAGAGGAAACTTTGAGCTTAAGTAACTCATTTCAGAAGTGGGGAAACTGATGTTCAGAATGATAGGTGACATTTTCCAGACTATTCATTTAGGCATTCGTCAAATCTTCGGACCATAAGCTTTGATAATCGGTGGCCTATCAACATATACTTGGGACAGTGCCCTGCACATGGTGTCACTCAAGGGATGTGTCCTAACATGATTGGTGACTTTTCTCCTGCATAGTCATTGCATTCCTGTGAGTTATTTCTGTAAGGCAATTGACAGTTGATCTTTGGGTCCTTAGCTAGACTTTCCATTCCATGAGAGCAGAGGCTATAGATTTTTATTTGTTTGTTTGTTTGTTTTTGGTACCAGGGATTGAACTCGGGCACTTAACCACCAAACCCCAGCCCCAGCCCTATTTTGTATTTTATTTGGAGACAGGGTCTCACTGAGTTGAGAAATAGCTGAGGCTGGTTTGAAACTCATGATCCTCCTGCCTCAGCCTCCAGAGCCGCTGGGATTCCAGGTGCACCCCACTGCACCCCGCCTGCCCAGTCCTTTATATATATATATATATATATATAATTTATTTTGAGATGTGGTCTCACTGAGTTGCTGAGTCTGACCTCAAATTCGCAATCCTCTTTCGTTACTGGGATTATAGGAGTGCACCACCGTGCCTGACTTTTATAATATATGGGGTTTTTTTTGAAATTTTAATATTGATTTTTTAGTTTTCGGCGGACACAACACCTTTGTTTGTATGTGGTGTTGAGGATCGAACCCGGGCCGCACTCATGCCAGGCGAGTGCGCTACTGCTTGAGCCACATCGCCAGCCCCTATAATCTATGTTTTGAGTAACATTTTTTTCTTTTCCCCTTTCTTTCCTTTCCTTTCCGTCTCTCTCCCATCTTGAGCTGGGGATTGAGCACAGGGCCTTGTGCATACTGAGCATGAATTCTACCAGGAGCAACACCCCAATCCCCAGTAATTGATCTGATTAAGCCATGTGTTCATGTGCTCTGCCATCCCAGCTACTCCAGAGGCTGAGGCAGGAGGATCACAACTTCAGGGCCAGCCTGAGCTAGGATCACCACTGCACCTGGTAGATACACCACATTTTTTTTTTTTTTTTTTTTTTGGTGTGTGCTGTTGGATTGAACCCAGGCCTAGGCAAGCTCTTTATCACTGACCTACTTCCCCAGCCCTAGGTACACCACGTTTTGTTGAAGTATTCACCAATTGATGGACATCAGAATTGTGTGCAGGTTTGGACTCATGAAGAGTGTTTCCATACACAAGTTTTTGTTGGACCTGTTTCTGGTTCTCTGAGGCAATACGTAAGAGTGGAATTGCTGGGTCACATGTACCTCCACGGTTAACCTTTTCTGGACCTACAGGATAGTTTTCCAAAGCAGCTGCATGTTACGTAATACCTCGTAATACCTCCTGTCCTATGGTAGTTTGGAGTTTAGGTTGCAGGGGATGAGGATTTCACTGAATCTTCTTAGGAAAGTGTGGGCGTAGGGCTGGGGTCGTGGCTCAGTGGTAGAGGCCCTGCGTTCAATCCCCAGTACTGTCCCTACCCCCGCAAAAAAAAGTGGGTTTTTGGCAAGGATATTTGTAGGAATTTTAACTGTGGCATCATCCCTTACAGGAAGTCAGCAACAACTAAATAAAGACGCTTCACAGGCTGGGTTTGGTGGCTCATGTCTGTAATCCCAGCTATTTGGGAGGCTGAGGCAGGAGAATTGCAAGTTCAAGGCAAGTTTGAGGCCAGCCTTGGCATCTTAAGGAGACCCTGCCTCAAAATTAAAAAAAGAGGGTTAGGGTTGTGGCTCAGAGGCAGAGTGCTTGCCTAGCATGTTTGGGGCACTGGGTTTGATTCTCAGCGCCACATATAAATAAATATATGAAAGATAAAAGTCCATTGGTAACTAAAAAAATATTTTTAAAAAATTTAAAAAGGAAAAAAAAAAAAGATGTCTAGCCAGTGGAAGGGAGTCTGGATAACCTCACTGCACCCAGCTGATCCATACAGCCTTTTGCAAAGGAATTCCTGCCTCTGGGCCTTTGCACCTGATGTTCCCTCTGCTAGCAGTGTCTTTGCCTCAGATACTTTGAGGGCTGCCACCTTGACATCATTCACTTGTCACCTCCCCTGGGGAGTCTGACCTGACAGGTCACAGTAGCCCCACTTGCCTCCAGTGTCTCTCATATCACCCTGTGTTCTCCAATGGCCTTTATCCCTTTCTTTCTCTATTCCTCTGATCCCTGCAGTTCTGGGGCTTGAATCCAGGGGTGACACCCTGAGTGACACCCCAGCCCTTTTCATTCTTTGTTTTGAGACAGGGTCTGCTAAGTTTTCTTGGACTTCAATCTTCCTGCGTCAGACTCCCAAGTCCCTGGGATTACGGGCGTGCACCGCCATGCTGGTGTGTTGACCACTTTCTGCTACGATTTCCTTTATTGTTCATGTTGGGATTGTCTATCCCTTCTCCCAATCTCTCTCATACGTGGAGCCGAGCTCTGGGAGGGCAGGTCGGCCTCATCCCGCCCCTACTATCCCGGCATAAGAGCCTATGTATTTGTCACCTTTCATGGTGAAAAGGTTCTGTGATCGTCAAGGATTTCTTGTTTTCTTTTGCCCTGCTGAGGATGGAATCCAGGCCTTGTGTAAGCCAGGCGTGCTGCACCCTGAAGCGCGGGTTGGTTGGTTTTTCCGGTACTGGGGATTGAACCCAGGGTCACTTTACCACTGAGCTGCGTCCCCAGGCCTTTTATTTTCTCACTGGGAGACAGGGTCTTGCTAGGTTGTCCAGGCCGGTCTTGGACTTGTGGTCTTTCCGCCTCAGCCCCCCTAGCTGTTGGAAGTGGAGTGTCTGCCCCATGCTGGCCTCACCGTGGTCTTTACCCCAGCCTCCCCTCCTCGCAGTCCCAGGGCCTCGCCTGGCTCTGCACAGCTCCCTGCTCCCAGCTCCTCAGGCTTGTTTCTGTGCAGTGACGTTGGATCCTCGAGCCCAGGGCCTCATTTCCTGTCCCTGTGTTTGCATTTCCTACCAAGACCCTGGCTTGGGGGACCTGGTGCCCCTCCTATGTCGTCTTAGTGTGGGTTCTCACTTACTGGCTTGGTTTTAGTTCTGTTTTGGGGTTTTGGCCTCCGGGGATTTCCCTTTCTTTCTGGTGAACTTAGTTTTCATTTGAAATGAATATTTGCTACCTTTTACCCAGAATTTCCACCTGTCTCTGGTGGAGGCGCCTTTGGGCTGTCCCATCTGGTGTCCATGGACCACCTGCAGTTTTCTTCCGGGGCCTCTTTCTACCTCTTGGATCTGAATATTCAGAATTTCTGTCCTTTCCTGTCCAATCCCAGGCCCTCCTCCTCTCGATCCTGTTCACCCCTCAGCTTCAAGCCCTTCAGTGACAGCTGATGCACCCCCAGTGCAAACCTGACGGCTCCCTGGTTCCTGTTTGGCCAGATGTTTTTGTGCCCAACCAGGTCATAAATCATGACCGGACTGCAGGGCTGCCCTGGGGGATACCTGTGTCTCACCCAATTGATGGGCCCTGAGCAGAAGTGGCCGGTCACGTGACAGTGGCTTCTGTCCTTCCTGTAGAGGGACCCGTGGGTGGGGCGCCCTGACTGACACCTACAGGAACTCACACTCGCGGCTCCAAGAGCCCTTGATTGACTCTAGCCGTGGGCGTTTTGTTGTGTTTTGCTTTTTTGTCTTTTAAAGCCAGACTCTTAACTTGGCTTAGTGTTCACCCGGCATAAGTACTGCTACATGCCCCAACACGGCCTCCTCAGGTTCCTACTCTAGAATTACCTAATAATTGGGAAGGCTTTATCTTTTTTAAATAAGCTCACTGGCATTACTTGAAAACTCAACTTCAATTTTGTAAAAAAAGAAGGAACTGTGTAATTCCAGACCTGGGGTCAGCCAACCTTTAAAAGCCTGAGACTCTGCATAATGGACGTCATGTGGCCAATGAGACAGCAGAGCTGGCCACCCGTTCAGTATGAAGAGACCTCCCAGGCAACTTAAAAAAACAAATCAAGGACAAAGTAACGTGGACAGTATGTTGTTATTTGTTACAACAATCCCCCCCCACCTAAGGATTGCACCCCGGGATGCTCTACTATCCCAACCCCTTTTATTTTTTCTTTGAGACAGGGTCTCACTAAGATGCTGAGGCTGACCTCAAACTTGTGATCCTCCTGTCCCAGCCTCCTGAGTCACTGGGATTACAAATGCATGCCACTGCACCTGACTTGTTTTGCAATGATTTATGTATGTATACATTGTGTTTCTTATCTTATTTATTTTTATGTGGTGCTGAGGACCGAACCCAGGGCCTTGCATGTGCTAGGAGAGTGCTCTACCCCTGAGCCACAACCCCAGCCCCCACTTGTATGTTTCTTTATAAATGCAATTGGTCTCTGATTTATGATGATTTGACTTATAATTTTGCCTTATGATGATGTAAAAGTGATATGCATTCAATAGAAACTGTACTTTTGGTTTTGGAATTTTGACCTTTTCCCTGAATGTGGTGGCTCCGTGTCATCCCTGTCAACCTGAGGGTCAACAGCCCATACTCTAGTGGACTTGCTAAACTCTATTCTGTAGATTAAGTGGGTCAACTTTTTTTGACTTGACATGTTTTCAACTCATGATGGTTTGATAAGGATATTCCCACTGTAAGCTGAAGAGCACCCGCACATCCCTAAAAGGAACCTAAAATATTGGCGATACTGGCTGCCTGTGGGGGAGGGACTCGCAGTGCATTTCCTTTATGTAATTTTAAAAGAAAAGGGGGGACCAGGTGCAGTGGCGCAGCCTGTAATCCCAGCTGCCAGCTTCAACAATTTAGCAAGACACTGTCTCAAAATAAAATCTTAAAAAGGGCTGGGGCTGGGGATGTGGCTCAGTGGTTAAGTGCCCCTGGATTTAATCCCTGGTACCAATAAAATAAAATAAAACAAAGCAGGGGCCGGGAGAAGACAAAGAGGAGGAAAGGAAAGAATATGTAAATTAAAGCATCCAAGAGATTTTGCTGAAAAATGGCTAGTCATTAAAATTTCTCTCCAGATCAGGAGGGTAAGGATTAAACTGGCCCCTCAAAGCCACCACCTCATGACCACTGACAGTGTGCCTAAACTTTCCACTTGAATTTGTTCTTGGGGCTGACAAATTTTCAGTTCGGTATACCACACCAGGAATGTCCTGCAGGGATTCAGCGCGCGCTTAGCTTGTGCGAAGTCCTGAGTTTGATCCCCAGCACTGCAAAAAAAGCAAATATATATGATATTTTATAACAAAAAAATATATATATTTTTTGTTATACATATTTTTGTAATTGGGGATTGAACTCAGGATTGCTTAACCACCGAGCCACATCCCCATCCCTGTTTTGAGACAAGGTCTTGCTAAATTGCTTAGGGCCTCCTTAATTTGCTGAGGCTAGCCTCAAATTTGTAATTCTCCTGAGTTGCTGGGATTACAAGCACGGGCCACACTGCCGGAACTTTTGGATATGGATTTCACTTTTTTCAGAGATGTTCTTTCACATCTGAACCAAAATCTCCAGCAGTCCTCTCCAGTCCTGGTGATTCTTCGATTTCAAGACCCTGAGTTTCTTTGATTCAAAACACTGTATTTTAGAGAAAATCCCGGTCTTCTCCCCCTGGCTGCTTCTGGTCCTGTTCCTCTGCTGGTACTGGGAAGATGTAAACTGGACATTACTAATCTCATTTAGGAAGAGTTCATTAGCCAGACAAGATGGTGCATGCCTGTAATCCCAGCTACTTGGATCCTGAGGCAGGAACATTGCAAATTCAAGGCCGGCCTCAGCAGTTTAGAAGGCCCTAGGCAACTTAGCACACAGCCTGTCCCAAAATAAAAAAATAAAAAGGGCTGGGGATACAGCTCAGTGGTGAAGTGCCTCTGGGTTCAATCCCCAGCACCAAAAATAAATAGATAAATACAAGAAAAAATAATCATGGTATATCTTGTTAGAAAAGACAGGACAGCACTCTAGGTACCTCTTCCTTTTTTTTTTTTTTGGGATACTGGGGATTGAACACGGGGGCGTTTTACCTACTGAGCCACATCCCAGCCTTTCTAATCTTTTAATTGTTGTTGAGATGGGGATCTTGCTAAATTGCTCAGACCAGCCTTGAATTTGGAATTCTCTTGTCCCAGCTTTCTGAGTTCCTAGGATTCATGGTTGTGTTACCCCCTACTACCTCTAATTCTTCTTTTTTTCGGTAACAGAGATTGAACCCAGGGTGCTTAACCCCTGAGCCACATCCCCGGCCCTTTTTATTTGAAACAGGGTCTTGCTAAATTGCTTATCAGCCTTGCTAAACTGTTGAGGCTGGCCTTAAACTTGAGATTCTCTTGTCTCAGCCTCCCAAGTAGCTGGCCTTACAGTATGTGCCACCAAGTTTGGCTCTAGTTTGAATTTTTTTTAAAGTTGGTGTTATTTTATTTGGGCCTTTATTTTGTTCATTTATATGTGGTGCCGAGAACTGAACCCAGTGCCTCACACATGCTAGGCAAGCGCTCTACCACTGAGCCTCAACCCCAGCCCTAGTTTGTATTTTGATAAGTCTAGTGGTCTGTTATTTGCATATGTAACATGTGACCAAAGTAGATCAATGGAACAGATTATGGAATTTTGGAATGAGCTGATGAAGATTCAGGAGGAAAAGACTGGTTTTCTTGAGATCTGGGTGGGTCCTAGATGAGAGGTCCAGGCACCCTCTCTTCCCTTGCTGACAGTTCTGGACCCGGTTCTCCTCACTCCCTTGGAGTCTGTGAGTTCCCGCATTCGGTTCATGACGTTTCAGAATCTACTGCTGTTGCTGCAGCCCAAGGACCCTGACTGCAGGCTCCCTTGAGAAGTGAGCTCTGTTCTGGGGGGCAGACAAGCAGGGTTCTCACAGGGTCAGGAGGTCTTGGGCAGAAGGTCTTTGTGTTTGGAGAGCTGCAACTCCTGATCCCATCTGCTTGAGCTTCTGATCCTGTCCTCAGGGTTCACGCTTCCAGTTCAACAGTCAAGCCATTTTTCTTTGGAGCAATTTTAGAATTTAAAGCTATTCTTTCTTCTTATTGAAAGTTCTCAACCAGGGCTGGGGTTGTGGCTCAATGGTACCGTGCTTGCCTAGCATAGGAGAGGCACTGGATTTGATCCTCAGCACCGCGTATAAATAAATGAATAAAATAAAGGTCAGTCAAAAAAAATTTATATATATATATATAAATTTTTTAGGGGCTGAGGTTGTGGCTCAGTGGTAGAGTGTTCACTTTGCACACATGAGGCACTGGGTTCGATCCTCAGCACCAACATAAAAATAAATAAATAATTAAAACAAAGGTATAGTGTCCATGTTCAACCAAAAATATTAAAAAAAAATAAATTTTTAAAAACAGTTCTACAAAAGTCTATGCTTGGGCCTGGGGTTGTGGCTCAGTGGTGCAGCACTTGCCTAGAATGTGCGAGGCAATGGGTTTGATCCTGAGGACCACATATAAATAAATAAAGGTATTGTGTCCATCTACAACTAAATATTTACATATGCATACACACACATATATTAAAAAAATCTATGTTTACAGAGTGTTTCAATCATCTATTGCTGCATTACAAACCAGTGTAGAGTTTCATGACTGAAAGAACGACCACTTTTTTTAAAAATCTCCCATGACTCTGCGGGTTGACAGGGCTCAGTGGGGTGGTTCTTCTGTTGAGGTCCAATGGGATCTGCAGATCAGCTTGTAGCTACCTGAGGTCTGGAAGGACTGACATATGCAAGATGGCTCACTCAGGGGGCTGGCACTCGCTACTGGCTCTTGCCTGGGATCTCAGCGTGGACTGTTACCTGGAGTCCCCCAGTTTTCCTCCGTGTGGGCTCCCCGTGTGGCTTGGGCTTCCCATAGCAGGGAAGCTGGATTCCAAGAGGAAGGAAATGAAAGCTGCCAATGATCTTAAGGCCCAAGCTTAAAGTCCTCCCCATATTACTTCCGCCATTTCCCAATGGGCAATAGTCACAGAGCCGGCCCCAGTTCAAGGAAGGGTACATGAGATCAACCTCTTCATGGAGGAGAGGGGTGGCCCGTGCAGACGGGGAGGAAAGAATGAGGGCAGGTGTCTTTTCTTCACAGACTTCTACCCGAGCCTGTGACTCAGCTGGCTTGGATTTGGGTCTAGAGTAGCATCACTCCGCTGGCACTCAGGAAAGGATCCCCCTAGAAGCTCCACCAAAATCAACACAGGAGTTGCTTCTTCCTGGAATCTTCTCTGACTCTACTTGAGTACATAGTTTTTTACTGTTAATATCAGTTATACTTTCTATGAAAATATACGTATCTGCTTAACTATGTGTATTTTCTGCACACATATGTAGTGTATTTGAATAGTAAATTGATCTTTTCTTCTTGGGGGGGGGGTGGGTACTGAGGATTGAACTCACAGGTGCTTTAGCACTGAGCCACACCCCCAACCCTTTTTATTGCCTTTTGAGACAGGGTCTCACTAATTTGCCCAGGCTGACCTTGAACTTGCCATCCTCCCGTCCTAACCTCCAAGTCACTGGGGTTACAGGCAAGCACCACCACACCAGGCTCTGTGTAGAGCTGTGTAAGTTCTACCTGAGGAGGCACTGCATCAGATACCTGGATAAAAACAGGGAATGAGTCAGGAGGAAAGGAAATTCTAGACAAAGGGAACAACACACACAAAGCTCCTGAGGCAGGAGTATGCTAGACACATGCAGAAGTCTGTGTCTGGCCTGGGTGGAAACGGGTAGAGATATATTGTTTGAGGTCAAGAAAGCTCAGTGAGAGTCTGGGTTTTATTCCAAAATTTATGGGACGCCACTGGAAGGTGTTCAAGTTGGAGGTGATGTGTCTTAATATATAATTTTACAAAGATCCCTCTGTTACCTAGTGAGAAATGGCTGCAGAGGGCCGACGAGAAAAGCAAGAAGCGTAGAGTGGCTGGGAGGCAGTTTCAGTTGCCCAGGTGAAAGGCCATGTGGGTCTGAAGTCTAGTTTCCATCTCTGCATTCTCTGTACCTAATTCAGTATTTACTTATTACCTGTCATTTGGTAAGAGAGTGAATTCATCCTTGCAGTACATACATACATGCATATTGCACTCCACCACTGAGCTACAACCCCAACACTCAAGGAAAAAAAGAAATTTTATTTGTAGATGGGGTCTTCATAAGTTGCTGAGGCTGGTCTTGAACCTGCCACCTCCTGCCTCAGTCTCTCAAGTAGTTGGGATTCTAGGCTACTGCCACCAACACCCAGCCATGCAGCAAACAGCGCCTGAACACCTGGTATTGGTAAGCTCTGCAGGGGGTGTTGAAGGGACATCAGGGATGGAGACTTTCCCTTCATGGAGCTTTGATTCTTGTGAGGAGAGAAGATATTAAATAACAGGTAAGCACAGATATATGGTTTTCCTAGTGATGAAAGGTACCTTGGAGAGGAACAAATCAGGGAAGAAGGCAGGGGAAAGCTGGGGTGCGAGTGGGCAAGAACGTAAAATACAGCAATTATGGAAAAGCCTCTCACTGAGGAGTGACATGTGGACAGTGTTCAAGGGGAGAAGAGGGAGTGGGTCATTTAGGTTTTAGGCAGGAAAAACAGCAAGTAAGGTCCTCCTGAGGCTGGAGTGGGTCAAGCATATTGGAGACCCTGGAGGGCTCCCGTTTCCCTGGGTACAGCAGTGGGTGGAAGACAAGTGGCCAAAGAGCTCCGGGGAGGAAAGGGAGTTGAGGGACAGGTTACGTGGTACTTCCGGGGTTACTGCAAGATTATGGAGTAGGAACACAGACAGAGTTGGTTTTTACAGGGTCCTTCTTGATGCTGTATGGAGGATGGACTCCAGGAGGGTTAGGATGGAAAAAGGAGATCGGTGAAGAGGCTGCTGCAATAGTCCGGGGTGGGTGTGGGTGTGGGGGGGTGATGGTGGTGACAGTGGAGCTACCAGATTATTTTATTCACGCTTAGGACATTTCATACTAATTCGGTCAGGCTGTGACTGAGGCTCAGGGGTAGAGCGCTTGCCTAGCATGTGCAAGGCCCTGGGTTCGATCCCTAGCACCACATAAAAATAAATAAACAAAATAAAGGTATTGTGTCCACCTACAACTAAAAATATTAACAAAACAAAACAAAACAAAACAAACAAACAAACAAACAAAAAAAACCCACAACGCTCTCAACAACAAAACATTCCTCCCCAAAATCTCTTTACATAGAAAGATTATTCTGGGTCGAACCGAATCTCATATTGCATTTGGTTTTCACCTGTTTTGTGCTTTGATATTTTTAAATGTCTAGGCTAGTTGTGTCAAACAATGTTCCATATTCCAGATTTGTATGATTATTTTGTATGATTTAAAAATAATATTTAGTTTTTAGTTGGACACCTTTATTTATTTTGATGTGGTGCTGAGGATTGAACCCGGGCCTCGCAGCCGCGCTAGAGGAGTGCTCTACCACTGAGCCCCACTGAGCCCCGGCCCCATGATAATTTTTTACAGTTGGATCAAGGTTTTTTTTTTTTTTTTTTTTAAACTACGCTTCAGAGGTAGGATCATGCTTTCTGGGCCTTCCCTGTTGCATGGTAGCAGGAGACACAAACACACTGACCGGCTACGGGTGACGCCAGGTTCCCTCTGTCCCTTGGTTGAGGTGGCGTCTGCCTCTCCACGGTAAAGCCAGCCGTTCCCAGTTGTAAATCAAAAACCCTCGGAGGGATACCACTCAGGAACTGAGTATGCTGTGAATATCCTGTTGCCCAACAACCTTCCTCCCAATGGCCCGGCGTCGGACGGGCACCTCTGGGGTTCTGACCTGGTGCCTCGGTTTGCTCATCTGCAAAATGAGGGTCTCCAGGGATGCTGCTTCTGAGGACCCGTGTTTTGCATACGACAAACCCTCCCTAAAGGTAAGACGCCAGTAGGTGAAGGCAAGCATGATAAACACCCAGGGCTGGGCGAGGGTGGCACTCCGGCTCTCCCGAGCTCTCACTGGCTCCGGGAAGGCCGGGGCCGAAGGCCGCCGCGGGGTACCGCGCGGCCACGCCCTCCGCCGTGGACGCCCTGGCGGGGCGCGCAAGGCCCCCTGGGACCGGTAGTGCTGGGCGTGGCCGCGGGACTACATATCCCAGCGGCCCCCGCGCCGCGGCTCCAGCGGCTGCCGCTCAGCCCCTCACAGCGACGGCGGCGGCCGCGGCGGAGTCGGTGGCGGTGGCTGCGGGCTGAGCGGCTAGTTTCCGACTTCAAGCTGAGCTGCGAGGAAAATGGCGGCGGGAGGTGAGTGGAGATAAAGGAGGCGGCGGCCGGCGAGGGGTGGGTGCGAGCCTGGGGCAGAGAGCGCGGCGCCCGGGCTGTCGCGAGCCGCGGCTCGAGCTCGGGCTCGGGCTCCGGCGAGGCGCGGAGGGGCGCGCCGGGCAGCTCGGGGCCACGCCGCTCCCTCAGCCTCCGCAGCCCGCGCCGGCGGACGGGAGCCCGGGCGGGGCGGGCGCGGGTCCCCGCGTCGAGGGTCGCCGCGGAGTTGGGGGTCCCAAAGTTTTGTCCTCCCGCCGCCCTCGCGGCGCCGGGCTGCGCCCGGGGCTCCGCGCCCCTCCTCCGCCCGCCGCGGCCGCCGGGCTCGGGGCGCCGCGCAGACCCCCGCCCGCCCTCCCTCCCGCCGCGCTCC
>NW_026000026.1:5608363-5625048 GCF_001458135.2 Marmota marmota marmota
TTTTTTTGCTATGTCAGGGACATTACACTAAAGAAAAAAATAGTTTATTTCAGGTACTGGGCATTGAACTTAGTGGCACTGTACTACTGGACTACATCCTGGGCCTTTTTATTTTGAGACATGATCTCCCTAAATTGCTGAAGCTGGCCTCAAACTGTGGTTCTCCTGTTTCAGCCTCCTGAGTTGCTGGGATTTTAGGTATATGCCACTGTGCCCTGCTGTAATTTTTGAAAAAGAATAATTTATTTTTAAAAGAATAATATAGGGGGCTGGGGTTATGGCTCAATGGTAGAGTGCTTGCTTAGTTTGTGTGAGGCACTGGATTTGATGCTCAGCACCAACTATAAATGAATTTAAAAAAAAAAGTCTATCAACAACTTAATAAAGAAATAATCTAGGTCCGGGGTTGTAGCTCAGTGGTAGAGAGCACTTGCCTAGCACATGTGAGGCACTGAGTTCCATCCTTAGCACCACATTTTTTAAAAAAGTAAAGGTATTGTGTCCATCTACAACTAAAATGTATGATATGTTCAAAATATCTTTTAGTTTGGACAGTAGGGTAAGATGGAAAACAAAACAAAACCCAGCAACCTACTATTGTCCTATTCCTAATTGGTTGTTAAGAAAAAAGCCCAAAAGTCATTTATGTTGTTTCTTTTTTAGTACTCCAGTACTCAGATCCCAGGGCCTCTCACATTATGATGCTACAGAGCATTGAGCAATACTCCCAGCCACCCCTATCCTTCAAATTTTATTTTTTAAAAAAGGGGGCGTCTCATATTCACTATTCTCATGCCTCAGCCTTGGGGTAGCTGACATTACAGGCAGGCAATAGGACTTCTTTTTTAAAAATTTTTTTTTTTTAATTTTTTTTAAAGAGAGAGAGAGAGAGAATTTTAATATTTATTTTTTTAGTTATCGGTGGACACAACATCTTTGTTTGTATGTGGTGCTGAGGATCGAACCCGGGCCGCATGCATGCCAGGCGAGCGCGCTTGAGCCACATCCCCAGCCCAAAACATTTATTTATTTATTTATTTATTTTAGTTTTCGATGGACACAACATCTTTATTTTTTTTTTTATGTGGTGCTGGGGATCGAACCCAGCACCCGCGCATGCCAGGTGAGTTTAAAAATTTTTGAGCTACATAATTTCAAACCTTGACCAGAGGATGTAGAGTACTTTTGAAAACTTCTAATTTGTTGCAAGTTTACAACTAGTGTAGCCTCCAGTGGCTGATTGTCTATATAGCAAATTGGCAACAATTTAATACAGTTGTTACTCTGTTAATGCTTCCTGGGACCAGTAAAACAGAGTTGTGGGTTATTGAGAAGTTGACTACAGTTTCTCATACATTAAGCTCTGCAGAGATACCTGTACCATTTTAGTTGAATTTATTATACTCCATAGTATATTATAGAATATTTCTTTTTTGCATTATTTAGTGATGGAAGCTCTGGGAGCAGAAAATTAGCATTGGTAATATATGATTTTTTTTTTTTTTTTTGTTTTGTTTTTTAAGTTCAGCAGACTGGAAGAAAAAGGTGACTAGATTCTAAGGGATAGTTTTGATATGAGTGCTGCAGTTTAATGTTGGCATTTTCTTCCATTTTTATGAGTGCTTTTTGGAATGGGGGGATTACAAAATGAACATTTAACGGTTAAGGTGAAGGAGGAGATGTGCTGTAATGAGGCTTATTCATCAGTTAGTGTTTGCCGGGTAAATATCTTTATTTATTGTTTTTCTGAGAGGGTTTATGGGAGATTATTTTGGGTTTAGACTACAGTTTATTTACTGTCTAACCTTATTTTCAACCTCCTAACAAATAATGGAATTAACTTTTCTGCCATCTAGTTGTTAAAGGAACAGAAAAATGGCCAGAATATGTACAGCAGTAGAAAAGGAAGACCTATACTGTCTAGAAAGGCCAGTTTAGTCACAAACTAAATAATATTAGACAGCATATTGCCAGTTTCTAATTTTGTCAGCATTAGCTTAGTTTAGGATAATTTTTGCTGCTCTAGGTCAATTTATAGTGGGGGCAGTAATAAAGGTTTATTTAATTGTGTAGTAAACTCTGTGTCCTAGAGGCAGAGGAAGGAATTCAGCCTGATTGTAGAACAGGTTTTGGACTAGTGTCTTTCCTTTTTTTCATAGTGTTCAGTGTCATAACCTGTATTGTCCCTCCACCCCTGTGCTGGTCTGTAGGGCCTTATGCCTGCTAGGCAAGTGTTCCACTGCAGAGCTACATCATAGCGCTACATCCCTAGTCCTTTTCCTATTTTCATAGTTTTTGTTAGAAACAGCTGTGTTCTATTTTTCCTTTTCTGTTAATTCTTTTTTTGTGTGCTGGGGATTGAAATCAGGGGTGCTATACCACTGAGCTACATCCCCAGTTCTTTTTGCTTTTTGAGGCAGAGTCTCACTAAGTTCTCCAGGTTGACATCAAACTATATTATCTTCTTGCCTTGGCTTCCTGAGTTGGTGAAATTACAGGCATGTTCCATTGAGCTTAGCTCTGTTAAGTTTTTAATTGATACGTTCTAGAAAATGATGTGACATTTTTTGTCTATTATCTCTATGAAGATATTCTGTTGAAATGTTTGATTTCCTTGGTTAGAAGATGTAAGTAAGGGTTATGTAGCTGAGCTGCTCTTTTTGGAAACCAGGCTGAGTAGATTACTAAATTTTTTTTTCTCTTTTCCTTCCTTCCTTCCTTCTCCCCCTCCCACCCACCGGGGATTGAACCCAGAGCCTTCAGCATGCTAGGGAAGAATTCTTATCACTGAACTACATTCCCAGCCATTTTTATTTTATTTTGAGACAAGGTCTTGCTAAATTGCCCAGGCTGGCCTTGAATTTGCTATCCTGCCTCAGCCTCCCAGAGTAGTAAATTTTACTCTCGATTATCTACATAGTAATGAAAAAGGAATATTGGCCTGGGTATCACATAGTAATGGATAATCTGCTCCCTGGGGCTTTGCTTTTGGTAGCTATGGCAGCTAAATTGGAGTGGTAGATGGATAGATAGGAAAGGACCACAGAAGTCGGCATAATCCTCAATTAGGATAAACCTTATGGTTAATTGAATGTTGAGTGTACAGTTTAAATCCCATTATAACAAACGCCAGGGGACTAGCTAAATTATTTTGTTGTACTGGAATTAGGCTTTATTTTTAATTTTTACTTAGTTTTTGTGGCTGGGGATTGAACCCAGGGATGCTCTACCACTGAGCTACACCTGCAGTTCATTTTTATTTTGAGACAAGGTTCTTGCTAAATTGCCCACGTTGACCTTGAATTTGCAGTCCTCCTGCCTCTGCCTTTTGAGTGGCTGGGATTACAGGCGTGCACCACCATATCGGGCTAGGCTTTATCAAATATTGTTTAAAATAGTCTTTTTGTTAGAGGCATTAGAGGTTTTGGAAAAATTTCTATTTATTGTAACAGTTTGACAAGTCATTACTCATGAATCTTTCATTTTTAATGTTGTGCCTTTGAAAAAGAAAGAACCCACGTTAACCTGGGCAGATAATTTGTCTACCTCACGTCCCCATGTCGCAAGTAACCTTATTCTTTTAGTATGTTTATTAGTAAGTAGTACCACTGTCAGAATGCAGTCAGAGGAAATGAGAAATTTTCCAGGTTCTCAGGTGATTGCTGCTGATAATTTTTTCTGTTCCTGACAACTTTTTAAAATGAATGAGTGTACTTCATTTTAGTGTGAAGCTGTCTTGAAGTCAGTAATAATTGAGTTAGTCCTTTTGGCTTAATGTAGTTTGAGATCTTTAGATTTTTAAATGGTATTTTTAAAAAAAGTATTGGTAATATTGTGGTCTTCAACTTTGAGATAATTTATCTATAACTATGGAATTTCTCAGAAACAGGTTTAATTTCTATAGAATGAGAAAAAGCTATTCTATGCCTGGCCAGAAATATACTTTACTTTTTGTCCTGTATGTTTGGTTGGTGTTTGACAAATTTAAAGGCAATTACATTCAACCTTTGTATCTAAAGCTGTCATTTTTTTTAGTTTGCCTAGAGAATTTTGATTGAGTTCAGTGAGACATTTTTGAAGTCATTCTTTTAAATAGATGTTCCACAAAGGAGGGAAAATCTGAAAGAGGAATTTCAAAGGAGCTCAAGCAGTGTTTTGAAAGTTCTCAAGTCTTAAGAATAATGACTGACTAGTAGGCAGGAAGCCTGCCCCTTGTATTGAGGTATTGTTCCTCTGTCTCATGCATTTGAGAACGTTAGTACAAAAGAGGGGGAAGAAAGAGGCTTAACAACAAAAAGAGGGGAACTTTTCATGTAAATAAATATTTTTCACTCTTCTGTTTAAATGAAATCTAAGGCCAAATTATTTTACTTTTTGGTAAATGTTTATCATAATCTAAATATCCTAAACTGACATTTTAATAAATGAAAGTTAATTGCTGTTGGAGAGTGCAGCATGATCACGTACTTGTTTCCAAACAACTTAAAAAATATCACTAGATATTTTTCTCATTTTGGTACCTGATCAATATCATTTGTTAGCCTGTTACTTTGAAAATAATTTTTTAAAGAGTTCAGAATAACTTGTAAGCCTGTACTGCAAGCTTTGAGTAAGTCAGTGTTCTTTAAAATTTGTAAAACAAAGGGGTGCCATGTGTGATCCTCAAGGCTCCTTATGTTAGAAAATACTACTAATTTAAGGCATCATTGATTTTTTTTTTTTTTTTTTTGGTGGTGCGAGGGTTTGAACGTAGGAGTGTGCTCCCTATATCATAAGTCCTTAAAAAAAAATTGTCAGGTTTGTGGCTTTTCCTTTTTTGTTTTGTTTTGGTAGCACTAAGGATTGAACCTAGGGCCTCATGTGTGCTCTGCCACTGACCTACATCCCCAGACTTAAAATTTTATTTTGAGTCAGGGTTTCATTTAGTTGCCCAAGCAGTTCTTGAACTCCTTGATTCTCCTCTCCTTAGCCTCCTGAGTAGCAGGGATTACAGACATGTGCTACCTTGCCTGTCTAGAATGGTCTTTTATTAAGTCTTTTCACTTTTTCTTTCTTTTTTTTTTTTTCTGTGTGGGTTATCAAATTCAGGCCCTGGCATACCCAGGAAGTGCTCTACCACTGCTGCACCCCCAGCTCGGTTTAAATTTTATTGATCAAACATTAAGTGCATTAAACTCTTTATGCCAGGCAATGTGAAGTCAGATGCAGTTTCCAATGCTGATTCATCATTAAGAGTTTGGGGATAGAGCTGGGCAGGGTGTCCCACACCTCTAATCCCAGTGGCTCAGGAGGCTGAGACAGGAAAATTGCAAGTTCAAAGCCAGTCTCAGTCTCCTTTACTAGTAAACTCCTTTTTACTTAAAAAAAAAAAAAACAAAAACAAAACAGCCTCAGCAACTGAATGAGGCCCTGAGCAACTTAGTAAAGCCCCATTGCTAAACAAAAAATGGAAAAAAAAAAAAAAAAAAGGCTGGGGGTGTGGCTCAGTTAAGTGTCCCTGGTTCAATCCCTAGAACACCTCCTATGCACCCCCCTCCCACCAAAAAAAAAAAGTTTGGGAACAAAATGCCTTTGAACTCCTTCTAGTGTAAGAAAGTAAAGTGATGTTACTTACTTAGGAAAACTGTCAGTGAAATGGATCACTGAATGTAAGGTGCCCTATAGAGTAGCTTATCAGCTAGTTATTTCCAGACTAAAATTTGTTAGCTTTATCTGAAAATGTATTAAGGATTACCCAGTGTTCTCTTCACCAGATTGTCTTCAGTCTGTGCATCCTTCGCTCATCTGTTTCCTCTTACTTGCCTGGACCTTGTGTCTCAGGTCAGTGTTTGTTTTTTTTTAGTTGTAGATGGACACAATACCTTTATATATATAAATTTTTTTTTTTTTTTTTACTTATTTATTTAGTACTGGGGATTGAATTTAGGGGCACTCGACCACTGAGCTGCATCCCGGGACAACTCTATTTTGTATTTTACTTAGAGACAAGTCTCACTGAGTTGCTTAGTGCCTGGCCATTGCTGAAGCTGGTTTTGAACTCGTGATCCTTTTGTCTTAGCCTCCTAAGCCGCTGGGATTATAGCACGATACCTTTATTTTTATGTGGTGCTGAGGATCGTAAGGGTCGAACCCAGGGCCTTATATGTGCTAGATAAGTGCTCTACCACTGAGCTACAACTCCAGCCCAGGTTGTTAGTGTTTCAATCCCAGCCCAGATAGTGGTCTCCATCACTAGTGGAGCAAATCTTTGCTAACTCCATCAGTGAGAAAAAACAACTTCACATTTATATTTGGATATTGGATGGTCAATGGCATCATCTTCCCAGAACGAGACAGGACTATTTCTGTATTAAGTTTTAAAAACATTTTCATCAGAAATTACTAAAATGGAATTCAGGAAGCTTCTTTCAAGTACATAACTATGTCTAGAATGGAGGAAGGCTTGGGTGTACAGATCCCAAATTAAGCAAACCTGCATTCACAAATTTGCCAATAACCTGCAGTATTTTCTTTCTAAAGTATAAAATCACTCCCATGTGTGACTTTTTTTTTTTTTGTAGAGGGTGGGGGAACCGGGAATTGAATGCAGTGGTGCATAACCACTTAGCAATATCCCCAGCCCTTTTAAAAAAATTTTTGAGACAGGGTCTATTTAAATTGCATAGGACCTAAAGAATTTAGTTGCTGAGACTGGCTTTGAACTTGGTATCCTCCTGCCTCAGCCTCCTGAGCTGATGGGATTGCAGGTGTGCACCACTGCACCCCAATGTGTCTTTTTTATTTTGTGGTACTGGGAATTGAACGGGGGCATTCAACCACTGAGGCACATCCCCAGCCCTTTTTTGTATTTTGTTTAGAGACAGGGCCTCACTGAGTTTCTTAGGCCCTCGCTAATTTGGTGAAGCTGGCTTTGAATTTGAGATCCTCTTGCCTCAATCTCCTGACCCACTGGGATTATAAGTGTGTGCCACTGCACCTGTCTGTGACTGTTTTTAAAAAACTGAATTTTTATACTGTCATTCTCTTAGCTATGAGGCCTTTAAACTTTAGTCATCCTTAATTTGCTACTGCTTAGCTGTTGCCTACTCCTCCATGCACACACATACTTAATCAGTGTTTATTAAGCTTTTACTATGTAAGACACTAACAAGTTTTTTTGACCTTCAAGTGCACACATTCAGGTATTTAACAGTACTTCAGTCCAAGGCCAACTGTGATCAGTTGGTTTTAGAGATGTTCAGAGGAGGAAAGGGATCACTTATGACCAAGTGATCAGTGTGTAGGACTTTCAAGAATTTTATATGGACAGAAACATTTCTTGTTTTGGGGAATCATTATCTAGGGCAGAGATTTAATCCTCAGTGCTGAAAATAATGTTAATAGAATAATCTGTAGGTTTTATTCAGATTTACCAATTGTTTCAATAATGACCTGTATAGGAAAATAAATTCATAGGGCCTTGCTAAATTGCTGCGGCTGGCCTTGAATTTGTGATCCTCCTGCCTCAGCCTCCCAAGTAACTGGATTTCCTTTTTTATTTGCTTAATATTACTCTGTTGTTTGGGTATGTCACTGTTTCCCCATTACTTGGTGATAATCAAAATCTAGAAACAATCCAAATGTTTATCAAAAGAAATTCTCTGCATTAGACTGTGTATAGATATATGCTTGTATTTTTTTTTTATATTTATTTTTTAGGTGTAGATGACACAACACAATGCCTTTATTTTTATGTGGTGCTGAGGATTGAACCCCAGTCCTGCCTGTACCACTGAGCCATAATCCCAGCCCCTGTGTTTGTATTTTTGTGGGATAAATCCTCAGGAGTGGAATGGATTGGTTGTATGGAGAGTGTATGTTCAGTATTTAAGAGTTTTAAAAAGTTGCCAACTGTTTCTCAAAGTGATTGTACCATTTTACATTTCTCTCAGCAAAATTCCACATTCTGATGAACATTTGGTGTGATTAGTCTTTTTAATGTTAGCCATTTTGGGGGTGTATAGTGTTGTATTGCTCTTTTTTCCTTCTTTCTTGAAACTGCTGAAAATTGAATGGAGTGTTTCACATATACTAGATAAATATTTTATCACTGTACTGCACCTCCAGTCTTCATTGTGGTTTTGAGTTTCTCTAATGGCTGATGTTGAACATCTTTTCTTTTACTTATTTTTTTATTAGTATATTTTTGTTTTTTTGTGTGCATGTGTGAAGAAGTATCTGTTCATATCTTTTGCCTGTTGTTCATTTGGGGTGTTTATCTTCTTCCTTTTTTTTTCCCTTTGGTACTGGGGATCAAACCCAGGGACACTTAGCCATTGAGCCACATCCCAGCCCTTTTTTATTTTGAGACAGGGTCTCACTAAGTGGCCTTGAACTTGAAATCCTCTTGCCTCAGCCTCCTGAGTTGCTAGGATTAGAGGTGTCTGTCTGCCACTGTGCCCAGCTGTCATCTTACTTAGATGTAAGGATTCTTTAAGGTGCAAAACTCTTTTTTTTAAAACATAAATTTTGTACATAGTTTCTTTGAGTTTGTGCCCTATTTTGTTTTTGTAACTATTTTTAAAAAATTTTTTTTAGTTGTAGAGGGACACACATATCTTTGTTAATTTTTCATGTGGTTAGGCAAGTGCCCTGCCACTGAGCCACATACAGCCCCAGCACCTCATAACTATTTTTGAAGGAGCAAAAATTTTAAATNCCCCCCCCCCCCAAAAAAGAAAAAAGACTTTTGACTTCTGTTTTCCTCTAGAAGTTTTATTATTTTAGTTTTATTTATTTATTTTTTTGTATCGGGTATTGAACCCAGGGGCACTTAGCCACTGAGCTGCATCCTTAGCCCTTTTTCATTTTTTAATTTTGAAATGGGTTTTGCTAATTTGGTGAGGCTGGCCTTGAACTTTTGATCTTCCTACCTCATCTTCCCAAATTGCTGGGATTAAGTGTCTGCCCAATTGTAGTTCTTAAATTTAGGCATGTGATTCATTTGAATTGATTTTTTGCATGTGGTATGAGATTAGGGTTGAGGTTCATGTTTGGTATGTGGCTATCAATATATAAACTTGGCACCTTTGATGAAAGTAAATAGACCATGTGTATGTAGATCATATTTTGGACTCTTTTCTGTTTCATGTATTTGTCCATATGGATGCATCTGTGTGTCTACCTCTGCATATCAGTATTTGTCTTTCCCCTGTACCACACTGTCTACATTGAAGTCTTGAAATCAGAGAGAGTAAGTCTCCAGCTTTATTCTTTTCAAAGTATTTTGGCTTCTTTGCATTTCCATATAATTGTTAGAATCAGCTTGTTGATTTCTATATAATGGCTGTTGAGATTTTGATTGTAATTGCATTGAATCATAATGAATATCAATATGGAGAGAATTGACATAACAATATTGCACCTTCTCTTCCATAAACCTTCTCTCCATTTATTTAGTCTTTAGTTTCTCTTAGTGTTTTTTAGTTATCGGTGTACAAATTTTTTTTTTCTTAAATATTTTTATTTTGGGGCTGGGATTGTGGCTCAGCTGTAGAGCGCTCGCCCAGCATGGGCAGGACCCAGGTTCAATCCTCGGCACCACATAAAAATAAAGGCATTGTGTTTTGTCCATCTACACCTAAAAAATAAATGTTAAAAAAAATTATTTTATGTGGTGCTGTGGATCGAACCCAGTGCCTCCCTCACACATGGTAGGCAAGTGCTCTACCACCGAGCCACAACCCTGGCCCCTCAGTGTACAAATTTTATAAAGTATGTCAAATTTATCATTAAGTTCCATATATTTTTTTAATATTTATTTTTTAGTTTTCGGTGGACACAACATCTTTACTTTATTTTTATGTGGTGCTGAGGATCGAACCCAGCACCCCGTGCATGCCAGGTGAGCGCGTTACCGCTTGAGCCACATCCCCAGCCCTAAGTTCCATATTTTTAAATGTGTTTATAAATAGTATTAGAAATTGAAATTTTAAAAATAATTTGTTAGTGTATAGAAATATAGTTGATTTTTGTATATTCACTTAATACTTTATAATCTTGCTAATAACCTGATTAATTTTTATAGCTTTTATGTAGTTTGAGTAGGATTTTATACATAGGTGATTATATTGTTGGAATAAAGACAATTTTATTTTGTCATTTTCAGTCACTGTGCTTTCTCTTTTTCTTGCTCTATTGTGATAGCTGGTGCCTTGAATACAATGATGGTTAGACATCTTTGTCTTGTTCTCAAGCTTAGGGGCTAAGCGTTAAGTAAGGTGTTATAGGTTTACTCAGTATAGCTTTGCCTTTTCAGAATTTCAAATAATTTTAGTCCTATAGTATGTTATGTTAAGCTTCTTTTTCTTTGCCTAATTCTGTGAAATTGATTCATGTTGTTACATGTATTAGGAGTTCTGTTTATTGCTGAGTTATTGTATGTATACAGCAATATGTTTTCACAATATATATGACAGTTTGTTTACCCCTTGAGCAGTGTATCTCATTGTGATGATGATGACAATGATAAAATGATTTGATACTGGGGATTGAACCCAGGGGTGCTTCACTGCTTAGCTACATTCCCAGTTCTTTTTTTATTTTGAGGCAGGAACTGGCTAAATTTGAGGTTGGCCTGGAAGTTGGTATCCTTCATCCTTCAGCCTCACCAGTCACTGGAATTAAGGATTTGTGCTACCAAGCTGGGCTCTTTATGATTTTAATTGATATTCCTTTTACCTTCTTTGGTGAAATCTTTTGCTTCCTTTCCCTATCTTTCCCTTTCCTTTTCCCCCTTCCCACCTCCTTTTTAAAATCAGTTTTTGTTATTGATATGTAAAAGTTATATATATGTGTGTGTATGTATATATATATTTTTTTCCTTCATTCAATATGGATATGTATCCTTTTTTGGGGGGCCACTATACCATTGAGCTACATTCCCAGCCCTTTTTATTTTTGTTTTGAAATGATCTCTCTAAGTTGTCCAGGCTGGCTTTGAACTTGAGATCTTCCTACCTCAGCCCCCCAAGTAGCTGGGATTACCAGTGTGAGCTGCCACATTCTACTGGAATTTAATCTTTTATCTCTTTAATAAAATGAATCAATAAGACCTTGTCTGTTTTCTCACTTATTATTACAGATTAAAATGGAAAAAAATCACACATGTGGGTGTGGTAGAATCTTAATGAGAAGGTGCTGAAAACCAAAGTGATACTAGGGGTTTGGCTTAGTGGTAGATTGCTTGCCTAGCATGTGTAATTTATGGATTTGATGCCTAGCTTGCAAAAAAAGTAAAAACACTGAATATTGCCTAGGAGCTCTTGTCATTGTTCCTTGTCTAGCCCTCACTGAAAAACTAAAAAAGCTCAAAAAGTTTTTTCCCCCTTTGGTTGAAACAGAGCATGCTAGGATGTTGCACCACTGGCCTTGAAAAACCCAATTTTTATGGCTTACTATTGTATTAGTGCAAGATGTATACCTTTTACTCCCAGATACATATTTTTGGGCAGTATGTGGAATCTCATTTCATGGCCCAGGCTGACCTCTGTCTGTGGGCTTAAGTGATCCTCACAAATCAGCTTTCTGAGTAGCTGAACTCCAGGCTTTTGTTTCTATGCCCAGCTTATACTGTCTCTTCATAGTGTTTTCTTAACTATCCTAGTGACACATATTCTCTTTTGAATGTACTATAAGCCAATAAGAAAATATGAGTGTCACAACATGCTATTTTTCATATTTAGTGTTATATTAAATTATTGTGACCTTAAATTTCTTGTATCTCTCTGGACATATATTTATTTTTTTCTTAGGAAGAGATACGTCTCAATTTCTTTCTCAGTCCATTCATCCTACTTTGAAGATGTATATTTTAATTATTTTCTGTCTGAATTATTTCTATCATGCTGGAATTTTGGAACATTTTGCAATTTACATTTAAGAAGGGCCTCTTTAAAAAACAGTGGAAATTTCCAGCTTTAAAAAAATCAGAGTACTGCTCTAATAACTGCTTTGCAGGAAGAAAGAAATATGAAAAAGAACCGCAGACATTCTGGATGTCAGCCTGTGAAATTTTCCGCTATTTCCCATAATAACATGCAGGCATGCTCATGCTGCTGGATTCAGTGCAACTGCAGTTGCCCTCTGAGTGGAATTTGAAGCCACTCTACTCTATCAATGATAAAATGGCATCGGGCCAGCTTTAGTGAGCAGTGCATAAATTCACACATCCAAGGTACTGTATGTTTGTTTTATCTCTGCCTGATTAGTGTAGCATAAACACTGAATTTGTAAAGTTATTTAAAATTCTTCTGATTCCAGAATTCTTAATTGTTTTCATCAAGTTTAATTTTTAATTTCAGTAGATTTATCGTGCATCTGAGGAGATAGAGTAATTTTTTCACAGTACTGTGTAAACAAATTTTGCAGGGTTTTATACTGTATAGAATACTGAGAAAAGTAAAAGTTTTATAAAGATTTGCAGAAGTTCAGTAGTTCGTGTGAATCAAGAGATATTTAATATTTTAACTATTTCAGGTGCTTGTCAATCTTTTAAAAGATTAGTAGACTTTATATTAAAATTGTGTTTTTTGTGATTCTAAGGATTGATTCTGAGGCTTCACATATGCTAGGTAAGTGGTCTATCATTGAGCTATATCCCCAGTAAAGGCTTTTAGAAATTGGAGAGCAAACAATATTGTTTCCCACTGATGAGGTCCAAGTTGCATAGTTCTGTAAGAAGCAGAGGAAGAGCTGAATGTTTAACAGTAGATCACAGATACATTGTAGTTGCCTATCTTGTTTCATTTCTTTTTTTTTTTTTTAATATTTTATTTTTTAGTTTTAGGTGGACCCAGTATCTTTCATTTTTATTTTTATGTGGTGCTGAGAATCGAACCCAGTGCCTCACGCATGCCAGGTGAGCACGCTACCACTTGAGCCACATCCCCAGCCCTTGTTTCATTTCTTAATAGTGGTATTAAGGAATAAGATAGAAGAATTCAGATTTTATGAATTGACCTGTTATTTTCAAAATTTTATTTATTTATGGAACAGGAGCCTGCGATATTACCCAGACTGGCCTCAAACTCTTGTTTTCAAGTGATCCCCTGTCTCAACGTCCCTAGTACCTGGGACTATAGGTTTGGGCCACTATTTTGAACTTTGAATTAACCTTTTAAATTCTCATTCATTTGTTCCCTGTCCCTAGCACTGGAGAGTGAAACCAAGACTGTTTTACCACTGAGCTACATTTCTAGCCTCCCCCCACAACTTTGACAAGATCTCACTGAATTGCCAAGGCTAGACTTGAATTTGTGATCCTCTTGCTTAAATCACTTTATATTTGGAAATAAAGCCATATATATAAAAAATATAATCTATCCCCCAGACTGTTAGGTCTTAGATTTGAATGAAAATGGTGTTGTGACATATTAGTGTCCTCCACCCCTTCCCTGTAATCTACTTCTTCCTTGTACCCTCTCATCCTTCCTCTTTTGTATATCTATAACTCTTCTGACCTCCTCATGCACTTCCCCTTCTCACTCCTCATTCTAGCTCCAAATATTTTATTTCTTCTTTCTCAGTCTAAATTTCCTTCTGGCCTGTAACCTTTTTTCTTCTGACAGCTTTCCAGCCTTCAAGTTCCTTACTTCTGGCTGCTCACTGTTAACCAAATCTCTTCTTTACCTTTGGAAGGCTTCTTCGCTTAAGTCTTCTCTGCTCCTGGCAGAATGATTTTCTTTTTTAGTCTGTCTCTTCAAAAATGCATATCCTCATACCGTCCAATAGTCTTTGCCCTCCACTTCTGCCTCCCTTGTCTTAATATATATACTACAAAGATCTATTGAGTGCTAGCTGTGTGTCGGCTATTCACTAGATGTTAGGCATATAACCATTGAACAGAAGGGCTATTGAGTAAGGCCATGTAAAGGACTGGGAACTGGAGTGTATTGGGGTTTTACATGTTAGATGGTAGTCATGGTAAATTTCACTGAGAAAGTAACATCTGAGCAAAGAGTGAAATGAAGACTTGTGACTATTGGGAGGTAGGGTTGGCATGAGGAACATTTTGTTTAGAGAGAACAATCAGTGCCAAGCCCTTTAGCCAGGCATGGTGGCACATGCCTGTAATCCCAGCAGCTTGTGAGGCTGAGACAGGAGGATCACAAGTTCAAAGCCAGCCTCCGCAATTTAATGAGGTACTAAACAACTCAGTGAGACTCTATCTCTAAATAAAATACAAAATAAGGCTGGGGATGTGGCTCAGTGGTTGAGTCCCCTGGTACCAAAAAAAAAGTCCTTTAGTAGGAGCATTCTTAGTATATTTGAAGAAGGCAAGGTGATCAATATGCTGGAGCACAGTGAACAAAGGGTAAGTAGTAAGAGAAGAAATTTGAGTAGAACAGTAGGACCTCATAGGCAGTTGTAAGGATTTCAACTTTTACTTTGAGCAAAATGAGGAACTGCTATAGGTTTTAATTATATTTATAGCTATTCCAGAAATATCAAGATTTTTCTCTTAATTAAACATTTTTAAAATTGTAAAATGATTAATTCATGTTCATATGGAAAATACAGAAAAGTACAAATAATAAGGACCACCAATAAACTCATCTATGTCTATTTCTCTAGTCTTTTTTTTCTTTGAACTTGTTCATGTACACATTGCCTCATGTTCTGTAGGGATTTAGCAGAGCAAATAACTGAATCTGGCTTTAAAATGATCCCTTCTGCTGCTCTTTGAAGAATAACCTGTAAGAGTACAAGCTAGAAGATTTACTATAAGGCTTTTACAGTAATTCAGGTAAGAGATAATGGCTTAGACAGTAGAGGTGAGAAGTGGTCATGTATATGTATACACATACACATAATGATTCATTTCTATACACACACACACGCACACCACATCACTAAATTGCTTAGGGCCTTGCTACATTGCTAAGACTGGCTTTGAACTTGCAATCTTCCCACCTCAGCCTCCTGAGCCACTAGGATTATAGGAGTGCCTGGCTTAGCCCCAGTCATCTTTTAAAAAATTGTATATATTTTGTTTTGCTGTCTGGGATTGAGCCCGGGTGCTTTACCACTGAGCTACATCCCCAGTCCATTTTATTTTTTGAGACAGGGTCTTGATAAGTCATTGAGGGTCTCCCTAACTTGCTGAGGCTGGCCTCAAACTTGTGTTCCTCCTTTCCTCTGCCTCCCCAGTTGCTGGGATTACATGCTTGTACCACTGTGCCCAGCAGATTCTGTATGTATTTTGAAGGTATAGCCAACAGGTTTTTGTAAAGGATTCTCTTGGGGGTGGGGTGAGAATCAAGGGTAATTCAAATGTTTTTGGACCAAATGACTAGAAACGTTTGGTTTTATCAAACTCTCCATCCAAGATTCACTGGCATATACTTTCTCTCCCCACCCGCCCCACAGTGGAGGTTGAATCCACATAATTAGTGAATGCTAATTACATGTGTTACCAGTGCTCCATACCCCCACCATTATGTTCCTTCCCAAGCTCCTTGTCTGAACTGTTCAGTTTGGCACTTGGTACGTACCACAAGATGCTCTGTATAATGAATGCTTCACTGGTATTAGTCTCCCTAACTAGATAACGAGCATCCTTTTACTAGATAATGCAGAATTTATAAGTCTTTTTAGTGACTGACAACTTTCTGAGTACACATGGACATTCAGTACATGCCGATTGTGTGTTCCTCAGGCTTTAAAACAAGATATGAGAAAACCTCAAAGTAAATGCCTACTTTAGTTTTTAAATATAAGTTTTAGTTGTCAATGGATATTTATTTATTTATTTATTTATTGTGCTGAGAGTCAAACCCAGTGCCTCACATGTGCTAGGGAAACGCTCTACCACTGACCCCAGTCCCTACTTTAGTTTTACTTTGATTACTGGTATCTTTTGGGAATGAATTATTGTGAATAATTATCCTCAGCCCCCCTCCCCCCAGTATAAAAACCATTATTTGGTTTTTATTTTCATAAAATAGTATCTATTTCCTTGGCTTTAGGTGCATACTCTTTTTCCCCTCCTCCTTATAGTGGTGCGGATTGAACCCAGTGCCTTGCACATGCTAGGCAAGAACTCTATCACTGAAGCACATACATCCCTAGCCCAAAGACTTGATTTGTAAATAATGAACATTTATTGTTTTCCTGATTTATGTAAAGCATTCTAGGACATACAAATTTGAGTTGGAAAAGGTTTGCCCAGAGAAGATCTTATTCTTTGGTGCAGGCAATGGAACATAAACAAATTTCTGTCTCCTTCATGAATATAACATTACACTATGATTTAATGAAAACAAATTATTATTCCTTTGGCATTACAAAGGTTATAGGAATTACTTGCCTCTTTATTAAATAGTGGTCAATGTCAATACTTTGAATTTCTTCTTTTTTTTGTTTGTGGTGCTGGGGATTGAACCCAAGGACCTCTTGTATGCTTTGCTGCACAAGCCCTTTGCCACTGAACTACATCCCAGCCTGTCCCACCCCCTCTCCCTCACCCCTCCATGGGATAGGGTCTTGAGGTCTTGCTGTTACCCAGGTTGGGCTTGAACTTGTTGGCTCAAGTGGTCTTCTTGTCTTAGCCTCCTGAATACCTAAGACTAAAGGTATGCTTTAATTAATTTAATTTAATTGCACTTTTTTTCCAAATTTTTTTAAAGGTAACTCTTTTTAAAAAA
>NW_026000026.1:5627258-5637178 GCF_001458135.2 Marmota marmota marmota
AAAAATATATATATATATATATATATATATATATTTTAGTTGTTGATGGACCTTTATTTATTTATATGCAGTGCTGAGAATTGAACCCAGTGCCTCACACATGCTAGGCAAGCGATTCACCACTGAGCCACAGTCCCAGCCCTCAAATATTTTTTTATAGTAGATGGACACAATACCTTTATTTTATTTTTATGTGGTGCTGAGCATCGAATCCAGTGGCTCACATGTGCTAGGCAAGCACTCTACCAACTGAGCTACAACCCCAGCCCTAATTGTTACTGTTTGTGTGTGTGGTGGGTTCTGGGACTTGAATTAGAGAAGCTCTACCTCTGAGCTATATCACTGTCCCTTTTAAAAAAATTCTTTAAAAAGCCAGGTGTGGTGTTCATACCTGTAATCCTAGTGGCTTAGGAGGCAGGAGGATCACAAGTTCAAGGCCAGCTTCAGTAATTTTAGAGAACCCCAAACAACTTAGTGAGACCCTGCCTTAAAATAAAAAAATAAAAAGGACTGGAAATGTAGCTCAGTAGTAAAATACCTATTACTGTTTTGAAAAGTTATTGTTATAAAGTTTTTTTAGACTTATTCTTAGCTGTTGTTACTGATAAGTGTGCCTGCTCTTCTACATTGTTTGGTATTACTTGTATGAAGTTTCTTTGGAGCCTTGTTTTACATCAGTACTTTATTTATTTGGTTTGTGCTGGGGATCAAAACTGGGGGCTCATACATGCTAGGTAACTGCTATCATCATTGAGCTAACTCTCTCCACCCTGTTCCTCTTTCTTCATTTAAAAATTCTTTTTTTCCCCATGTTGGGTGTGTGTGTGTGTATCCTTTTGCTGTCTTCTGTAGGAGCATATGTTTTCCTTACTCTCTTAAACTTTGCCTTAATCTTTCTATTTAAAAGTAATATCTGTAATATATATAGGATTTTAGAACACATGAGATCTGTAGAGAACTTTTTTCTTTTTTAAAAATTTCTGTATTTTATTTTATTTAATATGGTGCTGAGATTCAAACCCAGTGCCTCACACATGTTATGAAGGCACTCATGAAGGCACTCTACCAGTGAGCCACATCTCAATCCCCTGTAGGAGACTTTTCTGTAGGAACATTGTTATACTGTTTTTAAACAGAAGTATTTCAAATAATCATTTAATAAATTCTGTTTGGATTAGAAATGTGCTTTTTTTTTGGCTGGTACAGGAAATTGAACCCAGTGGTTATCTACATTCTAAACTATTTCTCCAGCTCTTTTAAAAGTATTTTATCTTGTGCTGGTCTTGCTAAATTGCTGAGGCTGGTCTCTAACTCACTATTCTCCTGTCTCAGCCTCCAGAATAGTTGGGATCAGCATATCTAGAATTAAAGCCATGTGCCACCACTCCCAACTGGAATATTTTTCTTTAGAAAGACTATAGAATGTAACAGCACACATATTTCCATGATAGCCTAGTTAGCTCAATGAATGACTATATATAAAAACCAAAAGGATTTAAATATCCTGTTCAGGTGACCTTTAATTGATTTGACACAAGTGTTTTGGTCTGGAAATGCTATAGTAATTTATGATGTGATTTTTGGGCACATCTTTAAAAAACAAAATACATAATATTAATTTATTTGAGTTGGAGAATAGTGGTGAACCTGGACTTTGTAATGTTTTTATCCAGAAGAGCTTGATGTTCAGATCTTTAACTGCAGTTTTAAAGTCTTTAGAAAAATGACTTGTGGACACATACTGTTGAGATAACTTTTAAAAATATAGTTTTATAGCTGAGCGTGGTGGTGCACACCTGCAATCCCTGTAGCACAGAAGACTGAGACAGGAGTATCTCAAACTTGAGGCCAGCCTCAGTAATATAGCAGGATCTTGTCTCAAAATAGAAATAATCAGGGATGGGGCTGGGCACTGTGGTGCATGCCTGTAATCCCAGCGGCTTGGGAGGCTGAGACAGGAGGATTGCGAGTTCAAAGCCAGCTTCAGCAATGGCAAGGCACTAAGCAACTCAGTGAAAACCTGTCTCTAAATAAAATACAAAAAAGGGCTGGGGCGGTGGCTCAGTGGTCCAGTGCCCCTGAGTTCAATCCCTAGTTCCCCCTTTGCCCCCCTGCTCCCCCCAAAAGGGATGAGGATATAGCTCAGTGGTAGAGTGCCCTTGAATTCAATTCTCAGTAACACATAAGCATGCAATATCTATATTTATCTATATTATATTATATATGTAAATGTAATTTGCCCTCTTAAGAGAAATCTGTATTTCATAAATAATCAAAATTATTATTCCTCTTTCAAATGAAACTAAGATAGAGAACAGCAGTAGAGTTAGTTCCAGTTTCTTGAGCATATACTTTCTGACAGTTCTAAGCACTTACAGTGGACTTGGTATTTCCACTGAATGATTGTTTCCTTTCTACATGCTAGTATGTGAATAGATGTAAGGGAAGAAAAAGCAGCTATCATTTGAGTATACTGCCATCTGTTACCAAATTTTATCAAGCTCATGATGCCATCAATTATTAAACAAATGACTATTTCATGTACCACTAGGAAACAAATGTAAATTGGCCAATTATACTATGGGATACTGTCAATAATATGACACATTCTGATTTGAAATCTATATAAACATTAAAAAACCAAGAATCTCAATTTGTTTGGCTACCAGTAATTTTACATAAATTCTCACTTAACAATAATAAAAACTTCTAGAAGTAGATGTTGTCATCTTTGAGATGAAGGTTAGAAACTCACAGGTACACAGGCTTTCAAGGTAGAAGATTCAGATAGAAGTTTTTAGATATATTCTTAGATATAAAAGGCTATGTCCTTTTTATAAAACTTAAAACTTTTTTTTTTAAAGAGAGAGAGAGAGAATTTTTTAATATTTACTTTTTAGTTTTCGGCGGACACAACATCTTTGTTTGTATGTGGTGCTGATGATCGAACCCGGGCCGCACGCACGCCAGGCAAGCGCGCTACCGCTTGAGCCACATCCCCAGCCCCCTTTTTATGACCCCACATTACTTTAGGAATTAGAGAAAAAAACAGTACATTGACCTGTTAATTTTTGGCTTGAAGATTATTAGTTGGTGTGGCTTTAAACATTTTCTTTTTCAGTACTGGGGATTGAACCCAGGGCCTCATGCATGCTAGCCAAGCATTCTACCATAGTGCTACATCCCAACCTTAAATATTTCCTTAATGTAACTGATTTTTCCTTTTTTTTTTAAAATAAATATCTTTGAATTTACTATGTGCTAGTTTAAACCAAACAATATATGGCCTTATCTCTTCCTATCAAGGTAGGAGATGATAGGAAGAGATAAGGGAGATGGGGAGATGAGAAAGGAATACAAAGTTAGATAACTAGAGAAGATTTAAATAGCATTTCAGAGAATAATGAAAGAAATTAAACAAGGCAATGCAGGATTAATTGCCAAATAAATTGGACAAATAATTGCTTTTGGAGTTCAGAGAAATGAGAGATTGCTTGAGGCTAGAGTAGTCTAGGGAAGTTTTCAGTGAATTCCTGGGAGATATTTTCAGTTACTATAGATTATTAACTTTTAAATTGTATTAATGTTTGTTACAAGAGGAACTGCAAACTGTGTGGACTATAAGACCTTTTGTACCTTAATTTTCTTTCTTTCTCTGTTTGAGAGCACAGGAACTCCACTTTATAGTAAAGTAAAAGGAATTGTCTTTCCTACATTTATTTACTTCTGAGTCATAAATTTGATGAATAAGTACTCATTTTTAGAAGAAGGACTTTTGGTTGAAAGGGGAAACTCTCCTAAATTCGTGGAGTGCTACTCTTGCCACATTTACAACCATTTTTTCCCTTCTTCCTGTATAGAGGATTGAACCCAGATCCTTGTGCATTGCTGGGCAGGTGCTCTACCACTGAGCTATAACCCCAGCCCTTTTTATTTTTTATTGTGAGACAGGGTCTCACTGAATTGCTTAAGCTGGTCTTCAATTTACATCCTGCCTTTGACTCCTAAGAAACAGTGATTATAGGCGTCCTTATGTTTCTTGTAGATCATTTGATTTTTTTTTTTTTTTTTTTTTTTTTGTACTGGGGTTTGAACTCAGGAGCACTTAACCACTGAGTCATATCCCCAGAACTTTTTGGTATTTTATTTAGAGACATGGTCTTACTGAGTTGTCTAGGGCCTTGCTAAGTTGCTGAGGCTGGCTTTGAACTTGTGATCCCCCTCCTCAGCCTCTTGAGCTGCTGGGATTACAGACATGTGCTATTGCACCTGCCTCGTTTTGTACATTTTTATCACAAGAAGAAGGTTTGTGTGTGTGTGTGTGTGTGTGTGTGTGTATGTGTGTAGTTTTTGCGTATATGAGTTTTTACTTTGTAGTGCTGGGGGTTGAAAGTTACACTTTATATAATTTTGTATGTCACATCTTGGTATTTTAATTTTAATTTTTTTTTTTTTTTTTGTGGTGTTGGGGATTGAACCCAGGGCCTTATGCATGCGAAGCAAGCACTCTACCAACTGAGCTTTATCCCCAGCCCCTGTATTTTTTTTTACTGTGGTAAAATACATGCAATATTACCATTTTTATTGTTATCATTTGGTGTTAGCAGTTGAATCAAAGGGTGCTTTACCACTGAGCTACACCCCAAGCCCTTTTTTTTATTTTTTGAGACAGAGCTGAGACTAGCCTCAAACTTTGATCCTCCTGCCTTAGTCTCTTGAGTCACTGGGATTACAGATGTGTCCAGCATGCCTGGTGAATTTACTGTTTCTGAGTTTATAATGCAGTGGCATTAAGCACGTTCACAGTATTGTGCAGTCATCCTCCCACTACTTATTTCCAGAACTTTTTTAACATCCCAAACAGACTAATTTTTTAGGGAGCAGTTACAATTTATGACTTAATAACTATTTCTCATATTTAGAGGGACACATGAACTCTTGTCTTCATGCAGAGATATAGAAAGAACTCTGTATCCTTGCGTGAAGGAAAGGCTTTGAGAAATTGATAGACATATTTGAGTAAAAGCCTTTTGTACTCTTAAGATTCCCTTCTGATACTTAGTTTCTGTTTAGGTCATCATTTTCTTTACCCTTCAGCAATACTTTTTTCCTTCTTTTTATATTAGGGAAAATTTCAACTATAGAGTGGTGCCATGTCACCTTGGAGGCTGAGGAATGAAACTCTCAAGTTCTGGGTCAGCCTTGGAAATTTAGTAAGATTATCTTTAAAAAAAAAAAAAAAAAAAAGGTGAGATGGGGTGAGCTGAGTGTGTAGCTTGGTGGTATAGTGTCCTTGGTTCAATCCCCAGTATTGCAAAGAAAAGAAAAGAAAAAAATAAAGAAAAGCATGGTGTATTGATCTTCATGATTGATATTCACGAACTCATCGCCCAGATTTATCAACTTATCAATTAATGACTAATTTTTCACTTTACCACTGACATATGTTCATAACCCTTTTTATTTTTTATTTTGAGACAGGTTCTTGCTAAATTGCTGAGGCTGGCCTCAAACTTGAGATCCTCCTGCCTCAGCCTCAGGAGTCACTGGAATTACAGGCATCTACCTCTGTGCCTGGCTAATTAATGGCTAATTTTGAAGTAAATACTAGACCACATGTGATTTCCTGAAGTATTTATGAAAGATAAGGACTTTCAAACAGGCATGATCACAGTATCATTATGTCTATTCTTTAGTAGCATCAAATATAGTCACTAGTTAATTTTGTATTTTTTATTTCTGAAAAATTGGGTCCAAATGAGGCTTATACATTGCAATTTGGTTATTATGTAATTATGTCTTTTAAAAGTACAGGTTATCCCTTCCATCTCCTTTCCATTTAATTAAAATTTTGTGTGCTTACTATGTGTTAGGTGCTGTAGCCAAACCAATGCAAGAAATAAAGACTCTGCTTTCAAGAGGGANACGGAGTATATCTTTGTGGAGTTGTTTATATTGGTCTTCTGTATTTTGTCTGTTAATAAATTGGTAGTTGGTTCTCAAGACTTGATCAGTTAAATTCAGTTATTATTTTTGGCAGGTGTATTAATTCTATTGCCTTTGTAACAAATTACAGTCATCCCTCAGTATTTGCAGAGACTTGTGCTCCAGGACTCCTGGGTATACCAAATCCTGAGGATGCTCAAGTCCATTATATAAAATGGCATGGTATTTTCATAAGCTGTGCCTTCCTTCTATACACTTTAAATCATCTTTAGATTATTTATGATACCTAATATTATGTGGATGCTCTGTAAATAGTCATTATACTGTATCACTTAGGGAATAACAACAAGAAGAAAGTTTATACATGATCTATAAATACAATCATCTTAACTCAAACTATGAACAAGACATGAAGTTAACAATGCTCTAACAACTACTACAGAGAGATTGAGGCTTTCTATGATGCTGTGGGATTACAGTGGGCACACTATGCATCACTTTTTATGTGGATTTAGTATAATGCTCCACATGGGGCAAATTAAAGTTTTGCTTTTTGGAAGTTTCTGGAATTTTTTTCTGAATATTTTTGACCCAAGATCACTTGAATCTGTGAGTGTGGATCCCTGGGGGTAGGGACAGCTGACTGTATCCTGAAACTTGGTAACTTAAACATTTTGTATGTTCCATAGTTTCCAAATATTAGGATTCTGGGAGTAGCTGGGTGGTTCTGGTTTGAGGTCTTGAAGCTCTGATTTGCAAGGATCTGAAGGCTTGACGGGTGCTGTTTTCAAGTTGAAGTACTTATTATCCACTGGAAAGGAGATGGTTCCTTGCTGGGTGTCTGCTGGTATGTGCTCAGAGAGGGGGCCAAAGGGAGGATGAAGAAAGTGGCAGTGTCTTCTATAAGGACCCCCAAAGTGACAAACTATGTCACTTTTGCACCTTTTTTTGGTTGCACAAACCAACCCTGATACTGGGTGGGAGAGGGCAAAGAGTACGAATTCCAGGAGATGAGGATTGCTGGATGCCATCTTGGAGACTTACTACTCTTGTGAGACTGTTTCATGTTCGCGTGAGTTATCAGGAGACACATGATGTCTGGTGTTTTTTGTTATACTGGCAACTATTGATGACCAGTAGCTGTATTAATTTATTAGGGGCCAGCAAAATGCTAACATTTGAATTCATGCTACTTTGACTTAATAGCTGTACTATTTCTATAAAGAGAAACTTCCTTGAATTCACAACTGGTGATGCAGTGTGAGTACAGCTCACACAGGAAAGGTGGGATAAATGTTGCATTCTTTCTCTTTACTCACTAGTACTTACTTAAAATAAGTTGGTTTACTAGCATTCTAGTGCTTAAAAGAAAAACTTTTTCCCTCATAGTTTTAATTTTTTATTTCCTCAGGAAGAGCTCATGGAAACAATATTCCTTGAAGTCTACCATGTGAGAAGTTTGTGTGCAACTTTAATGGTTCAAAGCTGGGTTGTCTGATTATAAATTTGTTTTCAAGCGTGTCTGAAATATGGGGCTGGGGATGTGGCTCAAGCGGTAGCGCACTCGCCTGGCATGCATGTGGCCCGGGTTTGATCCTCAGCACCACATACAAACAAAGATGTTGTGTCTGCCGAAAACTAAAACATAAATAAATATTAAAAAAAGAGTGTCTGAAATATGTCTTTTCAGTCATTTTAAATGATTTTAGACTGGCAAAAATAGTTGTGTTCACTTGTGCCATGCATGGCACATAGCTGTAATCCAGCGGCTTAGGAGGCTGAGACGGGAGGATCACGAGCTCAAAGCCAGCATCAGCAATTTAGCAAGATCCTGACTCAAAATTATTAAAAAAAAAAAATAAATAAAGGATTGGGGATATTGTTCAGTGGTTAAGCACTCCTGGGTTCAATCTGCAGTACTCCTCCCCACCAAAAAAATAATTCTTGTAACTCTTCTTGCTTCATCCACCCTAGGGTCTTTTGTATTGAAGGGAAGCAAGCGTTGAACCCTGTGCTACGTCCCCAGCTCTCTCGTATACTGTGGCTCCCTTAATATTAAAGGCTTGTATAATCTTGTTACAGTAACGAAAACTAAGAGTTTAACATTCGCACAAAACTGTTTAAGACAAATTACATAATTTTCTTTTTTAAAATATTTATTATTTAGTTGTAGTTGGACACAATAACTTTATTTATTTATTTTTATGTGGTGCTGAGGATGGACCCCAGGGCCTCACACGTGCCAAGTGAGCGCTCTACTGCTGAGCCACAACTCCAGCCCCACAAATTTCATAATTTTCCATTGTTGTCTCTCTCTCTCTCTTTTTTTTTCTTGTTGGTGCTGGGCGTCAAACCCAGGGCCTTGCACATGCTGGGTAAGTGCTCTACCACTGAGCTACATTCCCAGTCCTCCCTTTTTCTTTTCTAGGATTCTGTTTCTATACTTTTTTTAACTTTTAAAAAATTGTGTATTAATTGCACAGAATTGTGGGTTTTATTTTAGCATATGTGTGAATACCCGTCCTATACTTAATTTCTGCTTTTTGCCCTTTCAGGTTTATTTTGTTATTTTTCTTGTTTTTCTCTTCAGCTGTGTATGGAATGTCTGTGACAGTATATTTCAATATATCTTTGACTTTCATAATTCATCTTGATTTAAAAAAATTATGCAGTTTGTATTTTTATCCTAGCTGTTGCCTTTATAGTAAACCTTTACGCATAATATGCTTGGGTCCCTCTGCTTTTTTTTGGTGGTTTGTTGGTTTCTTACTTTGAATACTACTAAAATAATGAAGTAACCTCTTTTTGCTCCCCAGCGTTTGATTTAAAGTAATATATATTTTTTTACTTTGAATACTTGGTGCCATGGCAATTAGCCAGTTTTTCTAGCTTCTATCTCTTCTTGTTTTCTCCTCAATTTTTCTTTATTTCTTTCCAGTTCTAGAGATCAAACCCAGGGGCTCTGTATCACTGTGCTACATTTCCAACCATTTTATTTATATATTTTTATTTTGAGGCAGGGTGTCACTAAGTTGCTGAGACTGGCTTTGAACTTGTGATCCTGCTGCCTCAGCCTCCCAAGTTGCTGGTATTACTGGAGTATGCCACCAGGTTTGGCTCATAGCCATCAGTAATTTTTTTTACAGATAAGTACTTAATTCTCTCCACCAATTTTATATAGTAGACTTTTCATTTTCTCTAATAATTTCCTCAGGAAGAGCTTAAGGGAATAGTGTTCCTTGAGTCTCACTGTGTTTGGGGAATGTGTGTATAGCTTGAATGTTTCAGAGCTGATTTGTATGATCAGAATTTTCCAGGGTGTCTGAAATATGTCATTTCATTGTCTTTTCTTATAGAGCAGAGCTGCCAGTCTGATGCGAATCAGTTTTTGGTGGCTTTAGTAACTTAGCTTTTTTGTGTCTAGAAAGACAAAACATTATTTTAATAGCATGCATGTATGGTTTGTTTTTTTTTTTTGTGTGTGTGTGTGTATGTGTGTGTGCTGTGATTGAACCCAGGATACTCTACCACTGAGCTACATTTCCAGTCCTTTTTACTTTTTGAGACGGGGTCTTGCTAATTGTTGAATCTGGCCTCCAATTTGTAATCCTCTTGTCTTGGTCTCCTCAGTGGGAATTACAGGTGTATACCACTGCACTCAGCTTCATAGTTTTATACATTGGTGTTCATCTGACTCATTTTTTTCAGGCATGCCCTGAGTCCTTATGATATGCAGTTTCAAGTGTAGATTTTCTTGACTTTTGTTAGGTTTTTGTTTTGTTATTTTTTTTCTTGTTTCCCATACCTTGATTTTCTCCTTTGGGACTCCTGCATACATGTGTTGGATCTTTTTTGCATACTGTTTATTTGGGATGAACCTCAGTTATTTCACTTGTTCATCCAACTATCTTTTTAATCTTTTCACTTAGATTTTGATATTGATATTTTATTTTTTTTTAGAGAGAGTGGGGGGG
>NW_026000026.1:5637584-5658028 GCF_001458135.2 Marmota marmota marmota
TTTTTTTTTTTTTTTTTTTTTTTTTTTTTTTTTTGTGTACTGGGGCATGTAGTTTTTCTAGATTCTTTTGGTAGGTACGTCAGGTTTGAAGTTGTTTGGTACATATTTGGTTTTGGTCTCTATGCTGGCTCTATTGTTGATAAAATACCTAAATTTTCATATTTCTAGCTTTTTGGGAGAATACTTTCTAGGAAAAAAACTAATTTATGATCTAAAGACATAAGTTTATTAAAAAATTAAATGTAAAGATGTTTACTTTATGTACAAAGAATTACAAATGCCTTTTTAATATTTGACATTTTAGGTCACATCTCCTTACATATTTTCATTATCAAGTGCAGTGGAAAATAAAGGTTTCTGTTAAGGCAAATGTTTGTTTTTTCTTGACAGTGATTAAAAGATGATTAGAATAATGCTGATTCAGTAGAAAAAAATTTAAACACGTACATTAAAAAAAGAAACATGTTATTTTGTTCATATCTTTCAATTAGCCCTTTTAGGAAATGAAAAGGGAAAATAATTTTTGTATGGCCTAATATTTCACCATTAAGGTAGGTTAAATTAATAATGAATAAATAGGAAGGTTAAAATAGAAAGGTTAATGTAAACACTTTTTAAAGCTTTTTTTTTTTTTTTTTTGGCTTGACGGAAGCTCTGTTTCTCTAGGTTTTAAAAATCCCGATGCACCAGGTTGGTCCTTTTGCTGAGGACGAGACACTTTTGTGGTAATGTTGCCATGGTGACTGCCTTCCTAGTGCTGTCTCAAGGTCACTCATCACTCATAGCATTGAATACTTGGATTTTGTTAAAGAAATATCAACACTCAGTAGATAAAATAAAACTTAATTATTATGTTGCATTTACTCAAGCAATTCTAGAAAAATTATAGACAGTATTTTGTGTTAATAGTACTAATAGACTATACTTATTTTCAATACTGAATTTTAACCCTCCATATTAGGCTAATGATAAACCTATAAAGTAGCTAAAACCAGATATTGTAATATTTTTATATTATTCAATTTGTGATTTTTTTTAGTGCAACAAGTTAATTTTCATTGCATTTATGTTTGAAGATATCTAAACAAATCTCCGTGTTTGTACACACACACGCACACACACACACATACACACACATACACATACACACACCCACACACCCACATTCTTTATATAAGACAGAAGAAAAGATTCTTTAATATTTCTTTTCTTTTTGGTAAACTTATCTTGAAGTTGCTAGTTGCTTCAGCCTTTGTTTATATGAAAATATTATGATCTTTTTATTTATTCCATACTTGACTTCAGAGATCTGTTGTCTACCTGGCTTCTATTTTATGTACTCTTTGTCTCATTCTGCTGTTAAGTTTCCTTGTTCTCATTTTGAGTTTTTGGTTTTTAGTTAAACATTTGTGTTGTCTGGAAAAGCTGTTTGTTAAAGGCTTTTTCGTATTGTTATCAAACTGGTTTTTAGTGAAGGAAAACACGAGAAAAAATGCACGCTTGTGTTATTCTTTATTATGGGGCTTGTTCTAGTGAGAGAAGAATCAGCTATATGCCTCTTTCGGGCTGGAAGGTGACTTTGAAATAGGAGACTAGAAGCATTACTTCTGAAACATCATCAACAACAAAAATGCTGTTCAAGTATCTGGCTAGAAAATTTGGTGTTTTAGCTAGTTAAAATCTAACTAGTTGCTGTACTTTCAGGACTGTTGGATGAACCGGTTCTCATAAAGCCTTTTCATCCCTGATTCTGTAGAGCAGACACCTTTGCAGTGTCTAATCAAGATATTTTTACATGCTTGAAATTTCCGTGAACCAAGAGCTCTGTAGATAGTTGGCATATATTACCTGGCATATTTGCAACACTAACGATTGTTTCATTTATGCATATTTATGAAGCAAAGTATGTTATCTGGTGCTATTTTTGTTAATTTATTTGGAAAATGGAGTTTATTTAAAACTGTAAGCTCTGATATGAGACAACATGGATCTAGAAAAAATATTAGCCCTGGAGACCAGTATCCTATTCTGACCACTCATCTGTATCTTACCGAATGAACTTGATCAGGTCATTTGGTGTACAACATTTTCCTTATCTCTAAATTAAGGTGGTCCAATTTTCATTGTGACCTTCCATGATTCCACTATTAGTAGTAAAATTTGGGTTAACTTCAGTAATGGAGGAGATGTGCCCTTCATACTAATCTAAAATGTTGCGTCTTTCAAATTGATTTGTTTAATTTTGGATGCCAATTTATTTTATATTTCTTTAGGTAGAATTTTAAAACATTTTAAATTTCCATTCCTTAGGTAGTATTAGAGTAATTTTATATTCCAGTTCTTTTCTTTTTTTGTGCCAGGGATTGAATCCAGAGGAGCTCAACCACTGAACCACATCCCCAGCCTTTTTTTTTTTTTTTTTTGAGACAGCATCTCACTGAGTTGCTTAGGGCCCTGGTAACTTGCTGAGGCTGACCTCAAACTTGTGATTCTCGTCTCTCAGCCTCCCAAGCTGCTGGGATTGCATGTATGTGCCACTGTACCATGCTGTCATTTAAAAAATAGTGCTATAGTTTAAACTAGCCCCTTTGTTGATTGGCTGTTAAAACAGTGTTACAAAGAACATCCCCTTTCTTCTCTTTACTGATTTGTGCAAAAAATTCCATGGAGCATATTCCTTGAAGTTGTATTTCTAGGTTTGTGAAAGTCTGAGAGAGATCCTTCATGTTTAGATAAATATTTCAAAATTGCCTTCCAGAAAGCTTTGGTAGTTTACAGTCTTGTTAACAGTGACAACTACTTTTCATTGCACATTTCCTTGGAGGATGATGTTATCATAGCTACCATATTAGTGCCTACCTTGTGTTAGGAATTGTGCTAGGTGCTTAATTTAGCGCTCTCTAATCCTCATAATCCATAAGATATTCTTTTAATCCCCATGTACAGTTGAGGAATTTAAGGATCAGAGGTGAAATAACTTGGCTAAAGCCACACAACTAGTAAACCCTGGCAACCCTGGGGCTTAAATCCCCTTTCGTCAGATTCCAAAGTCTCTGTTCCCTATATCCAAGAATAGTGTAATGTTGCTAAATTGAGAAGATCATCTTTAAAAGGTGTAAGTATAAATTCAGAATATATTTTTTCCTTTAAAATAAGTGATTTAGTCACATAATATAAAATGTTAACAATGCTTCAGAATAGCCATAGTCTAAAATAGCATATAGATGATATAATTTATTGGAAAAGGTATTTTCTAACTTTGGCTTCAGATATTTGATCTTTTTTTTTTTCTTCCTTTCTTTTGTATTGAGGATTGAACCCAGGGGTGCACTCACTATCCCTGAGCTACATCCCCATCCCTTTTTGTTTGTTTATTTTTGTTTTGAGATGGTCTGGCTAAGTTTCTGAGGATGGCCTCATACTTGTGATCCTTCTACTTCAGCTTCCCAAGCTGCTAGGATTACAGGTGTGTACTACCACACCTGGCTAGATATTTGATTTCTTGACTTTGCAGATGTCTAATTCCAAGTAGCGTTGGGATTACCTTGATGAACCAGTGATTACAGCTAGAAATGTACTCCTGTAAACCCAATCTGGTTTTAGAAAGAGTAGGCTATGTTAGTTTGTTAGGAATGCCATAACTAAGTGCCACAGACTGCGTGGTTTAAACAGTATAAATTTATTTTCTCACAGTTCCGGAGGCAAGGTGTTCCTGGGGTTGCTTTCTTTGGAAGACTCTTTTCTTGATTTGTAGGTAACTGACTTCTCCCTCAATCTTCACATGGTTTTCCCTCTGTACATGTATGTGGCCAAATTTCCTCTTACAATGATATCAGTCATAACCCAGTAAAGTTCTAATGATAAATTATAATTTTAACTTAATTATGTCTTTAAGGTCCCTATCTTCAAATGTGGTCACATTCTAAGGCAGTAGAGGTTTGAATTTCAACAGAGTTTGGGACACAATTTGGCCTCTAACATACGCCATATATCATTTTATCTTCCAGAATTTGAGGGTTTCAGGTGCTTTTTTTTGTAATGTTTGAACATGTGATTTTTTTAATCTTTATTTTTGTTTATTTATATATATTTTTTCATGTGATACTGAGGATTAAACCCAGGGCCTCTCACATTCGAGGCAAGTGCTCTACCACTGAGCTACAACCCTAGCCCCTGAACATGTGATTTTTATATGCCTTGTTTACCCTTGAGGTAACTTTGATTTAGCATTATGAAAATATTTATTACTTGTTAGCACATTTTTTGCTGTGTTGAATCGACCTTAAGTTTAGTCAATAGTTGTAAAAACTTTGTAGTAAATTTTTTTGCAGTGTTTGGGATCAAACCTAGGTCCTTGCACATGCTAGGCTACTGCTCCATCACTAAGCTACAACCGCAATTCAATATATAAAATTTTTAAAATTTTGGGTGATACCGGCGAACTGAACCTAGTGACATTGTATCACTAAGCAACATTCCTAGCCCTTTTTATTTTTTTGATTTGAGATAAGTTCTCAGTAATTTGCTCAAGCTGGTCTCAATTTGTGATCCTCCTGCCTTAGCCTCCTGTGTAGCTGGGATTACAAGTATGCACCACCATGAATGACCCCAAAACAGATATTTATTTAAAACTGTTTGCGGGGATCAGAGGAGTAGGGAGACTGTATAGAAATATTTAGCGTTAGAAAAGATAAGAGAGTGAGGAAAAGTAACAGAAAAAAGTTTAATTGGAGCTGGGGTTATGGCTGTGTAGTAGAGCACTTGCCTAGCATGTGAGAGGCCCTGGGTTCGATTCTCAGTGCCGTATATAAATAAATAAAATAAAGGTCTATTGACAACTTAAAAAAAAAAAAAAAGGCCTAATTGTGTCCATCTACAACTAAAAAGTTTTAAAAAAAGTCCTGTCAGAATGTAACTTTTCCACCTTGATCTTAGTAATTTTAGGTTCTTGTGTAAAACAATAATAATATCAGTTGTTACTATTTACTGAACAGTTAGAACATGTATCAAGACAGCATTATTTTAAATGATTTATGTAATTCATAACCCTCATAACAATTCCGTTAAGTTTTTTTCATGTCCATTTTAGGATGGTTAAGCCCTCAGTAGGATGAACTAGTTTGTCTGTACCCAAATTTATAATCTTTATTGTACTGTCTTCTGATTTTTTTACTTAAGTTTGTCATTTTATGACAGATTTCTGTACCATATTATACATGATTTCATCTTTCCTGTGCTGGCTGGTTTTCTTACATACTGCAAAATGGAGAAGTCAGAGGTTTTCTCCTCTTTGGCAGAATTCCAAACACCATTCTTGGAACAGAAAACTGAAGACCTTTGGTGTTTTATAGCATGACATTAATTCATAAATATATGTGTATACGTTTTAAATTCCAGAAAACTACAGTAGTATAGTGTTGGCTTGTTTTAACTACACCTTAACCTTGGATCCAAGAGATTTCTACCAATACCACAAATTATTTGATGACAGATTTATTCTTATTTTTTAGTAGTGTTTCAATTTGCTTTCCTTTGTGTTTCTCACTAAAAAAGGTCTTATGTTCAATGGAATATCTTCAGAGGATCTCTCAAATGAAATTATATAAATCCTTACAAATTGTTAAGAAACTTCCATGTTTTAGCCTCTGTATACCGACTGAATGATTCTCTCCAAGATCTTTGGGAATCTTTCTCACTATTTTTTTTTTTTTTTGGTACTGGGGATCTATATCAATGGTGCTTTACCACTGAGCTACCTCCTCAGACCTTTTTTTTTTTTTTTTAAATTTATTTTTTAGATGTATTTGTCAATACCTTTATTTTATTTATTTATATGTGGTGCTGAGGATCGAACCCAGGGCCTCGCACGCGCTAAGCGAGCATTCTACTGCTGAGCCACCTTCTCAGTCCTTTTTATTTTTTATTTTGAGACAGGGTCTGGTCTCAGCCTCCCAAGCTGCTGGGATTACAGCATGCACCACCATGCCCAAGGATGGGATCTTCTTTATTCACTATAAGGGCCCCTTCCATCTCCTCTCCATTTAATTAAAATTTTGTGTGCTTACTATGTGTTAGGTGCTGTAGCCAAACCAATGCAAGAAATAAAGACTCTGCTTTCAAGAGGGAGAATTACAAGGAGAGAGGCAGTTACCAGGTGATTAAGTATAATAGAGATGTACCAGGATGCTATGAAGCTTATTGGAGAATGTATAACCTAATTTGGAATTGGGATCGGTGTTAGAAAGAGAGAAAGCTGTAGTGTCTGACTAAACTTCCAAGAGGATTAATAAGAGGTATGAATTGGAACTGGGGGGTGGGGATAGTAGCTCAGAGGCCCTGAATCAGTCTTAGCACCCTCTCCCCACCAAACACAAAAACCAAAACAAGCTGAAGGTAGTGTCCCAACAGAGAGTGACTTCAAAGTAGTTGTACTGTTAACTGGGAAATGTTAAGTTATTGTGGTTGGACCCCGAAGTTTAAAAAAAGATGTTTCAAAGTGAGCTTAAAAAGGATTTTGGACTTTATATAGGGTTGGAATAGTTTCTGGGGATGGAAAGATTGCCTTGATTCAGCTAAGGATTAAGTAGATTTTGGAGTAATCCAAGGAGAATAACTAGCTGAAGTACTAAAATGTAGTTGTAATAAGCTCAGAACTGGATAGACTTGAGAGATTTAAAAACTGATACTATGGGATGATTGTAGGTGCAAGACTTGAGCTTCTAAGAGTATTTTGTTTGAGTTCATGGTTTGTTTACACTAGATTTTTTTAAAAAATATTTTTTTAGTTGTGGATGGACACAATACCTTTATTTTATTTGTTTATTTGTATGCGGTGCCGGTGATCGAACACAGTGTCTCACTCATGCTAGGCAAGTGCTGTACTACCGTAAGCCACAACCCCGGCCCCACAGTAGACATTTAATAAACATTTGTTGAATAAGTAAATAAAATAGATAGCTTTTTACATATTCTTAAACATCTGGAATTTGCTGTTATGGGAATGTAGGATGGAATTTTTACATGTCAGTATGAAAAGATGTTGAAAAACAAATTGCTGAATTATTTCTTTGTATTTCCTTCTAAGGTCACACAGTAAGTGGCAGACCTCCTATTAGCATACAAGTCTTCTGGGGGCTGGGGATATAGCTCAGTTGGTAGAGTGCCTGCCTCACATGGACAAGGCCCTGGGTTCAATTCCCAGCACCCCCCCCCCCAAAAAAAAAAAAAAAAAATTCAAGTCTTCTGACTGTCAAACTCAGTGTTCTTTGTGGTACTTTTTTGTCTCGGGTACTTTTTTTAATTGAACTATATTAAATTTTGTCTAAGTCCCTTTGATAACTTTATTTGCTAGTATTTTATTATAATAAATTCAACCTTAATTATAATTTAATCTCAGTTGGTAAATTTTGAGAGATGAAATTGAATTCACAAAATTGTTTCTGACTTTCAAAAGTAGCCAAGAAACCAGGTGTGGTGTCCTGTGCTTATAGTTCCAGCTATTTGGGAGGATGAGGTGGGAGTATTGCTTGAGCCCAGGAATTCAATGCCTGGGTAATATAGCGAGACCTTGTCCCACACTGGAAAAAATAAACTATTCATGGAACAGATCGAGAATCTTAATGAGCAAGCAGGAGGGGTGAGAGTGTTTTTCAGATTGGAGTATGTGAGATCTGTCAGAGATCTGTTCTAGCCCACAAAAGTGTACTCTGCTTTCCTTTAGTTTTTGTATCTTCTGGGTGGTGTTTCTACCCCTGGCCTGCTGAGTTATACTCTCTGGGGGTGGGACCTAGCTAAAGATCCCCAAGATACTCTGCTCCCTGAAGTTTGAGAGTACTATTCTAGAATAGTCTAGAGGCAGGAAGTATTGTTTCCTGATTGCTTTCTCCTTTTTAGGTGTGTGATTAGACTATGCTTAGGAGCCTATATTCCTATGGCAGTCCTATAAAGTTCTGTTTTGTATATAGTAGTAATTCTTGAAATTTAAAGGGCACCAGAATCACCTAGACAGTTAAATCAGTTAAGCATGTATGATTCTGGTGTCGGGTACAAAAAGTGCATTAGAATTTCTTGGTGATGGTGATTATTGCTGGTTTGGGGACCATAATTGGATAATTACTGCTTTGTGACAAAGTGTGGTAAGGAAAGTTAAATGAATATGGGGTGAGGAGATAGGGATTCTGATTTTAGGAGGATCTTGTCATCAGCTAATGATCTTCTATACTTTGAATTCATTCTTGTGAAAAATAGGGATGGGGCTAAACTAATGCTCCTCGGCCATGTATTGGAAAAGCTTTGGTTTTTAAGTAGCCACTGAAGACCTGTTTTGTTTGTGGACCTCCACGGCGCCACCCCCATTGGGTAATATTAGAATTGAAATTTTTGTAATCACAATAAAAATGAAGAGGGTAGTAGAAAAAGCATGAACTTGAATTCAAGCTACTCTGCATCTAATTTATTCCTGCTGTGTGGGGAGACCTTGAGCAAGTTGTAACTGGGCTAACTTTTAGCTGTCTTATGTATGGACAATGAATTGCTGTGTACCTTAGGAATTTGATAAATGTTCCATTCTGTCTCTTTATGATAGTTTCTAGTTTAAAATAAAGAACTTGTTTTCCTGTATTCCCCGATGGTGAAAGGAGATAATTGGGAGAAACAGAAGGAATAGAAATTGTTTGGGATTTATTATATATAATAAAAATTATATTTAATAAAAATCTGTTAATGATGGTATTTGTTATGCACACCTCCCATTATTATTATTATCATTATTTTTTTGTCCTGGGGATTGAACCCAGGGGCATTGAACCACTGAGCCACATCCCTAACTCCCCCACCCCTTTTTAAAATTTACCAGTGCAACCTTTTTTTTTTTTTTTTGGTATCAGGGATTGAACTTGTGGGCACTTGACCACTGAGCCACATCCCCAGCCCTATTTTATATCTAATTATTTAGAGACAGGGTCTCACTGAGTTGCTTAGTGCCTTGCTTTTGCTGAGGCTGGCTTTGCACTTATGACGCTCCTGTCTCAGCATCCTGAGCTGCTGGGATTACAGGCATGTGCCACCACTCCCAGCCCCAGTGTAATCATTTTTTAAAATAACTTTAATTAATTGATTTAATTTATGTGGATCAAACTCAGTGCCTCACATGTGCTAAGCAAGCTTTCTACCACTGAGCCACAACCCCAGCCCTTTCTATTTTTTATTCAGAGACAGAGTCTTGCTAATTGCTTAGGGATTTGCTGAATTGCTGAGGCTGGCCTCGAACTTGTAATCCTCCTGCCTCAGCCTCCTTAGTCACTAGGATTATAGGTGTGCACCACTGTGCCCTGCTGAAATCCAGGCTCTTAGATTGCTTTGATTTGTCATCTCTTTGGCCTTCTTTAATCTGAGACATTTTCTGATTTTTCTTTGTATTTTATGTTAATTTTTAAAAACTTTTTTTTAATATTTATTTTTTAGTTGTAGTTGGACACAATACTTTTATTTATTGTATGTGGTGCTGAGGATCGAACCCAGGGCCTTGCACATGGTAGGCGAGCGCTCTACCACTGAGCCACAACCCTAGCCCTTTAAAGTTAATAATTTTTGGATCACATATTTTGTGGATGACCCTCATTTGTGCTTGTGATGTTTTCTCACATTTAGATTTGTTTTCTGCACATTTGGGGTTGAAAGTACACAGAATTCATGTTCTCTTGTCTAACTAGGAGGTGAATGTTGATTAGTTCCATTTCTGGTGATGTTAACTTTGGTTGAGGTTGTGTTTGTTCTATTTTTCATAGTATAGCTTTATTTTTATTTTATTTTTTAATTCTGTTTAGATAATACATGACAGTAGAGTATATTTTTTATATATCATACATACAGGGAGTATAACTTCCCATTCTTGTGGTTGTACATGATGTGGAGTTACACTGGCTATGTATTCATATGCGAACATAGGAAAGTTATGTCTGATTCATTTTACTGTCTTTCCTACTCCCACCCTCCCTTCCCTTCGTCTAATCCAATAAACTTGTATTTCTCCCTGTCCCTCTTATTGTGTGTTACTATCTCATGTCAGAACATTCAGCCTTTGTTTTTATTGAAATTGCCTTATTTCACTTAGATGGTAGTCTCCAGTTCCATCTGTGCACCGGCAAATGCCATAATTTCATTATTCTTTTTTAAATAACTTTTTTAAATATTTATTTTTAAGTTGTAGTTGGACACAATACCTTTGTTTCACTTACTTATTTTTATGTGGTGCTGAGGATCGAACCCAGGGTCTCGAACTTGCGAGGCGAGCGCTCTACCACTGAAGCCACAACCAGCTCAATTTCATTATTCTTTATTACTGAGTAATATTCCATTGTTTTAATATACCACTTTCTTTATCTATTCATCTGTTGAAAGGCACCTAGGTTGGTTCCATAGGTTAGCTATTGTGAATTGAGCTGCTGTAAACATTGTGGCTATAGTCACTGTAATAAACTGATTTTAACTTTTGGGTATAAACCTAGGAGTGGGATGACTGGGTCAAATGGTGATTCCATTCCAAGTTTTCTGAGGAATCTCCATACTGATTTCCACAGTGGTCACACCAATTTGCAGTCCCACCAGCAATGTATAAGTGTACCTTTTCCCCACATCCTCACCAACATTTATTGTTACTTGTGGTAATTGCCATTCTGCCTCGAATGAGATGAAATTTCAGTGTAGTTTTAATCTGCATTTCTCTAATTGCTAGAGATGTTAAACATTTTTTTCACATTTACCAATTGTATTTCTTCTGTGAGGTGCACATTCAGTTCCTTTGCCCATTTATTGATTGTTTTTTTTTAAAAATTTTTTTTTTTTTGAGTTCTTTATATATTCTGGAGATCAATGCTCTATCTGAGGTGTAGGTGGCAAAGATTTTCTCCCATTCTGTAGGCTCTGTCTTCATGTTCTTGATTGTTCCCTTTTGTTGAAGAAGCTTTTTAGTTTGATACCATCCCATTTATTGATTATTTTTTAAAACTATTTTTTAGTTGTAGGTGGACACACAATATCTTTATTTCATTTTTTTAAAAAATGTGGTGCTGAAGATTGAACCCAGTGCCTTACGTGTGCTAGGCACTCCACCACTGAGCCACAACCCCAGACCCCCATTTATTGATTTTTGATTTTACTTCTTGCGCTTAGGAGTCTTGTTGAGGAATTATGTTCCTAAGACAACATGATGGAGATTTGGGCCTACTTTATTTTCTAGTAGGTTCAGGTCTCTGGTCCTTGATCCACTTTGAGTTGAATTTTGTACAGGGTGAGAGATAGGGGTTCAATTTCATTTTGCTACATTTGGATTTCCAGTTTTACCAGCATCATTTGTTGAAGAGGCTATCTTTTCTCCAATGTATGTTTATGACACCTTTGTCTAGTATGAGATAACTCTATTTATGTGGGTTTTTCTTTGGGCCTTCCATTTTATACCATTGTTCTTCATGTCTGTTTTGGTGCCAATACCATGCCGTTTTTGTTACTATAGCTCTGTATTATAATTTAAGATCTGGTATTGTGATGCCTCCTGCTGCACTTTTCTCTCTAAGGATTACTTTGGTTATTCTCAGCCTCTTATTTTTCCAAATAAATTTTATGACTGATTTTTCTATTTCTATGAAGAATGTCATTGAAATTTTAATAGAAATTGCATTAAAATCTGTATAGGGTTTTTGGTAGTATGGCCATTTTGACAGTATTAATTCTGCATAGTATGGCTTTCTCGTGGGAAGAAACTATAAAAGTATCCTGTAGGGTTTTTGAGCCAGTGACTATAGAAATATCCATATACTCCTTGAGCTTTTATCTCTAGATTCAGCTTCCTTTGATTCTTTCTGAATCAATATGGTTTTAATCAAATACTGACTTTCTAGTTCCTTTGTTCCTTCTGTATTAGATTTTATTGTAAGGACAAGTTTCATTTGTATATATGTATATCCCCCCCCCCATATTTATTGTAGATTCATGAAGTTTCAGTTCATATGGTACATTACAACTCTTTAATCATTATCTTTTTTTTTTTTTTTTAATTTTATTTTTTTGTGATGCTGGGATTGAACCCAGGGCCTTGTGATTGCGAGGCAAGCATTCTACCAACTGAGCTCTATCCCCAGCCCTTTAACCATTATCTTGATGCTCAAATTGTATCATATTTGGTCAGGTGATATTTAATTTTGATTATGATATATTTTTTTTGTTATGGAATCTATAAAAACATGCCATTTTGAAAAATGTATTCAAACATATTCATCTCTTTGGCTTCTGGATGTCAAAGTATACTTGGAAGCCCTTTCTTGGCTTAAATTTGATTACCCACTGTTGATCACTAAGTCTGTTTTGTAACCTGTGCTGCTGGACCTTAGACAGTTCCATTACTTAGAGATACACCACATTGGGGGGTGGCTGGGAATGGAGAAGAAAGGTACAGAGATGTCCATAGTGAGATGGTTGCAAACGCAACCATTGAAGTGTAACACTTGGGCTAGAGTGTGGCTCAGTGGTGGAGCGCTCGCCTAGCATGTGTGAAGCACTGGGTTCGACCTCAGCACCACATTAAAATAAATAAATAAAATAAAGGTATTGTTCATCTACAACTAAAAAAATATTTAAAAAATGTGTAACAATTGTTTTAAAAAAAGTTAACCATCAGAAACTGGAAAATCTATTTAATTTTTTTTTTAGAAATTGAAATTCTTAAGTGTATCCACACTTCCCATTTTAAAGCAGGCAATTAGTTATAATGTTCTGTGATGTGGTCTTTTCAGGGTGTGGGGTGGATTATTATTGTTCATCCATTGTCCTTCCCATTCCCTATGGGTAAGAGTACCTCCTTAAATAATAGTATTTGTTTTAAGATGAATAACTCTTGAATCTGGATCTTTGTAATTTTAAGAGTGCTGGAAATGGAACCCAAAGCCTTGTGACTGGACTAGCACTGGTGCCACTGGATTAGCATTGGTGCTGCTGAACTGCAACTCCAGGTCGTGTTTGCGTTTTTTTTCTCATTTCCTACACTTTTTTTTTTTTTGGCCTGTTAGCTGTACTTTCTCGCGATTGTCAGTACCTTATTGCTTTCAGTAAGTCTCTTCTTTCTAATTTATTGTGAGTTGGGAAACCAGATACACACAGTTCTAATAAGCTGGGTTTAACTAAGATAAACTCCACTGTGAGACTGAGGAATCTTGTACTGAAGGGTGGACTGTATGTTCTTCTGTACCCAGAGATATGGCTTTCCTTGACCTAAAAGCAATGCTGATGGCAGTGAGGACCTCAGTCATTCAGTGTTCAGAATTGCGTTTGAAATAGGTAGGACAAGGTATATTATTCATCTTTATTAAGGAAAAAACTGAGAAGGGGGAGCAGGGCAGGGTAATATAACTAGTAATTAGAAAAGCTGGAATTTGAATTCTTTTCCTAAAAATCCATAGGAAAAACATTGGTTTTAGTAAAACTCCTGTTCTAATAATTCTGAGAAGCCTGTATTGCACACTAGGCTTTTTTATTTTTATTTTTTGTACTAGGACTTGAACTGTGGAATCCTGGGTCAGTCTTTTTATTTTTTAGACATAGTCTCAGTTGCCCAAGCTGGCCTTGAGTTCGGGATTCTCCTACCTTAGCCTTCCAAGTGACTGGGATTATAGATGCATACCATCAAGCCTGATTTATGTATTAGTTTATTTATTTATTTGGTACTGGGGATTGAACTAGGGGTCACTCAACCACTGGGCCACATCCTTAACCCTATTTTATATTTTATTTAGAGGCAGTGTTTCATTGAGTTGCTTAGCACCTCGCTTTTGCTGAGGCTGGCTTTGAACTCGCAATCCTCCTGCCTCAGTCTCCCAAGCTGCTGGGATGATATATATTAGTTTTAAGTGTAGTGTTTTTATTGGGTTTATAAAACTTAAGATTTTGTTTTAGTTGTTGTGTTGGGGATTGAACTGAAGGCCTTGCACGTGGTAGGCAATCTCTGTACTGATGAGCTGCATCCCCAGCCATTTTTTTTTTATTTTGGGGCAAGGTCTCACTAAATTGTCAACACTGGCTTTGACTTTGGGATCTTCCTGCCTCAGCCTTTCAGACTGCTAGGATTACAAGTGCGCTCCACCACACTTGGCTCAAATATAAATTTTGAAATGAAGCATATTACTTTCTTTTTCTTTTGGTGCTGGGGATTGAACCCTGGGGTGCTTAACCACTAAACCACATCCCCAGCCTTTTTTTATATTTTTATTTAGAAACAGGGTCTTGCTCAGCTGCTTAGGGCCTCAATAAGTTGCTGAGGCTGCCTTTAACTCATGAACTTTCTGCTTCACCCTCCCAGGTCACTGAGAGTTCACTGAGAATACAGGTGTATGCCACTATGCTCAGCTGACGCAAATTATTTTCTAGACTTATTACCTGGAACATAATTTTTAAGTTCCCATTAGTCTGTCATTTGGGTTCCCAGACTGAAAGTGGAAAAACATTTAGGGCTGTTGGATTTAATGATAATAAAATAGATAATTTATTATTATTAATAATAATAAATACTAACAGATAATGAAATTAACCATTGTATACAATACTGTCTGGAACACTCCTTGTATAGTTGGTTCTTTTCACCTTGCATGAAATGCTCCATCCTGTGAGAAAAATTGCCTCCTTCACTTTACTCTCCCTTTTCTGTATCATATTTTATTTTCCTTTTGGCTCTTCCCATTTTCACTGGGAATATCTTTTTTCTCTATATGTTATTTGGTAATATCCACTATTATTTGTCCATCTTTAGGTTTTATCCCATCTCAAGGGTTTATATTAGGTCTTTTGAACTCAAGTAAGCACTTGAATTCCTGTATTAGGTTGCCTGAATTTAGAAACTTTTTTGAGAACCATGTGCCTCTTTGACTTCTGCATCCATAGAACCTAGAATAGCAGTAGTGTAGAGTGTGGTATACTTCAAGCAAACACCTGTGAAATGGATGACTTGCAGTTATTTGCGAGGCCCAGAATATTGGCCTTTTCACTTGAGGTATGGCTGAGGTTGTAATCTAAATTTATATATATGTACATATACATATATAATATTATGTATATTATATATATTATATATGTAATATATGTAGTGGTATTAGTGATTGAACTCAGGAGATTCAGCAACATTTGCAGCCCCTTTTATTTTAAAATTTTTGAGACAGGGTCTTGCTAAATTGTCCAGGCTGGCATCAAACTTTGGATCCTCCTGCCTCAGTCTCCCAATTAGCTGGGATTACAGGTATGGCTTCTAATTTGATTTTAAAACAGTAAGCATATGAGCTGGGAATGGTGGTGCACTCTTGTAATCACAGCACCTCTGGAGACTGAGGCATGAGGATCACAAGTTCAAGGCCACTTAGTTAGATCCTGTGTAGAAACAAAAAAAGACAGGGTGTAGTCCAGGGAGTAAAGCTCCCCTGTTTTCTATCCCTACTCCTGGGGGAAGGGGGAGGAGCCTATGACATACTTAAATTAAACTGAGTAGTATAGTTCGCATGTATAGTACTTTGTGTTTTTTAAGATTGATTGGCTAGATCACAACTAAAAAACTGTCTAGTTTGATGTTGTAAGAAATATTTATCTTTTTAAAAAACCACTTTGAAAGAGCAAGAAGACACACAGACCACTATTTTGTTTGCTTTTGTTTTATAGTCAATATTTCCTTTCAGGTTCTGTTTTTTTTTTTTTAGAGAGAGAGAGAGAGAGAGAGAGAGAATTTTAATATTTATTTTCTAGTTTCGGCGGACACAACATCTTTGTTTGTATGTGGTGCTGAGGTTCGAACCTGGGCCGCACGCATGCCAGGCGAGTGCGCTACCGCTTGAGCCACATCCCCAGCCCTCAGATTCCATTTTTGGCACATAAGCTGTATTAGTCCAGGAAGAATATCAGGCAACAGTTTTTTGTTGCCCCAGATTTATTTGCCGTGTTTGCCAACTGAGGAATGTACTGGATACTTGGATAAAACCAGGGGAGACAATGGTTTAGTTGGAGAAGTGAGGAAATGATTGCTCTTTCCTGGTCTCAGTCTGTGCAAGATGCTAGCTTACTACTGCTTAACTCTGTGCTTTTTTGTGTGTTATCTGTGGAATAATTCACATGGTGGAAAAAAAAGAATAGAAACAAGGAGAAATTGAGGGAAAATTCCTCCTTCTTCACTGTCCCAGGAGGTGTCTTGGGGAGAAGGAATATGAATGACTGATTTAAATTTATTCTGGCAATCTTTTGAGTTTGCACCATCTCAGAGGCATGTATGTTAGCTGCTTTCTGTTATTATAGGAAATACCTGAGATAACCAGTTTATAAAGACAAGACTTATTTGCTCGCAGTTTTAGAGGTTTCAGTCCAACACTGGTTGGCCTGTTGCTTTGGAAGAGGCAGCATCATGGCCAGAGCACATATCTGACTACTCACTTCAGGACTGAGAATTGCAAAAGAGAGGAAGAGGAAAGAGGCAGATTCCAGTGTCCTTTCAGGAGCACACCGCAGTGACCCATATTTTAAGGTTTCACCACCTTCCAGAAGTATAGTGCTGGGGACAAACCTTCCCCATGTGGACCTTTGGAGGACACTTGAGATACACACTGTGGCAGCACATGATAAGATCTTGTTGCACTCTCCTAAGTACCTTTCTTAGCCCCACCCAGGGACTCCTTATTATGTTTTCACTGTTTTGACTTCCTTTTCCTAACATGATTAAAAAAGTACTTTACTGAAATTACTGAGCCTCATCTCAGTGAGAAAAAGGATGAGGAGCAAAGGGAAGGACAAAATTATATTCTCAGTTTATGTAGAACACAGCAATAATGCCATTGATAAAACTGACTTGATTTGAAAGCGTGGTTAAAAAGCCAGTTTTTTTTTTTAATTAAATTTTAAATTGAACCCAGGGGCACTTAACCACTGAGCCAGCCCTTTTTATTTTTTTACTTCAGGCAGGGTCTCTCTGAGTTGCTTAGGGTCTCACTGAATTGTTGAGTCTGACCTTGAACTTGAAATTTTCCTGCCTTAGCCTCCCAAGTTACTGGGATTACAAGTGTGGGTATAGCCAACAAAGGCCAATCCCCCCCCCCCCCCCTTTTTTTTGTTTCTTTTTCTTTACAACCTTTAAAAACAGAGGAGCTTTGGCAATTATATGCCTCTGGAATATCATGGTTTGAGTAGAATTCTCATTTGATGGACAGGAAAAATACACAATAGATTTATCAGAGGTTATATGGAGAAAATGTGTAGGAATGTGTAGGTTTCCTTACTCTACCTAATATTCTTATCCAGTTCATTGAAATGTGTATAGCACTTCAGAGAGTACAGGCAAAGTGTTTAGTATTGTTTCCTAGCAGTGCATTGTGACTGCTCAGTAAAATTATTGAATAATCTTCAGGGAGAGGATTTATTCAAGTTGTCGGTAATGATGTTTTAATGATTGTTTTTTGAGACAGAGGCACATTAACATTTGTATTAATGGTGGTAAGAAAAAAAATCAAGTCGAATTTCAGAACAAAATTTTCTTAGTTAATTTCCAATAAGGTTTGGATTTATGCTTTCATGACTTTTAGGCCACACTTGGTTTTAAAGAAAAAGAAATTTGAATCTGATTCTGTTTTCTTCAAGGGCTTATATCTTCCTTTGTAGGTGCTTTGCATGGCAAATACAGGTAACATTGTGTTAAATGTTGAGTTTACTTCAATGTCTGTTAAATTATCTGTATAGCATTAAGTAAAATGCTTTTACACATTGTAGCAGTGAATGTAATTTTGATATAATTTTGACATGAACATTATGCATATTGAGTTAGTCTGTTTTTAAATATTAAGGAATGGAAATATTTCAACTCCGGGATTTTCCTTGCCACTCATTCTTCTCCCAGTATAGCTGTCTGTGGTTGGAGTCCTGAGTGTTAATAAATGCCATCACCCATTCCCTTCCCCCCAGCCTTGTACTAAAGCCTAGTTTGCTGGCAGCTGCAGTGGTAGGCATCTTTCAGGAAGTGACCTTGGCTTGTATTAATCAAATTCAGAACACACCAAAAAGCTTCTTGCCAACATGCTGACTTGATGTAAAATTTTATCACATCCATTTTCTTTTAAAATGAAGCCATCTTGTAAAAAGATGTATAGAAGGCTCCTCTAATCACATATACATACATGCACACAGAATGCTTCTTCAAACCATTGCCGTTTAAAAAAAAAAAAAGAAAATCTATCATAAAATTATAGATTTTTTTATTAGTAAATATGCACAAACTTAAATCATGGGGGTTTGGGAGTTATTAGAAAATTACTCTTAAATGCTGAATTAAGAAAAATGATACATCAGCATTAATTTTATTTATCTGAAACTAACATTAAATTGCTGTACAAACTTTATACATTATGAAATATAATATGTACTATGGGATCTTTTAGCAGTTATATGTTAAGTAAGATCTGTATATTGACTACTTTTGGGTTTTCAGAAATAACTGGTGTCTATTTTGCTGGTTTGAATAAGAACTAATATCCTGTGTGAAATCATTTCCTTCAGCAGTGGTGGTGCCTATTGGGACTTCTAAATATAAGCTTAAATTTAAGTCACTAAGACTATTAGAATTCAACCAGCTGTTATATCAGTGAGAGAGGTATTCACTATTTGCAGATTTTGTATTTATTTGATATTCTTGGTAGAGCAGTTTGTGTAGCTATTTCATTTTATCCTGCAGTGTTTAAAGGAATCTAGTTTTAAAATGTGGTACAGTTAAGGTGTATGTAATATAGATATTTATGCATATATGTGAGTATGGAGGAATGAATGAGTGATATAGGTCTTGCTATGTTGCCCTGGGTGGCCTCAAACCCATGGACTCAAGCTATCCTCCTGTTTCAGTCTCCCAAATAGCTGGAATCAGATATTTTTTATCCTTACTCAATGTTAAATATAGAATGCTCAAAATAGCATTTGATGGATTAGTTTATTGATTTCTTCATTTGGAGGATATTTACATAAAAAATTAATTAGGAGAGAAGTTATTTCGGTTGCCAAACGGTTCACTCCTGAGTTTGTGTATAAAGGATCACTCCTGGGTTTACTTCTGAAATGTTGCAAGAAATGTATAGGAAAAGGAAACTTAAATTGTGGATCTTTACCTAATTTCTGCAGATCCACTACATGAAGAGGGTAGGCACACTGCAGGTTTATATTAATAACTCTTGGGGAGGAGATGGGGAATCTTTGCAAACAAAAAATTGATGTGTAAGTACTTTTAAATAACTGTCTTCATTACCTGAGTTTGCTGGAAACACAACTAGCCCCAAAAGAAAAAAACATATATATACAAACACATTATACACGTGTATATGTATAATTTTTTAAAACCAAAAATTGGTCTGAGAATTGCTGTCTGATTGGGGTAAAACTGGCTCCTTGACTTGCCTAAATTTCACTTTTCATCTTGATACTAGCATTAATGATTGGTTGTTTTAGATACCACAGGATAAAAAAAAAAAAACTTATTTCAAGGAGAAAGAGGATAATTACTTAATTATTTCTCCCCTGAAACAGCTGTTTAAAATAAAACTGTCACCTTGAACTTAAGATGTTTCTCCCTTCTCTCTTTCTCCCCACCCTTAAAAAAGAGAAAAAGAAGAAAGCCTTACAAAAAAAGCAATATATGCAGTCTTGGAAGTCAATGAGTTAATGTTCACTTGCAGCCTGAGGGGTCAGCATGCAGTCTGTTTCCTGATTGGCTGTTAAAAGGTGAAATTGAAACCACTGTAAACTTTTGACCCTGTAGCAATTCTTGTGGAACGTCTTCCACTGGTGGAGCCCAGAGTTTTGCTCACCTCCCCACCCAGCCCTCCCACCCTCTTTCCTGTATTTATTCTGTGTGATCGTGCAGCATTGCATGCAGTTTTTCCAGGAGGGGGGAGAGAGGCAGAACAAGCACCAGCTAGCAGCTCGCTGGCATGCCTGTTTCAGTAACCCCGTCATTACAACTCCAGTTCAGCCAAAAATGTGAGGTGTTAATAAACTGGTCTGCTGACTGGATTTTTTAGTTCTCTTCTTAAGGAAATTACAAAAATACAGAATAGTTCAATGCCATTGTTCTTCAGTGGGCAGTGTCGAGTAAGCAAAATGTATGACATAATTTCCTGGATATATAGAGTAGAAACTAGTTTTTACTTTCAGCTACCTTTACACAACCCGTTTAGGTTTCCTGTGTCCCATGTAATTTTCATATAAATGGCCCAAACTTTACAAAAGTTTTTTCTTCTTTGCCTTTTATAAAGAAACTCGATGGCGTTTTGTTTATGATAACTTTGAGCAGTAATTGCAGAAATTGCACATTCCGATTCATTTATCTTTTTTGTTGAAGTGCTTTTGGGCTTGTGTCTCTCTCTCCCCTCCCCTCTCTCTCCTCCCTCCCCGCCCCC
>NW_026000026.1:5658653-5680464 GCF_001458135.2 Marmota marmota marmota
CCCCCCCCCCTTTTTTTTTTTACCCTTTAGCTCTCTGATGAAGGGATTTTGATCACTGGTAATACAGGTTTTGATAATGTGGGTCCATCAGTCACCTTTCTGTTAATTGTAGTAGATAAACTAATGTTTTTCCCTCCTTCCTTTTTAGTTATCTAATATTTTAGGAAATATCATATTTAGTTTTTATGTCGGTGTGATTTGGTTTTTGTATGTGTGATTAACTAAAGTCATAATTGTGTAAAGTGGTAAGATCAGCGTGTTTTTGATAGAGATAAAACATGTCTTGGGAAACCTGGTATTATTGACTTTGTAGACAGAATCTTGGTTCTAGACAAGTTTAACTCAACCAGTTTTGCTAATGGTCCCGTGCTTTACAGAATCCTGCTGTGTAGTACTTTTAGACTGTGTCCATGTTCTTTCTTGGTAGATAAGCCAATCATCAGGTGTTGACAATTTAGGAATCTCTGTAGTCTAGCTGGAAGAACTATAGGCTGGGAGGAAAGAAATTTGTAGATGGTGTGTCTTTGTCTGAGGGTGCAGACTGGCAATGTCAACATTTCTTTGAGGAAGAGTTATGAAAATCAGTTGTAGGATATTGGAATATTAACTGGGTTCTCTTTAACTTCCCATAGTAGGCAGCAGTAATTGATTGTGTCCTGGGTCAGTTGTTAGGTACTTGGCACTTTCTGACTTGACTTCCTTTCCTTACCTAAAATTCTTTTACTTATGTGCTACCCACCTCACTACTGTCTCATCGCACCCTTCTAAAAAACAGAACAACAGCAACAATATTAAAACAAACAAACAACAACAACAACAAAAACAACTAAAAAAAAAATCTGAAGTGAAACCTGATTTAAAATGAGGGCCAGAAAAATCTTATAAGTTCTTTACAGAAGTTCTGACTATCTTCCCCTATATTTTCCTCTAGTTAAATGGGACAGCACAAAAATTCAAAAACAATTTTGAAAACAGAAACAAATGATTTTACCTTTTTTATTTTAAATTTTACTTTTATTTAAAAGTGCTTGGAAATTCTTGTTATATTGTGTGTCTGCATTTTGTTTGGTTAACAATAATTTTTTTTTGAGGTTTTGTGTGCTATTCTAGGTACCAATAAGTAATTTATGTATTTTCATTTAATTCTCACAAGAGCTTTATCAAATGACCCCTCCATTTAACCTTTTCTCTCTCTCTTTTTTGAGGCCCTAGAATCTTAAATTGACTAGGTTTAATAAGCCTAGATTACAAGCCTAGCAAGTAAGTGAAAGAGCTGGGAATCGAGTCTCGATCTGGACTGCTCTAAAGCTTCTGTTCTGTAACTGTTATGTTAACAATTAATCATATTATTATAGATTGGAAGATGGATTCCAGGCTCTAAATGTAGCCAGACTACTTTTGGCATATATCTCACTATAAACTAGGAGCTGAGATTGCAAATAGGCATGTCATTGCACAGCACTGTTACTCCTCTTACCTTTTGCAAAAACCATATATGATGTGCTTCCCTCCCCCCTCCATTTTCTCCTCTTTATTTTGGGTTTCAAAAGTGCAATGACCATTCATACTTTGCATCAGGATTGTGGTTGTCTGATCCCTGTGTACTCTATGTAAATTGACCATAGCCTATAATATGTTTGTTCCTTGGAATTTATGAATGCATCATTTTTTATATGCCCTTTCCTGTTAGCCCTGCCAATTCTAGCATGACTGCTTTTAACTTTAGGGCATATGGTAGTCATGGTTGTTGTCTTGATATTGATGTTACTTTACTGTTAAACTTGTGAATTCATAAGGAGAGGTGAATGTTTTTATTAGCTTACTTCTTTGTTTTACCAGAAGCTGCTCCCTATTTCTTTCTTTAAAAAAAAATTATTTATTTACTTTTTTGTAGTTGTAAAGGGACACAATGCCTTTATTTTTATTTATTTTTATTTGGTGCTGAGGGATCAAACCCAGGGCCTCACATGTACTAGGCGAGCGCTCTACCGCTGAGCCACAACCCCAGCCCTGCTCCCTGTTTCTTTCTTTCTTTCTTTTTTTTTTTTTAGAGAGAGAGAATTTTAATATCTATTTTTTTTTAGTTTTTGGCGGACACAACATCTTTGTTTGTATGTGGTGCTGAGGATCGAACCCTGGCTGCGCGCATGCCAGGCGAGCGCGCTACCGCTTGAGCCACATCCCCAGCCCCCTGCTCCTATTTCTTGATGTGCAAAATCCTGCTATTTATATGATCGTGTATTTGAGTGTATATTATTTTGAAAAATTGCCCCTAATTTCTCCATTTAAAATATTTCTTTTTCGACTAGGCACTCGGGTGCACACCTGTAATCTCACAATTCAGGAGACTGAGGCAGAAGGATTTAAAGTTCGAGGCTGGCCTGGGAAATTTAGCAAGACCATGTGTCAAAATAAAAAATAAGGGCTAGGGAATGTAGCTCAGTAATATAGTGTCTCTGGCTTAATATCCTGTAAACTCCCCGCCCCCTCAGACAGACAGACAGACAGACAGACATACAACACACACTCTCACTTGCACACACTCATTTTTGGTAACCTAAATGCATACTTTAATAGAGGGTAAGAAACATCTGGGACTTTTCTTCCCTTGTACGTTTCCTGAATTTGGGTGTATGAGGATACCTACAGTTTCCGAATACTCATCATTTTCATTACTTCTCAGGACTTGGAGCTGGTCTCCTCTGTATACCCCACTTTGCACTATCCATGTGTAGAAACAGTGATGGAAGTGTATTGTTGTATGTCATGCCTGACCCCCCTCCCCCGCGCACACCAGTGGAAGTATTATAGATGGCTAAGTAAGGTATCTACTCAAATTCTAGGAAGATTGGCATTGTACTTGATACATTTAGTTTGTTTCACATGTTCAGGGAAGGGACAGATGGGAATGGTTAGTTTGACTAATACTAATTCTTACGTGAAGAAAGGACAATAAAATTGAACCTTCTTTATTTTTTGTCCACAGAATCAAAATATTTGCTCAACAGTGGACTCGGAGACCATTAAAAATAAACTCCCACTTGAACATCATTTGACTGCATAGCCAGGTAACTAATTCCTTTCTATTTGATTCATTGTAATTTTTTGACTTTAATCTTCTGAAGATACTACCCTTTTCTTTAATTTGTAATTTTGTTTAAAGTTGTTTGGTGCTTGATGTTTTCTTTTTAAGGATAATAGATCAGGTGCAGTGACTCATGCCTGTGATCCTAGCAACTGGGGTTGGGGGTCGGGTGAGGTTTAGGCTGGAGGATTGAGGACAGCCTCAGCAATTTAGTGAGACCCTGTCTTAAAAAAAAAAAAAAAAAAAAAGAGCTTGGGATGTAGGTCAGTGGCAAAGTGACCCTGGGTTCAATCCCCAGTACTCCCTCTTCCCCCCACCAAATAGTAGTTGAATGAGTGGACTTGGAATATTCAAGTGAATACACACACACACACACACACACACACACACCCCAACAGTGGCTATTTTAAGGGTGTTTAGTCAAAATCTGAATCAGCCCTCACCCGTGTTGACTGTTTACCTTGTGAAGATTATTTTCCCCATCTTGTACTGGCAAATAACATTTTATCTAACCCCTTTCTTCACTTTAATATTGCAGCAGAATAGGAAAAAAAAATAGAAAAAGTTTGATAGCTTAGAAAGCAGTTATGTTTGCTGAGCTAGTTAAATTTATTTTGGTTAGTAATACCATCCTCTTGGTTAGCTCATTTGGAAATCTGAGTTTTCTTTGAATCTTACCCCTCTTTGATATATTTAGTAAACAGGACTTATCTGGTTTGCTATTTTCCTGTCTTTTGTATTTGTTCTACTTTCTGTTTCTAATTTTAGCTTCCTTCAGGCCAAGACCCCATAATTTCATGCTTATTTTTGTTCATGGGTCTTTACTGCTTACTTATCTGTTGTTTTTGTACCTGCTTATAATTTTGTTAGATCTTCCTAAATAAATTTTTTTCTCTGGTTTAACAGGGGAAAAATTAGTACAGGTACTGGGGGTATAAGTCCTTGGTAAAGTGCTTGCTGAGCATGTAGGAAATCCTGCTTTCCATCCCCATCACAGGTAGGGGGAGATGTGTATGTAACTCATAAACTCCCTTTTCTTGACATTCAAAATGGTGCTTTATCTGGGAATCCATGTAAGCCACCAGCCGTAGCTCTTGCAACTTCCCTACAAAATCCCTTAATTAAATATGATATGTACACATTCTGTTCTGTTCTGGACATAGCAGAGAATAATCTCCATCTTTTTTTTTTTTAATTAGAGCATTTTAATTATATATAGGAGTTCATTTTGACAATATCATATATACAAGGAATTTGGTTTTAATCCCTATCTTCTTCCTCTTCCACTCTCCCTCCTTTACTCTATTGATCTTCCTTTTGCTTCTTTATTTTTAAAGATATGTTTTTATAACTTTATTTATGTATTTATTTTTTATGTGATGCTGAGTATTGAACCCAGTGCCTCACCCATGCTAGGCAGGCTCTCTACCACTGAGCTACAGCCTCAGCCCCTCCTTTATTTATTTTTAATTGGTACTTTCTACATATATAAAGGTGAAATTCCCTTTGGTACATTTATGTATGCATATAACAGGATTTTATTAAATTCATTCCACACTTCCTCCCCTTTTTCTTCTCCTTCTCTCTGTAGTTTTTTCAACTTTATTTGAAATTGGTTTCCATATTTACAACAGTTATAAATATATAGTATGAAGAAAGTTGAGATATCCTTTGTCTAGACTCACGTACTTGTATTATTTGATTCGTGTGTGCTGGTTCTCTTGCCTCTTCTTTTTTTCCTGTTCCCACTCTCCCTTCTACATTCTGAGCAATCTGAGGGTAATAAGATTGTGTTACTTTTCTCTAAGGTTTCTATTGTATTTCTGAAGAACAGAGTAATTCTTTTATATAACCATTGTACAGTTAACAGCTTCATAAATAGGCATTGCTACAAACTTGTCCACTTTCCAGCCTTACCATTTGATATAATTAAGTCTCATAACATTTTCTTCCTGTATAGAATCCCGCCTGAGGTCAGGTACTACTTAGTTACTATTTTTCTTAAACCTCTTTTTTCCTGGGATATTTGTACAGCCTTTCTTTATTTTTTATGATATTGACATTTTTGAAGCCCCCCCATCTCCAGCAATGAACTGTTCTGGGGATGGAAACCAGGGTCTTGTGCATGCTAGCCAAGGACTCTACCACTGAGCTACCTCCCCAGCCCCATTTAATAGAATGTTCTTCATTTTATTTATTTATTTATTTGAACTTTTTTTGGTTGTAGATGGGCACAATATCTTTATTTATTTACTATTATGTGGTGCTGAGGATCAAACCCAGTGCCTCACATGTGCTAGGCAAGTTCTCTACCACTGAGCCACAAACCCAGCCCGAATGTTCTTTGTTTTATACTTGTCTGAAGGTTCCTTGTGATTAGATTTAGGTTTTGTATTTTTGGCTGAAATATTGTATAGGTGATGTTATATCTTGAGAACATAAATTCGGGAGGCACATGTCTATCTGTCCCTTGCTGTGATGCTAATTTGGACCACTTGGCCAAGGTGTTGCCAGGCTTCTCCACTTGTAATCTGCCTGTCCTTGACCCCAGCAATAAACTGTGTCTATAGGAGATAATACAGATATTGTGATTCTACTCAGTTTTTCCTAGATTTAGTATTCACTGATGAACCTTGTTTGATCCAGCTTTTTTTTTTTTTTTTTTACTGTGATGGTTGCAAATTGGTTATTTTCTCATTTCAGCATTCCTTTTACATTTACCAGTGAGCTCTTAGCATTATTCTGTAATCAAGAGCTTTATTTATTGGTATGGACTAATGAATTATTATGTTTTGAATAGTTTACAATTAATTACTTTACTTTATTATGTTGCTCAAATTGTAGGTTTGGCCAGTGAAGCTCTCCCCTTTCCTTCCCTTCTTTTCTTGTCACAGGCTCCCCTCTGTTGCCACATCTGGCCTGAAACTCAGAATTTTCTTGCCTCAGCCTCCTGAGTTGCTGGGATTACAGGCTTATTCCACCTTGTCTGGGTCCCATTACGCTCTTTCAACTGGGTTCCTGTGTCCTTATGTGTTAGAGACCCAGGAACTATGGGTGGTAAATGTCCTTATTGCTCTTGAGTTGTCTTCTCATCTTGGCCCTTTTAGTAGACAGAGCTAGGAAATATGCAGGCTGTACACACACACATGCATAGTCATGTTCACAGAAACATGCATATACATATTTTAGAAATCATGAGTTTATATCAATATTCCCAACTTTATGTCTAGTGTTTTTTCTTAGGGTTTGTATTTCATATTTTAAATGTCTTATGCTGTGAGAATTCTGGCCTTCAACATTATTAATACATTTACACATCAACTCTATAATTTAAGATAATTTTAGAATTGCTTTGTTTATTTTACTACAATAAACTTTTTGTGGTACACTTTGGGTAGTACATTCTAGGCAAGAAATCTATCACTGAGCTATACCCTAGTCCTAATAAACTCATTTAAAATGAGTGGAAGATTTGTTTGCAAATCCCTCTACCCTCAAATTTTGCTCATGACAAGAGTGAATCATTAAAATTTTGTTCTTAAATTACTTGGATTGAGGGCTATGAGTGTATCTTAGTGATTGAGTGCTTGCCTAGTATGTACAAGTTTCTGGGTCAGTCCCCAGTACCACTTCAAACAAAACACACCCCCAAAACTTGGATTGACCATGTATCCCTCCTTATCCCTCCTTCTTATCTTCCATGTTCTCCTTCCCATGCTTACTTTCTACATAATCTAACTATGGTCTATATATGAATTGAAATTAGGTTAATTTATTTGTTGCTTGAGTTTCAAAGTTTTTTGTGCCCTTTTTTATTTTGGTTGGTTTTATTTTTTGACTATGTAGAATGTTAGTATGCTTTCAGTGTCAAAACTGGGGCTGAGGGCATAGCTCAGTGGTGGAGTGCTTGCTTAGCATGCTGAGGCCCTGGGTTCCATCCTTAGCATTACCCCTCCCACCCCCGCCCCAGTCAAAATTACACAAAAGGTGTATTTTTTTCTGTATCCCTTCTACGCTATCTTTTCTTATTCTTCATAAGTAACATTCTGGTTTATCTTCTCCTTTCTCCCCCGCCCTTTCTCTCTCTAAGCATATATATATATATATATTTTTTTTTTATTTAGACAAAAGATGGCATAGTATATAGTCTTTGCATTTTGCTTCCCCATCCCCTTACTGAGTTTTCCTGGAAAGAATGCTGCATTATATCAAAGAGATCTTTCCTATTCATTTTGTTTTAATTATGGTAAATTTTGCATAACAAAATCTGCCATGTTGATGTATACAGTTCAATGGCATGGAGTTCATTCATATTGCTGTGCAGCCATCAGTCTTCCATTTCCGGAACATTTTATCTTCCTAAAGCAGAACTCTGGATACCTATTAAATTAGTTATTTCTCATTCTCCCTTTACTTATGTCATCTCATTAACTTTTATAGTCAAACAATTTTTATGTATGGGTACTGTCAGTTGCTTCCCATATTTTGTAATTAAAATAATGCTACAGTGAATAAACTTGCGAGTGTATATTTTTTGTATTGCTGGGGGACCCATTACTGAAAGTAGGACTGCTAGGTTAAATGGTATCTATATTGGGCTGGGGTTGTGGCTCAGTGGCAGAGCGCTTGCCTTGCACATGTGAGGCACTGGGTTTGATCCTCAGCACCATATAAAAATGAATAAACAAAATAAAGATATTGTGTCCATGTATAACTAAAAATGTTTTAAAAACTGGTGTCTGTATGCTTAGATTTATCCCTAAGCTTTTTGTTTTTTATTTTGAAATAGGGTCTCACTGAGTTGGTTAGGGGGTTGCTTAGTTGCGGAGGCTGGCCTGGAACTTGTGATCCTCTTGTCTCAGTCTCGAGTCACATGGATTATAGGCATGATCCACCACGCCTGACAGCATAGGTATTATTTTTAAGATTCATTGATATTATGTGCATCAATAGTTTATTTCTTATTGTTGAGTAATATTTTATTGTGTGTGAATATAACAACTTGTATTTCTGGTTTAGGCTATTATGAAAAAAGCTGATGTGAACATTCAGTATAAGTCATTGGGTTGATTTTTCTCTTTTTCCCTCTTGGGTAAAAGACCCGAGAGTGTTAATTGCAGGGTCTTAAGTATATATTAATCTTTATAGTAAACTGAAACTTTTCTAATTTTTCTAGAGTGGCTGTACCATTTTATAATCTACTTGCAATTTATGAAAGTTCAAGTTCTACAGCTTTCCCTGTAGACTAATATTATTAGTCTTTTTAATTTTAGCTCTTCTAATGGGGGAGTGGTAGTATCACATCATGAGTTTAATTTACATTTTTATGATGACTAATGATATTGAGAATAATTTTGTTATGTTTATTAACATGTATGTTTTGTTTAAAAGTGTCCAAATGTTTTGTCATTGTTTTTCAGTTGAGTGATTTGCTTTCTCATTGACCTGTGTAATTTTCTTTTGAAAATATTTTAGGGGGCTGGGGATGTGGCTCAAGTGGTAGCGCGCTCGCCTGGCATGCGTGCGGCCCGAGTTCGATCCTCAGCACCACATACAAACAAAGATGTTGTGTCCACGAAAAATAAATAAATAAATATTAAAAAAAAAAAAAAAAAAAGAAAATATTTTAGGTCCTTTAAGATATGTGTTGAAAGTACTGTCAGTTTTTGTTGTCTCTCCACCATCCCCCTCGCTGGGAACTAAATCCAGAGGCTCTCTATCCCTGAGCTACATCCCTATCCCTTTTTGTTTATTTATTTTTTTTGAGATAGATCTGGCTAAGGTGCTGAGACTGGCCCTGTGTTTTCTTGTAGACATTTTATGGTTATGGTTTCAGCTTTATATTTAGGTCTATGATCCATGATCCATTTTGATTTAACTTTGTGAATGGTGCAAAGAAAGGGTTGAGGATTATTATTTTTTTTTTTTTTGGTGCTAGGGATTGACCCATGGGCATGTGTATGCTAGACATGAGTCTACGCTACAGCTATCTCTTCAGTGCCTGGATCAGTTTTTAAAATGCAGATATTCAGTTCTAGGGCTATTTGTTGTTGAGATTTTCCTTTTTCCATTGGATTGTTTGGTAATCTAATCAGTTGACCATATTTGATCAGTCTCTGTCTTTTGTCTATATTTAGGCCTATATACATTGTCTGGATTACAGAATTTTATAGTAAGTCCTGTAGAGCTTTTTATAGTAGGACTTGAAATAAAAAATCAAGTGGTATTAAGTCTTTCAAACCCCCATCCCCACTCCTGTTTACTCTTTTGGCTAAACTAATCTTTTTTTTTTTTTGTCCTGGGTTTCAACCTAGGAGTGTTTTACCACTGAGCTATGTCCTCAGTCCTCTTTATTTTGAGACAAGTTTTGTAAAGTTGTTGGGGTCACTATGAACCTGCAGTCCTTCTGCCTGAGCCTCCCAAGTTGCTAGGATTATAATCTTTCACATTTTAATACAAATTTTTGAATCATTTTGCCAGTCTTGTCAGTCACTTGTAAATTGCTGTGTAGTCAGTCTAGCCAGTGTGGCCACTTTGAGTCTGGTTATTTTGTCAATTTTGCAAGATTGCTGGGCTTGTTTGGATTTTCATTCCTTGTGCTGGAAATTGCTTCCTGGTAGAAGGTTTTAGGTGGATCTCATGTTGTATTATACCCTTCTCCATATTGTTTCCCTACTTTCAGGAACCATGATTTTTTTCACTGCCTGGTTTTCAATATGTGAATAATTTCTCATAATTTGCCCACTTGTTCATTGTGGGACAGACCCTATTCTTCTTTCATGTTCTAAAGTAGAAGCCCTAAAATTTATTTTAGAACTTATAAGAAAGGCTGTTTGTATGTTTTAGCTTTTTTAAAAAAGCTGTGTTTATTAACTATTAAGCTTCTTTGCATATATTTAATTGAATAACTTCTGAAGGTTTTTGTAAGGCATATAGTCTTGAACTTCTTCTTTTTTTTTTTGGTTTGCTACACTGAGGATTAAACCTAGGGCCTGTGCACACGCTAGACAAGCACTCTGTCATTGAGTTACATCCCTGTCCTAATATCTTTCTTTTTCCTACCTTTATTTTTTTGTGGTACTGGAGATCGAACCCAAGGCCTCTCACATGGTAACTTCTCAAAGCTCTATTACTGAACTCCATCCCTGGTCCCTAATATCTTGAACTAATCTTTTTAGATGATATTACTCCAGCAATGAAAATATGCCTGTGGTTATTCATCAAAAATCCTGGATTTTTGGAATCTTAGCTTGTGATATGATTCATTGTCTTAAAATTAACTTTTTGAACTGCAGTCTCTTCAGAGTTGAAGGATTTACTTCATGAAAATTTCAGTTTTCTTTTTTTAATATGGTACTAGGGATGGAACCCAGGGGTGCTCTGTCACTGAGCTATATCCACAATTCTTTTTATTTTTTATTTTGAGATAGTCTTGCTAGTTGCCTTGTACCTCAGCCTCTGGAATCACTGGGATTATAGGCATGCACCACCTCTCCCGGACTTGGCAATGCTTTTCATTCCTTCATTCAACTGTATAGTGTTCCTGTTTTTAACTCAGATGATAGAAAAACTGGTTTAAGAAATGTTCAAGATAGGCACAGTGACTCACACCTGTAATACCAGCTACTAGGCATACTAAGGCAGGAGAATCTCATGTTTGAGGTCAGTTTGGGCAACTTAATGAGACCCTGTCTCAAAATGGAGAAAGGGCAGGGAAAGTAGCTTCTTGGTAGGGTCCTTGCCTCGTACTCAGAAAGCTTGTTCTGTTCCCAGCAACTGCAAATGAACAAAACGGAATTATCAAGGCCAGGATAATTATCGTTTGCCTTTATATATCATTTAATTAAAATTCTGGTTTCTAGTATTCTGCCATAATCTTGTTGAGAATCTTGATGTGAAATATGTATTAATGGCACAATAATAGCCTTCTAAGTTGCAAGAACTTTATTAATTCCTGACCCTCAGTTTCATTTGAAATGTAATTACTGAAGTTTAAGATAGCTGTATTGATTATAAATTCTGCTTTTGTCTTCTAATTAAAATATGAACCATATTTGTGGAAATTTTGTAAAACTGTTCTGCCTTAAAAACCAAACAATTTTAGTGAATTCCTTTTAGGTTTAATTTGTGTGTAGGAAAATCACCTCTTGTTAATTTTGAAAGTTACCTACTTGGATATAATAGCTGTCAAACTTAAAACCAGAAAGACCAGTGTTTTTAGCATGGAAGCTAGTAGGAGTAGTAGTCTCATCTTGCCATCAGTTTCTTCATCATGATCAATTTACACATTTTATGGAAGAGCTCAGATTTTTTTAGCAGCTTTAAGTTTCTGTGTTTGACAGGTCTGGTTCTTTATTACAGAGCTATTAGTTGCCTGTTAATAGACTAGGTTCTCCCCCACTCATTATAAATGCATGATAACTAATGAAATGACTTGTTAAGAGCCGTAATTTCTATTTTCTTTATTTTAGGCTGGTGAGAATGAATTTCTGTTAGGTGTGCTTCACGCACAGCCCCCAGTTCAAATACAAATATTAGAATAATTGTAAATGATGTTGTTATACTGAGAGAGATTCCATGAATGGGATCTTGCTACCTTGCTCAGGTTGGCCTTGATCTTGTGATCTTCTTGCATCCTTCTGCCTCAGTCTCTTGATTAGCTGGGAATATAGGTGTGTACCATTATGCCTGGGTCATGATGTGTTTTTAAACTTAGAGCATTAAAGTGATGCTATATAGGGGCTGGCACATGTGAGGCACTGGGTTAAATCCTTGGCACCACATAAAAATAAACAAATAGGAGCTAGGGTTCTACTCAGCGGTGGAGCGCTCAACTAGCACGTGTGAGGCGCTGGGTTCAATCCTCAGCACCAGATAAAAATAGGCAAATAAAATAAAGGTATTGTGCCCCAACTAAAAAAAAAATTTAAAAAAACAAAATAAAGGCATGCTGTTCATATACAACTAGAAAAAAAATAAAAAAATATACAATATTTTATATACATAATTGTATATTATATATTATATGTCCTGAAAGACACAAGAAGATCTTTACGTGGTACCTGCTCTGTGTTTTTCTTCTTGAGTTTATTGTGCTTCTATTCCAGAAGTAACAACTGTCTGGAGTTGATTTGGTACTTTTTTTAAAAGCCACATATGGCGGGGACAAGGGTTGTGGCTCAGTGGTAGAGTGCATGCATGAGGCACTGGGTTCGATACCCGGCACCACATAAAAAAATAAATAAAGGTATTGTATTCATCTACAACTATATATGTATGTGTGTGTGTGTGTGTGTGTATATATATATATATATACACACATACATACATATATACATACATACATATATACATATATATATATCACACATACAGTAGGGCTGGGATGTAGTTCAGTGAGTGGTAGAGTGCTTACCTAGCATATGTGAGACCTTCAGTTTAATTCCTGCTACTGCAAAACAAAATAGAACAAAGCCCACATAAACAGTTTCATCTGGTTTTTGATGTATTAATAATGTTGCAGTGAACATTTTTGGTGTATGCTTATTTTTTTAATATTTATTTTTTTAGGTATAGATGGACACAACACAATGCCTTTATTTTTATGTGGTGCTGAGGATCCAACCCGGGTCCCGCCCGTGCTGGCGAGCGCTCTACCGCTGAGCCACAATCCCAGCTCCTCTTTTTTTAAATATATTTTTTAGTTGTAGATGGATACAATATCTTTTTTTGATTGAACTCAGGGGCACTCAACCACTGAGCCACATCCCCAACCCTATTTTGTATTTTTATTAGAGACAGGGTCTCACTGAATTGTTTAGCACCTTGCCATTGCTGAGGCTGGCTTTGAACTCGCAATTCTCCTGTCTCAGTCTCCTGAGGTGCTGGGAATACAGGCATGCAGCGTGAACACAATATCTTTATTTTATTTATTTTTATGTGGTGCTGAGGATTGAACCAGTGCCTCATGCGTGCGAGGCAAGCGCTCTACCACTGAGACATAACCCCAGCCCCTGTATGCTTTTTTGTATAGAATATTTTCATTGCTCTTAAAGTTTTGAACATAAACTTGGTTTTAACCAGCAATATAACATTTATTTTCAATTTGGTGATACTTTAGAAAATGTACACCTTCTTTTTGATAATCCTGCTTTATTATTAAAACAAATTCACTTTATTATCAGTAGATTAGCAGTAAACATTGTTTATTTTCCCTTTATTTTAAATACTTGGTTATAAAAAATTTACTAAACCATAGTTATTATATAATAAAATTTAGCAATCTTAAATTATTCATTTCTTTTTTTGTACGAGGGATTGAACCCAGGGGTTTTACCACTGAGATACATCCTCAGCCCTTATTTATTTATTTATTTTTCTATTGAGACAGTGTCTCACTAAGTTGCTTAGGGCCTCACTGAATTTCGAGGCTAGTATCAAGACTTGAGATCCTCCTGCCTCAGCCTCCCAAGTTGCTGGGATTCCAGGCATGTACCATCTCCTCCAGCTTAATTTACAGTTTAATGAGTTTTGGCAAATGTATTAATCACATTTGTGATATAAATCATTCCCATTGTCCCTAAAGTTCCCATGTATGTCTGTGCAGTTAATCCTCTCTACTGTCCTTGGCAACCCAAGGAAACCTCCATCTCAGCTGCTTTAAATCACCAGTTTTGCTATTTCTAGAATTTCATGTAAATGGTATTCTCATTATGTATTTGTTATACCTTTTGTAATTGTCATTCCATTCTTGGATGTTTTGTTTGTTTTTGTTTGCATTTCAGTTTTGAAAGTTTATATTATGATATCTTTTTTGGGGGCGGGGGTACCAGGAATTGAACTCAAGGGCACTCTGCCACTTAGCCCCATCCCAGCCCTATTTAAAATTTTTTTTATTTTAATTTTTTTTAAAATATTTTTTTATTTTATTTTATTTTTTTAGTTTTCGGCGGACACAACATCTTTGTTTGTATGTGGTGCTGAGGATCAAACCCGGCCGCACGCATGCCAGGCGAGCGCGCTACCGCTTGAGCCACATCCCCAGCCCTATTTTAATTTTTTAATTGTTGATAGACCTTTATTTTTTATTTATATGTGGTGCTGAGAATCAAATCCAGTGCCTCACACATGCTAGCCAAGTGTGCTACTGCTGAGCCCCAGCCCCCCAGCCCCCCAGCCCTATTTTGTATTTTATTTAAAGACAGGGTTTCTCTGAGCTGCTAAGCACCTCACTATTGCTGAGGCTGGCTTTGAACTCGTGATCTTCCTGCCTCAGCCTCCGAGCTGCTGGGATTATAGGCACCACCGCTCCTGGCTTGTATTTATATCTTAAGTTTAATGATATTTACCTGTCAGCTATATTCAGTGTCCTGATGTGCCTTTTAAAGGCTTTCTTCATTTCTGTTATAGTCTGTTTGAATTTTTGCTTAGTTTCCATCTCTCTCCTAAAATACCCATGTTTTATTTCATGTTGTCCACTTTCTCAATTAGAATTCTTAGTGTATTAATCATAATTAAAATCTCACTGTTGATTTCTAGTGCTTTGAGAAGAAATGTTTTTTAAAGAACCTGGCTTCTTTCTGTTTGTTACCACTCTTGTGAGGCTTCTTTGCTTATATCACCAAAACCTGTTTTCATTTATTAGTGCTCACTGATTTCTGGATGCTCAATGGGGTTCGGTGGTGCATGCCTATAATCCCAGCTACTTGAGGGGAGACCGAGGCAGGAGGATTGTAAGTTCAGACAGCCTCAGCAATTTAGTGACACCCTGTCTTGAAATTAAAAAAAATTTACAAAAGGGCTGTGATGTGGCTCAGTGGTTAAGCCCTGGGTCCTGGGTTCAAATCTTTGCCCTCACCCCCCAAAAAAAAGAAGAAAAAAAGAATATGGATGACCACACAAAATTTTGTACATATATGTTTGGAGCAGTAGTATTCATACTAGCCCAAGGGGAAGCAACTTAAAAGTTCGTGTGCTGATGAATAGATAAATAAAATACATATCAATACTATGAAGCATTATATGCTGTAACTTGGATGAATTTGAAAACATCATGCTATGTGAAAGAAGCCAGTGGAAAAATTAAACTAGATATTATATAATTTCATTTATATGAATTGTCCAGAATAGGTAAATCCATAGAGACAAAAAATAAATTAGTGACTGCCCAAGGTAGCCCTGAGAGAGAGGGAGTATGTATGAGGATGGGAGGGAGGGAATTGCGTGGATTGGGGAAAAGACAACTACGGATGCTAGGTTTCTTTTTGGGATGATGAAAATGTTCTGGGCTAGGGTTATGGCTCAGGGCAGAGTGCTTGCCTAGCATGCATGGGGCACTGGGTTCAATCCTTAGCACCACATAAAGTAAAACAAAGACGTGTACACCTCTAACTAAAGAAATTAAAAAAAAAAGAAAAGAAAGAAAGTAAATGTTCTAAAATTGATTGTGGTAACAGTTGCACATCTTTTAATATAGTAGCCATCGATTATGTGTTGTCAGCATGGGATATGTGAATCACATTTCAGTAAAGCTGTTAAAGAATGTAGCAAATATATTCAAGACTATTAAGAGCATTATGTTATAGACGAATTTTATGGTATTTGTCTCATAAGACTGATTTCAAAAGGCTTGTTGTCTTTCTCAAACATTTCTAGGTTTCCTGAGTAATGCTTTGGGCCGGGGTTGCAGCTCACTGGTAGAGCACATGAGATTCTAGGTTGTGTCTCCAAAGTGGCAATGCTCGTGTGTACACACATGCTTTAATTGCATTTACCTTAATTATTACTATTTTCTTTTTTTATGTGTGGTTCTTGGATTAAGCTCAGGGCCTTGTTCATATACTCTACCCTGAGTTACATTCCCAGTTGTCACCTCAGTTTTTATAAATGAGTCTTTATTTTAGAAGTTAACCTGTGATTATAGGGCCAATGTAAATTCTAGCAGCATAACTTTTCCATGTATTAAGTTTATATTGAGAGGACTTTATTCCTAAATAAAGAAAAAAGTCATCTCCACACTGATCTGTTTTTGCCTATTTGTCCATTAAATGTTTGTTAGACACCTGTGACTATTTAGCACAGTACCTGCAGATATCAGTTATTATTTTCAAGCTTATAACTACAGTTAAAAACATTTACCATACTTTTGGTAGGCTGTGGTTACAAGTGGAGAAGCCACAACTATTTTACTTAAGATTATCTGAGTGCTTGTTTCCTCATTCCCCCTTTTTAAAATTTTAAATTTTATGTATTTATTAAGTTTATTAACTTTTAGATAAGAGAAAACCAATGCATTTATAATTTTAAAAGCTTAAATATTTTGAATCAAATATTGATGTAGCAGTTTACTTTAAAATGTGATTTTTTTTTTTTTTGAGCATGGGTTCTAGACTGTATAGGGGAGGGTTTTAAAAGAAAATTCCTATTAATAGTTGTATTTTATTATTAAAGTCAAAGACCAAAGGTTAAGTTGGCTTACTGTAATGGTGAAGCTTTTACAGTATATATTGAAAACTGTAAAGTTGTAAGAAAACTGAAAAGTAGTTGTGATACTGATCTGTTCCCCTTTTTCCTGCTGTGGAAACCAGTGGAGATGAAGTTTTAGTACTTGTTCATAGAAAAGACAGTTTTGGTCTTCAGTTTCATCAGTTTTTCTGCAAACAACACAATTTTGTTCTTTATGACTGAATAAAAATCCATTTTGTGTATATGTGTGTATATAATATATAAAAAACATTTATAGTCTCTGTGTACACATAGACACACACACACACACAAAAAAAAAACAACTTTTTTTTTGTTCATCTGTGGACGGACACCTAGGCTAATTGCATCACTTGGGCATTGTGAATTGTGCTGCCATTAACAGGTATGGGTATTCTTTCTGTAGTATGCATGCTTAATATTTCTTCCCACCCACCCCCATCCCCCACTAGGGATGGACCCAGGGGTGCTTACCATTGAGCTACATCCCTAGCCTTTTCTTATTTTTCATTTTTTGTTTTGAGGCAGGGTCTTACTAGTCTCTTGTTGAGGCTAACTTTGAACTATGATCCTCCTGCCTCAGTCTCCTGAGCTGCTGGGATTACAGGGATGCACCACTGGAGCTTTAATTCTTTTGGATAAATACAGAAGAGTTGTAGAGCTGGTTCATATGGTGGTTTCATTCCTAGTCTTTTGAGGAACTTCCATAGTGGCTGTACTAATTTATATTTTCATATCAACAGTGTATAAGAATCATCCCCCATCCTCTCTAACATTTATTATTTGTGTGGTTTTCTTCTTCTTCTTCTTCTTCTTCTTCTTCTTTTTTTTTTCTTCTTGGTGGTGCTGGGGATCAAACCCAGGGCCTTGTGCATGCAAGACAAGCACTCTGCCAGCTGAGCTATATCCCCAGCCCCTTACTTGTGTTTTTGGTGATTGCTAGTCTAAATTGAGTGAGGTGAAAACGTAGTGTCGTATTTTAATTTCCATTTTCCTGATGACTAGGGATGTTGAATATTTTATCATATAATTGTTAGCCATTTGTACTTCTTTTTAGAAGTGTATGCTTAGGTCATTTGCCCAGTTTTTGATTGAAAATTTTTTTTAATTTTAAGTTTTTGGAATTCTTTATATATTCTGGATGTGAGTCCTCTTTTGGAAGAATTGCTAACAGATTTTCTCCCATTTTGTAGACTCTCTCCCTGTTGTTGTTTCCTTTGCTGTGCAGAAACTTTTTAATTTGATGCCATTATGCTTATTGGTTGAGGAATTCAGTGCATCATGTTAAGCAAAATAAACCCAACTCAAAAAGTCACAGGTCTTGGGGCTGGGGATGTGGCTCAAGCGGTAGCGCGCTCGCCTGGCATGTGTGCGGCCCAGGTTCGATCCTCAGCACCACATACAAACAAAGATGTTGTGCCTGCCGAAAACTAAAAAATAAATATTAAAAAAAAAAATTCTCTCTCTCTCTCCCTCTCTCTCTCTCTCTTAAAAAAAAAAAGTCACAGGTCTTATGTTTTCGGTCATGTGGAAGCTAGAGAAGGAAAAAAGGGATCCATGAAAATAGAAGGAAGGCTAGCGAGACAGAGGAAGAGAATTAGGGGGAAGGAGGAGGAGGGCAAGGGGAGATACTGGAGGATGAAATTGATCAAATTATGTTATGTACATGAATGGATGAGCCACAATGAAACCCATTATTCTGTTTGTTTATTATACATCAAATTGAAAAGTTTTGGGCTGGGGATGTAGCTCTGTGGTAGAGCATTTTCCTACAAAGACTCTACGTTTAGTTCCCAGCACTGTTCCCCCCTCCTCCCTGATAATTTTATTGAATTTGGACAGATTTTGTTATTAAAAAATGTCAGGCCAGTAATACAGCTCTTGTGGTACTTAATTTTGCAACTTTAATAAATGCTCTTGGCTTAAACATCAGCTGAAATGATCTAAAAAGTGAATCACTATACAAAGAGTCCCATTTATATCTCTGTTATAAATGGTCTTATTTCTTATGGGCCAAACTTGTGATTACTTTCTTCTTGTGATTTTGGCTTTATTTTTACAAACTGTTATAATAAGAATATGTTTCTGAATCTGTAATATTGAACATATAGAGATGTATTATTTAGAAGTTGATATTGAAAACCTCTAAACTTCTGACCTTGAATAGAATTTGCTATGTACAACGATTGCACACAGCTGTTGGATTCATAATTGGCCTTTCTGGATCTCTGCTTTGTGAAAAATAGTGTGTATTGGACATGAGTACATGACAGCTGACATTTATCAAGGATAACAGGAGCTCTACTCATTTTCACGTTTTAAAGCAACTTTGAAAGCTTTGCATGTGCACACATGGTCAACATATGTTTCTAAACTTTAAATGTATTTTCCATCATGGTAGCTTGTTAATAAAAAACTTAAGTATAAATTCTCAATGAGCTTCGTACATTAAAGTTATGAGTATACAAGCACCTGAAGATCAACAGTGCAGGTTATTGAATTCATTTCTTTGGAATTTTATCTTGTAATTTGGACACTGTCGTACATGTCGGTAATCCCAGCTCCTTGGGAGGCCAAGGCAGGCTGATGACAAGTTCAAGTCCAGTTTGGGTAATGTATGTTAAAAAAACCAACGCCCCCAAACCAAAACCAAACCAAAAAAACCCCCCAAAGAACCCAAAACTAAAACATGCTCCAGATAGTACTTTTGTAACATAATTGTAATTTTGGCATTTCTTTCATTTCCCTAACACAAAATTTGGTCCAATGTGTAGAAAATGGAATTATAGATATAATACCCCCCACCCTCTTAACTACTGGTATATTTGCTGTTCTGTTTGAAACTAAATTTTTTTTAGTTGTAGATGGACACAATATCTTTATTTTTCTGTGGTGCATGCATCCAAGGCAAATGCTCTACCACCGAGCCACAACCCCAGCCCTGAAAAGATATTTTATAGGGTCTGTTATTTTATTTTTCTGGAGGGTGACAAATGGAATTGGAATGATATGATTTTTAGGTTTGGTTCTTAGGTTTTAAAAATTCTCTTTAGATTGTGATAATAACTTGAAAATAATTCTAGGATAAAACTGCTAAGGTCATAATGTGTTGGCAAACTTGTTAAAATAACACTTTTTAGTGATGTATACTTTAATCCCAGCAATTTGAGAGGCTGAAGCAGGAGGATTCTGAGTTTGAGGCTAGTCTGGACAATTTAGCAAGACCTGTCTCAAAATAAAAATAAAGGGCTGGGGATGTAGCTCAGCGATAGAGCACCCTAGGTTAAATCCCCAGTACAAGAAAAAGAAGACCAACAATTAAAACAAACAAACAAACAAACAGATTTTATGGTTGATATTAGTTTCAGACATGAGGACTCATTGGATACATCAGTATGCAGATCACATTGACTTGCTGCAAGTTGACAGAAAACATGCTTTGACTTCAGAAAATAAATTGGCCATGCACATTTGTAATTCTACTGTTTTTTTCATTTCCAGATGGTTCAATAGTTTGGGGCCTTGATTCCTATAGCTTGGGAAGGAAGTTGAAATTAATTATGTGTGTGTATGAGAATTTTTATTTGGGTTTTTTAAATAAGCCTGTTCTATGATGTGTAGGTACCATGTAAATTGTTTATTTCATTACTTAATTAGTTCTCTCCCTAGTTCCATTTGAAATATAAGAAGCCTGACTCCCTTTTCATTTTCCTTTTGGCATTTGAAAAGCCATTTTCTTAAGAATGATGTATATAAACTGGGGCAAGTTAAATCACCAGTGTCTTTACATTAAAAAAAAAAAAATCACAGAGCATCAACTACAAACATTCACATGAATTTTCAAGGAAGAAATAGTTTTTAGTCACTTGTGACCCAAGTGCCCTTTTTAATAAGAGTTTTTCTGTTTCTACAAATTCTTTTGACGGAGAAATACACATTTATTAGAGAGGTTTAAAGAAAATATTTGGACTTGGCCGAGCAGCATGTGCCTGTAGACCTAGCTACTTGGAAGGCTGAGGCGGGAGGATCACTTAGGCCTGTGAGTTTGAGACGTCAACATAGTAAGGTGCTGTCTCAAATAAAAGAAAGAAAGAAAGAAAAAAAAAACAAAACAAAACAAAACCTCTTGAAGTGTCTGCATAAGAACAGTTCAGTACCACTACCAAATCTTTAACTGTGGATCTTAACATTTGTTGAGGTTTCACTTTACCTTCCAAAACTCGGATTGAAATGTAATTGCCATTGTGACAGTATTAAGAAGTGGGACCTTTAGAAAATAATTAGGCAGTGGATTAATGTGTTATCATAAGATTGTGTTAGTTGTTAAGGAGTGGGCCCTTGTTAAAAAGAGGAAGTTCTGCCTGCTTGCCTCTTGCTTTGCACACTGGATGTTTTCTCCCAGAGAATGATGCAGCATGAAGCCCCTCACTGGATGCTACCATCATGCTCTTGGACTTCCTGTCTTTCAGAGCCAGAAGCCAAATCACATCTCTATTCTTTTATGAATTATCCAGTCTCAGGTATTCTGTTACAGCAGAAAAAGAACTAAGGACAGCGTCTTGGTGGTACTTTTAGGTACTGAGGGTTAGACAGCATGCTTCAGTTATTCAGCTAATTTAGAAATTAAAAAACACAAGTAATTCATTTCCTTAATTCATCTAGGTTATAGACTTTGTTGCTTTATAGTTAGCAGCAAAAATCTGCTTTTTAAATAACTATTCTATTTGTCTTAATAGTCATAGTTTATTAAGGAATCCATTTTTCAAGTTAGCTCTGTTTTTGTTTGTTTGTTTTTTTTGTTCTTTCCTCTGGGAAAGAACCTGGTGGTGCTTAACCAGTGAACCATATCCCCTGTCAAGGGAGCTATTTTTTAAGAGCCCACCCTTTGTCGGATACTGAGATACTTTTTGTGAATATGTTTTTTAATCCTTTCAATAATTGTCAGGTGTTGGTATGTCCATTTTAAGGAATATGAACTTGAAGTTCAGAAATGTAAATTTGGTAAGATCATGCCGGAGCGCAAATTATCTCTGAAATCTATCTTTGAAGTTTCCCCCTCATGCTTCATTTGTTTGATCAATTTTCTTAGCTGATTCACTAATTGTGTGTGTTTTCATTTTGCCTGGAATTAACTTTATTATAGAAAGTTTTGGTTTCAAACAAATATCCCATGCAAATCAAATCTGTTCAGAGTTGATCATGTGGGCAGTGCACTATTTTTTTTTTTTTTTTTTTTTTTTTTTT
>NW_026000026.1:5681119-5691079 GCF_001458135.2 Marmota marmota marmota
CCAGACAATCACTGGGTCAGGACCTTGGTTAATCTCTCTGGAATCCAAATCGGCTGCTGTTCTCCCTGTGGAAACACACAAACAGACCCCCGACTCCAGACAATTACTGGGTCAGGACCTTTCCATTGTCCTGTTAGAATATCCTTCCAAAGTACCTTGGGCTTATGTACATTTTTTGGACACATATGCCTTTCCGCAGCACTAAGTCCTGATGAATCCAAATTTAAAAAGTTTAGAGTAAAAAGGGTTATTTTAAGTTTATCTTTGGGGAATATATACCCCTTCCCAATTTATTTTAATTTTGGGACTGGGTTTTGCTAACTTGCCCAGCCTTGCCTTAAACTTGCAATGCTGGCTTAGCCTCCCAAGTAGTTGGGATTATAGATGTGCATCTCTGCCCCCAGCTATTATTTATCATTTATGTAAATTTACAAAATTTTCTGCATTCACTTTTTATTTTTCTTTTTTAATGTTCATCAGTTTTTTTTTTCTCATTAAGGATCATGAACATTTATTTTAAAACTCACTTGAAGATTTTATTTTATTGAGTATTAAATTTGTTTTCTCATATTGATGACTTTCTTGCCTTGGCTGTCTTTTTTTAGTTTAGTTTTTAAATACACCTTGGAATTTTAGTTTATGGTTTGCATTTTCAGTGGGAAGTTAACTTTTCCTTTCTGTCACTTTTGCCTCCATATTTATTGCCTTTGTGCTTTCTGTTTTCTATTTTGATTTCTGTCTATGAGCCTTTTTTTTTTTTTTTTTTTTTTTAAGCATTGCTTTTGGTTCTGTTATTTTGTGCATGATTTGATTTCCTGACCACCTTTGCTTGTCTCTGGTCCTGAAGCTCATTAGGTTCAGAGAGTTGGCCAATCCATTGCTTTAGGGTTTGCTTTGTGTCTTAGTCCAAAGACATGTCATGTTTGAGCATTTCGGTGTCTTCTAAGTTAATAAAATATGTACATTTTGTGATTATTATATTCAGAGCAAGGTGTGAGGGTGTTGTTGGTTGAAAGTATTAATTCACTGTGTCATTTTATTGAGAAACCCCATGTTCTTTTGGGTCTCATGTGGCTTGGGCATATATAGGCCTGCAGAGATTACACACTAAAATAGTTATTAAATGGACATGTAGAGGAACTTGGGAGAAAACACTAGTTTCAACCTCTCAACCCCAATCTTAAATCTGTCTAGTACAGTGGTTCTCAAAGTGTAGTTCAGGGATTCCTGGGAGTCCCTGAGAACCTGTTTGGGAGTTCACATGGTTAAAACTGGTTTCATAGTAATACTAATATGTTATTTCCCATTTTTATACTGTTGATGTTTACATTGGTGCTGCAAAACAATGATGCATAAAGCTACTGGCACCTTAGCATGAATCAGGGTTACTACCCTGATTGCTACTGAATGGTAGCACCAGACTCTACTAGTATGTAACTCCTTTATTGCCATGCACAACTTCACAATTAAGAATTGTCTTTGATGGGGGTAGAGGGTGGGGTGGGGTGAGTTTGTGGCTCAGTGGCAGAGTGCTTGCCTTGTACATGGGAGGCACTGCGTTTGATCCCCAGTACCACTTAAAATAAACAAAATAAAGGTATTGTGTCCATCTATAACTTAAAAATGTTTTTTAAAATTGTTTTTGATGAAGTAGCAAAATTTGTTAATTTCTTTTAAATTTTGACCCTTGAGTACTATTTTTAAAAAAAATATTCTGTTATGAATGGGAAATGTGCACAAAGTACTTTTGCCTGTTGAAGTTGATTATTATCTTGATGAAGAGCACTTGGGCAGTTGTTATGAGTTGAACTAACCATATTTTTCATGGAATATAGTTATATTAGAAAGAATGACAGCTTTTTAAAATTTTTTTTCCTCTCAAAGTTAGGTGTTTGGCCGACTATGTCTTAAAGTTGAGGTGAACCTGTCACTTAAGGAAAACATCTGATGGTATTGGTTGCTGTATATGACATTTGAGCCTTTAAGTAAAAAGATGTTATATTGATAAACTTAAGTCTGCTACCATCAGTACGACAGTATCTCATTTCTTAAAAATTTTTCTGATGAAATGGGTTTTAAAGTTAATGAATGTGGGTTTAAAAAAATCTGTATAATAAAATGTATCAGAATTTCAAAGATCTGTTTCACTGAATATACCAATATTGCCTAAATGATGAACTGTTTGCTATTACAGAATCATGCTTGGGTAAAAGATCTGTTGAGAGTGCAGGTTAGGTCAGTGTATTTAATTTAATTTAATTTATTTATTTAGCTTTTTAGGCCAGTGTATTCTAATGTAACATCATGAAAGTTCATTCATATAATTTCAGATTTCACTTTGCAACTGTAGGGAACCAGAATATACCACCTCAAAATATATCTTGGCACAAGGATTATTTTGAGATACAATCCAGTAAAAGCTCTGAAATGAGGCACTTACTCTATTAGAACTCCTTTTGTAAGAACTTCTTCCTCAAGATCAGGAAGAGCAGGATGACTAAATCACTGAAGTTATCAATGGAGAAGGCACTGACTTAACAGACCGTAACTAGTGTTGACTATGTTTTTCCCTGGTTGCCTTCCCATAACTATTTCCCCCTCATACCTTCTTTCTTTCTTTCACTCCAATTCTCAATGACCCTTTAAAAAAGATTTCTTTTTTTCCCTCTGGGTGTCTCCCATGTATGCATCGGGTTTGCATGTTAAGAACTTGTTTTTTTTTTTTAATTGATCTGTCTTTTCTTACAGTGATCTTTTCTAGCTAAGAACTTAGGATAGAGGGAAATGTCTTTCTTTTCCTACTTGGTTAACCTTTAAGAAATTACTGCTTGCTTGGGTGCAGGGGCACATGCCTATAATCCCAGCTACTCAGGAAGCTGAGGCAGGAGGATTGTAGGTTCAAGACTAGTGACCTCCCAGTCTTAAACACAGGCTGGGGATATAGCTTCTTGGTAGTGCACTTACTTAGCATGTGCAAAGCCCTGGGTCCAATCCCCAGTACTGCCCAAATAAACAAACAAAACTACCCAGTACCTCAAAACAGACATAAAACTACCATGTGTGAAGTTTTAGTGTAATATTAAGGGAAAATATTCATAATTATTTGTGAAAGGCTATTAAAATATTCTTTCCTTTAACCAGCATGTCTGTGTGAGGCTGAATTTTCTTCATAGCTTTATTCATAATAACATTGAAACAATAAATGTCTTCTGTTAATAGAAGCATATGCTGGGCAGAAATTTAAAACAGTGCCATTTCTTGAATTTTTTGGTTTCAGAAAAATTGTTTGTCACAAAAACTGTTGGTATGTAATAGGCTTTAAAAATTAATATTTCAAATGTTTCTAAGTTTTAATTTCAAATATGGTAAATATTGGTAGATATAACTCCATAGGAAAGCTCTTAAGACTCCCAGTTTTTTTAAAAATATATTTTTAGTTGTAGATGGACATAATACATCTGTCTGTCTGCCTGTCTATTTTTATGTGATGCGGAGGATCAAACCCAGTGCCTCACATTCAATAGGCAAGTGCTCTACCACTGAGCTACAGCCCCAGCCCCAGGACTCCCAGGTTTTAAGAGGTAAAGAAATCCCAAGACAAAAAGCTTGAGCACACTGATGTAGTGAATTTGGCTGGAGTGCTTGAAGTATCTGAATTAAGTCTTTTACTTTGCTCTGTCTGTGCAGCAGCACAGCCCAGTTTCTGTTTCAGCTGCTTCTGTTCTGTTTTGCTGAAACATGAAGGAGACCTGAGCTAACCAATGAGGTCTGGCCAGTTTCAAGGACAATTTAGTTGTCATCAACCTTACACTTTATCTTTTAGTAGTAAACTGCAGATTTACATCAGAGATAAAGAAATTTGAACAGCTGTATAAGGCTTGTATCTGTTACTTAGCTGTTCAAATTCCTTAATCTCTGATGTAAATCTGCAGTTTACTACTAAAAGATGTAGTGCTTTTGCTTTCTTGGGACATGGTCTTTGATCCTCTCACCTCAACCTCCTGAGTAGCTGGGACTGTATACATGCATGACCAAGCCTGGCTGTTGTTCCTGCCTTTGAATCATAGATCAGCTACTGCTTTTTATTAATCTCCTTTGGTAGTACATAATATAGTATGTGACTGCACACTAACTAGTTTGATCCCTGACACTGGGTCATTAGCTCCTTGAAAGCAAAAAGCTTTGTCTGTTATGATCAACATTACAGACACGTAAAATGGGGAATGCTTTTTTCTTTGTTTATGTGGATGATACCCAAATATGTTGAAGAGTGTTGAAGACCACTCTTAAGATATTTGCTGAAGTGGGTTTTGGTTTTAACCAGTTCTGCATGACTTCACAGAAGTTGAGTAATGTGCCTTTCATGCTATTCTTCAGTATTGTTTATTTTTTCTTACCTAAAATTATCGTGACCTTAGAGATACAGATTTTTAGCTCCACACAGTATATAGAAATAACTGGGCGAGGTTGTTGAACTTAAGTTCTGATAACTTTTAACTTTTCTACCAACTCTACCTCACCCTTCAACAAATAAATGACACCACAAACGTTTTCTTTTTGTTATATATGCTCTCATGGATTATTTGTTGTTGTCATCCTGAGATGGATCATGATTTTAGAAATTTATTTATTTATTCATTCATCTATTTAGTTATTTGTTTAGTGCTGGGGATGAACCCAGGGCATTACACATGCTAGGAAAGTTCTGTGCCACTGAGCTACATCCTGGCCCTTTTTGAGACTAAATCGCACCATGTTGCCCAGCCTGGCCTTGAACTTGTGAACTCCTGCCCCAGTCTCCCAGGTAGCAGAAACTACAGGTGTGTCTTCCAGGCTTGGCTTACTTTTTAATTAAAAATTTTTACTGGTACATGGAAACAAAAATTATCCCTAATAGTGGGGTAACAAGATGATTCTGTATATTGCATAGAGTTTAAATCAGGTCAGATATACCTGTCTCCTTTCTCTCTGTCTCTCACCACCCTACAACCCACCCACCCCCCCCCCTTTGCCCAGCCTGGCCTTGAACTTGAAATCCTCTTGCCTCAGTCTCTTTAGTAGTTGGGATTATAGGTGTGTACCACAATGCGTGGCTCTTACTTGAGAGTAAAATCATTTGAAATTCTTTAGCTTTTTTTTTTTTTAAGTATTTTTTTTTTAGTTGTAGATGGCCACGATTCATTCATTCATTCATTCATACTGAGGATCAAACCCAGTGCTTCACACGTTCATTGAGCTACAGCCCCAGCCCATCCTTATAGCTTTTTGAAATGAATAGTACCTTATTGTTATCTTTAGTCTTAGAGACTTATTTGAAAAGGTAAATTCTGTTACTAGCATGTATCTTCTAGGGATATGGAAACATTGTTTTAAAAGAATGGTTCTGCCTGGGTGTGGTGGTGCATGCCTATAATTCCAGAGGCTTGGAAGGCTGAGGTAGGAGGATTGGGAGTGCAAAGCTAGCCTCAGCAAAAAGTGAGGCACTAAGCAACTCAGTGATACCCTGTCTTCAAATAAAATACAAAATAGGTTTGGAGATGTGGCTCAGTGGTCAAGTGCCCCTGAGTTCAAACCCCTGTAAACGCCCCCCTCCCCCATGGTTCTGTTGAAGTTATTTAAAGTAATTTAAAGTAATAGTGGAATTATAATCATTGAACAATAAGAAGTTGTGAGGTCACAGGGGAAGAAAAGGACGAGGCCACAGTCAGAAGTAAAGATGATGACCTATTCAGGAAATCTTATGAGTCAGATTTGTTGAGTCCTGTTGCTAGAGTTGGAAATCTCAATCCCCAACCTCTTTGCTTTTATAGAGGAGGAAGTTTACCCAAAATGTACTTTTCCATGATACATCTTACTCCTTTTCCCACCTTCAGTACTTTATCATTGAAAAATAACTCAGTGTTTTATCAATTAAATCTCCACATTGTTAATTATAATGTCAGTGTCAAGGTAAACCCACGTAGTTTCTTTATATTTTTGGATGTTGGTGGACAGGGCCAACTTTATAATGCAGGGCGAAGTGTGTTCTACTTTGTTCTTTTCTCTACAGGTTCTGCCTTTGCCTTTGATTAGTTCCCTGTTGTTACCATTTACCTTCCTTATTTTCCTAGTGCCATCTACTGTATCAGCTTCGCTGTTCCCGACTGTTAGGTTACCAGGTAGCTAACGTAACTCTTCAGTTCTAATTTCCCTCCCCACCCTGCCACCCCCCGTGTTGTCTTCTGTGAGGCACATTAAAAAAACTGATTAGAAGACAGTGGGGCATGTGGTATATCATCAGTTTTACTTTTATTGCTTATTAATTGAATTTATATCAGATTTTATTTCTGCTTTGTGCTAATATCCTACTCACATTCCCACTGTTTCTCTTTAACCAACCCTTTGGAACTTACCTTAATGGGGCTAAAATCTTTGATTTTTGTTTTATTTCTCTCTTTGCTACTTATGTTTTTATTATGGGTCAGAGGAAGAACCTTAGATATAAATAATATAGTGATATTTATGTCTGTCAAAGAAAAGTTAAAACACAAATTCAGAGGTAAAAAGAGATCATTAAAATGAGAAAGCCACCAAAACCCCACACTGTGTACTGTATCTGGGGTACCTGGAGAGTCTCTTCAGAATCCTCTAAAATGTGCCTGTTTATTCTTTAATTATACCTATTTATCGTAAGAACACATACTTAATATTTTTGATTTATTCTGTTTTCATGGTTGTATGTTAGCTCTTGTCTACCATTCACCACACTATTTCAGTGAGAAAATGTTTTGAATCTGGTTAGCTATTTGTAAGTTGAAGATAGTCTGAATAGTTCTGGTTACTTTGTTATTTGTCTGAGTCTTTTCTTTCTTATTTTTTTTTAATATTTATTTTTTTAGTTTTCGGTGGACATAACATCTTTGTTTGTATATGGTGCTGAGGATCGAACCTGGGCCGCACGCATGCCAGGTGAGCGCGCTACCGCTTGAGCCACATCCCCAGCCCTGTCTGAGTCTTTTCAATTGGGATATTTATAGCTATTTGTTCTTCAAATGAGAGTAGTATCAATGTTGCTAAAAGGGCATCTTTGTTCTTGGTGTCCTGTACTTTTGTGGAGAATCACAGTATTCCCTACACCAATTGTTGGCTGTTTGCTATGTGTTGCTTCTTAGCCTCCCAGTAAACATGAATATGTAAGATGTGATTATCCCCAGTTTTTACAAGTGGTAAGCTTTTTACAGGTGATGAGAGTTTACCTTTAGTGAAGCGATGAAATTGAGATTTATTTCTCAAGTTTGATCCCAAAAAAGCCTCATTGTCTTTATTGTATCGTAGTAAGTCAGCTGAAGGATTCAGACCCTTGATTGAGTTTTATAGGTAGCTTGAAGCCACTATATTCTTGGAATGGGAAGACCTAAGTGAAAAATAACAATTCCGAAAGAAGAAACTTTCTACAAAGTATTTACTTACTTCCTCTCTATAAACCTTCTCTGTATTTTTGGAAGATGAGGAGTTGGTCAAAAGTATTGCTGATGGGAAGGAAATGGAGAAACTGGAGGTGGAAAAAGGAACAACGGAAGTGGTGTTAGTAAAAAAGAGGAGTTTTGCAATAAACAAGAGTCTTATATAAAAGCATTTTACTGGTAGAACTTACAATATAGGAAGTAGAGACAGAAAAATGAATAGAAATAGTGTAGTATATAAAATGTTACAATGTAAGTATAAAAGCTACCTGGGTGCTGTGGCACACACCTGTAATTGCGGCAACCTGGGAGGCTGGGACAGGAAGACTATAAGTTCAAAGCCAGCCTGGGCAACTTAGATCCTGTGTCAACATTTAAAAAAGGACTTGGGATGCAGAGCTCAGTTAGCATGTGCAAGCCCCTGAATTCAAATCCCAGTACAAACAAAACAAAACACAAAAACATCAGGATTAAAAAAAAGAGAAAACTTTCTCTAACCAGAAGAGTTTGGGATGGTTTCACCAAAGTTGGCAGTGGAGTTTGATTTTAGAGGCAGGATATTCTAAATGGAAGAGGGATATAGGAGAAGTTTAAAAAGAAATTAATAACTTAAGATTACAAATAAAGTAGGAAATGTTTCTGTAATCATCCTTTGCTAGAAACTTTTAGGCTTGTGAGGCTACTAATGATGGTGGTGATGAGGATGAAGTACAGCTGACAATAAGATGTTGAAAATGAAACTCATGAAGCTCAGATTTAGTTCTGTATGGGAGATAGATTCAGTGTATTAAATTATAGAATCAAATGTAACCTTTAAAACAAGAGTTACACAGCTAGTTAGTATGCTGTCAGGAGAGGATTATCAATTTAGATGGAATTGGCTTGCTTAACTCCCTCTGCACAGAATATATCTGTGAACTTCAACTCTGTTGCTCACGTGGAGGTTGAGAAGTCTCCTGGCAACAAGCTTCCAGTTGCAGGTAACACCTGCGTTGGCTAATTGGTATGCCCATTTCTGGTACTAGAGCCTCTGCGGAGTTTGTGTTTGAATTCAACTTTGTCAGGTTGAAACCAGAACAAAATTGTGAAGGAGCACTGGAGTCAGCCTGTTGATTAAGAATGAAAAGGAGAGGCGTACAGAGAGAGGAGAGAGAATGTGACCTTCTGCATTAAACAGTCAATTTACATTCAGGTGCTTTTCAGTTTAATTCATATATTAAAAATAATAGGACATTTTACTTTATTTTCCTTGCTAGCCCCTTTCCCTACATGTTGGCAATAAACTGAAGGTAAGAGGAAAAGAAATTACCAGGATCCAAGGTTATACCATTTTCTTGTATATGTGTCTGCAAAGATAGTTTATTATAGAAACCAGGTGTATAGTTCTTCTGTTTTTTAAAGGCTGTAGATTTAGGTTTTCTCTTGGCTGTCTTTCTGTGGTTTTTTTCATTTTAACACGTACCAAATTTGTTTATATGGTTTTCTTTTCAGCTAGCTTGAGAGTTCTAGCAGTTTGTGGTGTCACTCATCTTTGATCCTGGGCATGCAAGTGTTTGAGCTGAGAGGGAATTAAATTGAAAAATGAATTCATTAGGTGGTTTATACTTTATTCCAGAAACATAATAAATTATCAGTAATAGAAGCAAAGGATATTGCCAGATTGTTGTTCTGGGGTAGTAGGGATCGAACTCAGGAGTGCTTTACCACTGATTTATATCCCCAATCCTCTTTATTTTGAGACAGGATCTTGATATATTGCCAAGGCTTGTCTAAAACTTTGAGATTCTCCTGCTTCAACTTCTTTGGTTGTGGGATTACAGGTGTTTACCATCACCCCTGACTGAGGATTTTTTTTTTTTTTTGTATTAGGGATTGAATTCAGGGGCACTTGCCCACTGAGCCACATCCCCAGCCCTATTTTGTATTTAATTTAGAGACAGGGTCTCACTGAGTTGCTTAGTGCCTTGCTTTTGCTGAGGCTGGCTTTGAACTCATGATCCTCCTGTCTCAGCCTCCCAAACTGCTAGGATTACAGGTGTGCACCACTGCCACCGTACTCGACTGCAGATTGTTTTTATCTGAAACTTAGGCCTCTCTTTACTCTCCTGCTGTCTCTTCATGACTTTTTTCCTTCTTACCATGGTTAAAAGGAGCTTCTTTGAACATATCATCCAATTGATGAGGCAGCTTGCATAATGGCTCCATGTTTATGGATTTATGTCCTTCTTGTCTCCCTCTGCCCCTTAAGCATGTATGGGTTATATTTATCTTTGGTTCTTCCCTTCACAGTGCCAGTTTTCTTGGAACTGTAAACATTTTTTAGTATGGTCAACAGACAGGGAAGAAAAAATCCACATTTGATATTTTGGAAGAAATAATCTTGCAGGATTAAGCCTTTAGATTACCTAGTGTTGCCTATTGAATTGTCTGAGAAGGAGTGCCAATTAGAAACTTGAATTTTGGGTAGAGCCTTTATGAATGAATGAATGTCTCAAATTCTTCCCAGGAGTGCTCACTG
>NW_026000026.1:5691098-5736306 GCF_001458135.2 Marmota marmota marmota
CCCCCCAATTGACTTGAGCATTCTCAAACTTTTCATAGCATTTCAAGCAGTTTTCAGTAAATCAATTCAAATCCACAGCTGTTGTTTGGAAATTTCCTTAAGTTACTGTGATTCTCAGGAGACACCCAGAAACTCTCCCTAATTAATGTACTTAATCATACCTTATATAAGTCAGACAGGCAAACCTGATGGATAAACTAAACTACTCATGGAATAGTCAACAGTTCTTGGCCCCAGCATTTAATTTTACAAACCCAGAACAACAATACTTGACAGGCTATTTTTGGGTATAGTTTTTGCTTGTCTGATCTCAAATTTTCTTGTGTAGCCACTGACTGTTCATTTCAAATGGAAATAGGGGTTGTGGATAATGTTAGACTACCACAGAGCTCAGTTTACCCAGTGACTTGGGGAGCAATGATTAGGGTTAGGTTAAGGGGATGGAGAGAATAGCAGCATTAGTGACTGCTGACCTGACCTCTGACCCTTATGCTGCATGTCCCTAAATTGTGCATGTTATAGTTTTTCAGTGTTCTTATTGACGAGCTAAGAAATTTGTGGCAAACTGGTTAGAGACAGTATGATTCAGTGGTATAAGTAAATAAGTGGTGGGGAATAAAATGCCCCAGAAGCATTTGATAACATTTTGTTGGTAATGAAGTCTGAAAAAAGGATTGGGGATATATGTAGGTCAATAGTAGAGCCCTTGTATAGAAGAACAAGGCCCTGAGTTCAGTTCCCATACCTGCAAAGACAAAAAACAAGTCTGAAAAAAAAACCGCAGTCCTAGCTCTGCCATCCAACATCCCTGTGGGATCTTGTGAAAAGTTATTTAGCCATTTCCTTCTCTGTAAAATGGAATGATAACATATGCCTTGGAGAGCCATTGTGAGTAACATAACTGAATGTTACTCACATACGTTATCATGTGAGATGCTTAACACCACGATGCCACAGAAATGATCACCTTCCTTCTTTTTATTAACTTAGGAAAAGCATAATATTTAGTTGGTCTCTTTGCCAATTTGGATTTACTGGATAGCCCATCTCTTACTCTTTTGGCACTGCATCACTTTTCTTAGGTTCCTAAAATAACTTTTTACTCAGAGTAAAAAATTCAGAGTGGACATTGGTATTGTTGATGAAGATCTTTTTCTTTTGGATAAGGAGTACTTCCTGTCCATCTGACTAGTGAAAAATTCTACCTAGTTGAAGATTCTTAGTCATTTTAAATTTTATCATGGATATGCTTCTGGTTTTTCTGAATAATATAGAAAACAGATGAGATTGAATTTTTATAGCATTGAAAGATACTCTAAATTACTATTCTATATTTAAAGTAATTACATAAAATATCTTAAATGTAATCCTAGATTCAAGTGTGTATTGTTGCATTAGTGCACTTGATTAGTATAGCACAGGACTCTTCAGTAGAAGTGTTTCAGACAAAATAATGGTGAGAATGGCTTAAGGATCTGTTCACATTGAAAGACTGAGTTTGTTTTTGATTCTGATTCAATGAAAAGTTCTCTAGTTCTTTTCTATACTGTAGAGTCAAGGGCTTAAAAAGATCTTTGTGATTTGATTGTGGTCTATCTGGAAGTGCATTAGTGGCAACTTTCCATTTTAACAGTATATTGGGGGAATCTCTTGATTGTAAACTTCAAAATAATATTTATGTATATTACACAGGCAAGTTTATGTTGTATTAATTTCTGTTCAACTGTGTAAGCCTTAATCTTTTTTTCTTTCTGTGATACTGGCGTTGAATATAGGGCCTCACACATGCTAGGCAGGTGCTGTTCCATTGAGCTGCACTCTGACTCTTTTAATTTTTGAGACAGAATCTCGGGAAGTTGCCAAACTGGCCTTATACTTGTGTTCCTCCTGCCTCAGTCCCCCAAATAGCTGGGATTCTAGGCATACACCTTCATGCCCTGTAGATAATCTAGTCTTATAATCAAGTATGCTGTGAAATTCTTGTGTTATATTATTTCTCCTTTGAAGATGGAGTGTTCCAATTTCATATATCCTCCAAACTAATTTAAGATGTAAAATAAGAATGTAAGCTATCTGGTTACGATCTGCAATTCTTAACCTTTAGAACTTCAGGGTTCTGGTACATGCTGTGCCCTCTCTGTCATTCCTTTCTTTACTACTGACTGAAAATGGACGAGACTTAGTGTTTGTATGCTGGGCGCTTACCTTTTTACTTTAAAAAAGGATTCTCTACCAAGTTAGAAGGTGTACTCTCTTAGAAGCAGACATGCCTGGCAAGTAAAACAAATGCTTATTTATAATTTTTGTTTGTTTGTTTATAACTAAGATCAAGTAGAGAACTGGACATAAAAGTGCCAGTCATTTGTCCTGGCACTTTTATTATTGAATATATTAAAATTATTATTTTTTTTGGGGGGAAGAAATACTTTATTTCTCATGTTGGCCATTTTCTTTAGTTTAATGATTTTGGAGATATATTTGCTCTACTTTGAATTTTGCTGTACAGTAGTGTGTCATTCCCTCTTGGACATTGTGGTTCTATATAACTGAACGTTGAATGTACCAAGATTTGTCCATGTCCGACAAAACTTTGTCAAATCTTTTCCTAAAAGAATGAAATAGGAGAAATATAATGTGTCTTAAATAATTATACTGTCCATGTTTGGGTATACATCTTTACCATGTTTTACCAGGATTTTTGTATTAGCACTTTTCTAGATAATTACCTGTGTTCCTAGGCGTTGTTGAACTCAGTGAGAGTAAGTTGGTAGTACAGAGACTGCAGAGGGTTATGTGTACCTTGTAGCTTTTTTTTTTTTTTAAAGAGAGAATTTTAATATTTATTATTTAGTTTTTCGGCGGACACAACATCTTTGTTTGTATGTGGTGCTGAGCGTCGAACCCGGGTCACACGCATGCCAGGCGAGCGCGCTACCGCTTGAGCCACATCCCCAGCCCTGTAGCTTGTTTGTTTATCTGCCAAGGTCAAGAGAAAGAGCCTTTTGTATCTACAGACATAGTAGACATTTCTAGGTTTCTCAATATGCATTTAAACATTGACTTAGCACCAATGACATGTGCATTTCTGGTTTTGACTGATAATATGATAATTCCATATTGAGATTATCCTGGTGTAAATTCTCTATTGAAAATTAAGTTTAAAGTAATAGGATTGCATTGAATGATTTTAAGATCAAAGTGAAAGAAATTCTGAAATATGGTAGGTTACATGTTTATTCAGTATTTATTCAATGCATTCATTGAACACTTATTATATGCTAGGCACATTACACTATACTGAGGATTCAGCTTATATTTCATAGCAAAGTATAAGGCATAATATTGAAAATATAGATTAGTTTTCAAGTTAATGTTACTGATCACTGAATAGTTTCTTCCACTCAGTTTTTGAGATTTAGCTTATGTTTGTCACCAGAGTAGGAAAATACTATATAGAATGTAGACTAAATTGTATTTTAAAATAAAGAGATGTTATTACTCATTGGATGGTTTGCCATTCAATTTAAAGATAACTTTCGAATGACCCAGATGAAAACCCAATTGATATGTAGCTAGATCAATCTATTTTTGTACTTAGGAATCATTGCTCTTTTTAAATATGAAAAGTAGAAAATCAAACCTGAACATACTTTAAAACTTTTGCTTTCAATTTTGCTTATTTCCCAATAACAAAGTTACAAGGAAAAGAAAAATGCAGTGGCTTTGTAATTTCTCTCCCCTACCCCCAAGATTGACCCAGTGCCAATTTTTCGCTCTAATCCCTTCCACTCATTCTTCCCCTTCCTGGTTTTTACTTATAATACCTCCTCCACCACCTGAAGGCCATTTGCATACATAATGGCCCATTGAGCCTAAATATAAGAATATTGATACTCTTCAATAACCATAGTTCATATGTCAACATCAGTAAATTTAATATTGATAGAATACCTTTATTTATTGTCCACATTGTAATTTGTCAATTAACTCAGTTATGTATGTTTTAGAATTTTTTCCCTACAGTACAGGATCCATTCTAGGATCAAATATTATATTTAATGGTTGTTTCTCTCTAGATTCTTTTAATCAGGATAGTTTATATAGAGTATCTTTTGTGACAATGACCTTTTATTTTGACATTGATAGTTTTGAAAATACAGCACTCCTGAGATTGTGTGTTCCAAGTATGCTTTAAAAATCATATTGAGCCACATTTTTTTGGGGGAATACTATTAATTAAGGTTATTTTATTTCTCTTCTTGACTTAGATTTATGTCAGGGAGAAAAAAACACCCCAGCATATCTTTAAAATACTTGTCAGCTTTTATATTTTACTACCAAAATTAGAGCGTGGAATTTAGTCTATATTTAATTTATACAAAGTGAATATGTAAAATAATGCTATAGTCTAGAATTCCTGAGTAATCGTGATTAGGGTTGTTTTTAAAGCTACATATTTTAGGTTTGATTGGCATCTTGTCCCTGCATTTTTTGTCTTCTTTTCTGGTAGTATTTTGCCACCTAGTGGTCGTGCATGTCAGTCAGGATATGTCTTATGGACCCAACTGAATGCCAGATACATCCTAACATTTAAAAAAATAAATAAATAAATTAAAAATAAATAAATAAATAAATTAGAAAGTTTGAACTTTATTGGTGACATGGAATTCTTTTTTTTTTTTAAACCTAAAATTGAACCTAGGTACTGAGGTACATCCCTAGTCTTTTTTATTTTGAGATAGTCTAAGTCATTGAGGCTGATATGAAATTTGTGTTTCTCTGCCTCAGCCTCCTGAGGTACCAGGTGTGCACCCTGCACTTGAGGACTTGGAATTAAAGAACAGTGCTTATCCTATTATAAACGAGTTTAGTATACATGAAATTCTTAGTAAATGAAGACTTAGTATATATCTTAAATTATAATCCACTGAGTGTTAAAAATTCATTGTTCTTTTTCAATAAAAATACTTTTTATCTTTATCTTAGAAAAATGTTTTAGTAGAGTTTTCAGTCAGTCGGTATTAAAATAATTGTTACTGTGTGGTTTAGTGTCAAAACATTTCCCCCGCCCCATGGTTTTACTGTTTTCCTACTTCTTTCTAAGCAGAATGTAGGGGAGTTTTACAATGTTGTTTATATAGTCCAGGCTTATTCTAATTTAATAGAAGAAAAACACATTAGATGATAAATATTAATGAAATGATTGAAGGAAAAATGCCAAAATAAGCTGAATAATTTAGGTTTATCATTTGAAGAGTTCTTATCAAATCACAAGAACTATTTGTGCTTTCCACTGGGGTATAAATAAAATACAGAATTTTATCAATATTAGGGTTGGCAGTCTTGTGTTACTAAACATGAATAAAATGCCTTATACTCTGAAGTATTTAATATGCACATTTTAAACAGGGCCTGAAACATTTCTGTCTTGAGATTGGATGTTCTGCATAATTAATGTGAAAGATGAATTTTGAGGTTTTTAATTATACTGATTTATGATAAAGAATATTGAGAAAGTATTTCTGAATGATAGCATGCAATTACAATGACATTTTCCCGAGAAATGGATATTTTATAATGCTTTTATTTGTCGTCATTCTTTCTTCGTCACTAATGTATAATCAGGATGAGCGGGTTAGGAGAAAATTTGGATCCACTGGCCAGTGACTCACGAAAACGCAAATTGCCATGTGATACTCCAGGACAGGGGTAGGTGATTTATTTCTAGATGTTTCTCCACAGTCCTTCCCTTCTCCCCTCTGTTTTGTTTAGTTTACCATTTCAACTTTGTTATTTACATTCTCTCATTAGATTAAAATTTTTTTCTTAAATGTGATTTTGCTTCATATCAAGTGCAGTGAAGACGAGGTGTGGACATCTTTATGATGTGAAGGAATCAAAGATTCACATCAGAGGAATCACTGATTCAGACAGAAGGCAAAATGTTATTTTAATAGTCTGTTACTTTAAAAAGAATTTCTGGATGTACGGTATAGGAGTTAGGAATAGGTGACTGTATTATAAGTAAGAATCTTTGGTATCCTTTAAGAATATGTTGTAAGTTTCATATTTTGTCATTTAAAGGTTACATTACTTTCTTTTTCTTGAATGAAATTAGAAGCTTAACAAAATCAGAACTAAAATACTGTAATCTGTGTAGTGCTGCTCTGTAATTTTTAAAATATTTGCCAAAGCTAATGTTAACTTCAAAGTAATAGTTGAAAAAATAAAAAAATCTGTAATTCATAAAGCTTCATCATTAATAATAAGTGCCTGTTTTTGTTATTATCTGTTAGTTGTTTACCTCTACAAGGTAAAGATTGTTCCTGCCTTCCAGGTGAGGGAACTGAGGCTTGCTCTTCCCAAGGCCACCTGGCTAATAAAAAGGTGCAATTGAATTTAGCTTTGCATGAAATTCTACTGTGTTGTGCTACTTCTTCATTAACAATGATTTTATAGTTCCTGTTGGCTGAGTTTAGTTCCTTTACACTTGAAAGTAATGGTGTGTGGGGGTTGTCTCTGCTTACAGCTCTTATGGCAGGTGTGACATGGCTTTCCTCCTCTCTTGTTAGTCTTACCTGCAGTGGTGAAAAGTGGAGACGAGAGCAGGAGAGTAAATATATTGAAGAATTGGCTGAACTGATATCTGCAAATCTTAGTGATATTNCCCCCCCAATCTTTGCAAGTTCTACTTAGTAATAAGGCTGTTGTCTAAGTCTTATAAGGCTACCAAAACAGAAGTTCACAGACTGGGAGGCTTAAACAGCTGAAATTTATTCTTGCAGTTTTGGATGCTGGAAGTCCAAGATAAAGGTGTTAGCAGGATGGGTTTCTCCTAAGTCCTCTCTCCTTTGTTTGTCACTGTGTCTTCATGTGACCTTTTCTTTTTGCGTGTATCCTTGGTATTTTCTTCCTCTCTCCTTATAAGGACACCAGTCATATGGGATTAGGATCCCACCCTTATGACCTCTTTATTCTTAATTACGCACCCCCCCCTTAAAAGCCTTATCTCAAAACAGTCACACTGAGGGCAAGGACTTCAGCATATGAATTTTGAGGGGATACAGTTTGGTCTATAATAGGTATTAATATATTAATTAATAGGTATTAACATCCCATTTTAGGCATTGGATGGTTTCCTGTTCGTGGTGAATCGAGATGGAAACATTGTATTTGTGTCAGAAAATGTCACACAATACCTGCAATATAAACAGGAGGACTTGGTTAACACAAGTGTGTATAATATTTTGCATGAAGAAGATAGAAAGGATTTTCTTAAAAACTTACCAAAATCTACAGGTAGGCTCTTAATGTGATTTTCTAAATATTTCAACAATTTTAAAAAAATGATTTCTAAGAAAATTGAATATACTTTTTAGAAATGTAGGGATTAGAAGTAAGTGGTTAATTAAGTTTTTAGATATGGTCTCAGTAAATTTCATGGGGTCAAAACATACAGTGAGGGGCTGGGGTTGTGGCTCAGCAGTAGAGCACTCGCCTAGCACGTGCAAGGCCCTGGGTTCGATCCTCAGCACCACATACAAAAAAATAAATAAATGAAATAAAGGTATTGTGTCTGATTACAACTAAAAAATAAACATTAAAAAATATACAGTGATATTTCTGTTGAAGTTGAAATTATTCAAATGTTTTTTATATTACCATTCTAAAATGTTAGCATAGGCATTACCATGGAAAATATATGTAATGAGAAAACATAGTTGAAATTTTTTTTGGGGCGGGGGGGAGACAGAGTCTTGCTATGTTGCTCTGATTGGCCTTAACCTGGTGGGCTCAAGTGAATCCTCCAGAGTAGCTGGGATTATAGGTCTGCACCATCATGCCTGGTTTATCACTTGAATCCCTTTTTTCTTTCTTTTGTGTTTTTCTCTTGTTTTCCTCCTTTCTCCCCTTCCTTCCATTTATTCCCCCCTTCCTTCTTCTTCTTTTCCTTTTTTAAAAAATATTTTTAGTTATTTCTTGTTTAGTGATTTTATTTTTTTAATTTATTCTTTTATGTGGTGTTGAGGATTGAACCCTGTACTTCACACATGCTAGGCAAGCACTCTACAACTGAGCTGCACCCTAGCCCCCTTCCTTTCCATTTTGAATCCAGGGTCTTGTGCATGCTAGGTAAGCACTCTGCTACCCATAGCATGAATTCTTGATGATACTCTTGGATTGAGTTTTTAGATTTTTAAAAAGTTATTTCCACTTATTTTCCAAAGTTAATGGAGTTTCCTGGACAAGTGAAACCCAGAGACAAAAAAGCCATACATTTAATTGCCGTATGTTGATGAAAACAACACACGATATTCCGGAAGACATGAATACCAGTCCTGAAATGCGCCAGAGATACGAAACAATGCAGTGCTTTGCCTTGTCTCAGCCACGAGCTATGATGGAGGAGGGGGAAGGTAAGAGCAATCAGATTTATGATATTTATGAAACACAGCAGCAAACTTGGAGCATATGGCTTCCATTGCTGTAACTTCATACTGTAGTTCATGTCCTTGTTCACCTGCAATAGATATGTCCCAAAATAAATAGAATCCTTATTTGATCATATTTTTGATTGTAGATTTGCAGTCCTGTATGATCTGTGTGGCTCGTCGCATTACTACAGGAGAAAGAGCATTTCAGTCAAATCCTGAGAGCTTTATTACTAGACATGATCTTTCAGGTAAAACTGTGCGTGTGTGTGTTTTGTATGTTTTCATTTTGGAAATTGTTAAAAAGTTAACTTAGTCTACATTATCATTTTAATGCTTATATCCTCTATGATGAATTAAAAAATTTTTTTTTAGTTGTAGATAGACAAAATATTTTTATTTACTTCTTTTATATGGTGCTGAGGATTGAACCCAGTGCCTCACACATGCGAGGCAGGTGCTCTACCACTGAGCCACAACCGCAGCCCCGTGATGGATGTTTTAAGTATATTATATCCTGTGTTTCTTACATAGACCTAAGGGAATTAATTTCACTAAAACTCTTGGCATTTGTGTTGAATCTATTTGTCACTTAAAATCCCCCCCCCCCCAAAATTAAAAAGCAAAAGTAGGGGCATCTGGCTTTTTCTCCAAGTAACAAGTTTTTTTGGTACCCCCAGCCCTATTTTGTATTTTGTTTAGAGACCGGGTCTCACTGAGTTGCTTAGTGCTTCCATGTTGCTGAGGCTGGCTTTGAATGCGCAATCCTCCTGAGCCACTGAGATTACTGGTGTGCGCCACTGTGCCCAGCTCCAAATAGCATTTTGTTCCATAAGTTAGTATTTCTTTAGCTTCAAAAGCATGTATTAAAAGAAAGAAGTTTTCAAAAGTACAGGTAATTTAATGAGAGTTACTATTACTATATAATTATTGGCATCAAAATGAGCTGCAATCTTTTTGTGTGTGTGTGTGTGTGTGTGGGTACTGAGGATTGAACTTAGGGACACTTCATCACTGAGCTAAATCCTTAGTCCATTTTATTTTTTATTTTAAGGCAGGGTCTTGCTAATTTGTTTAGGGCTTCACTAAGTTGCTGAGGCTATCCTTGAGTTTGAAATCCTTCTGCCTTAGCCTCTAGAGTTGCTGAGATTATAGGTTTGTTCCACTGCCTGGTTGAGCTGCAGTCTTGGTCTGCCATTTTTTTTGAATGTGGGAATTGAGAGTTAAAGACATTACTGTTGAGAAGGTACATTGGGGAACTTAAACATGGTAGAAATATTACTTGTGTTCATCTTCAGGGTTGCTCTTGTGACCATTTAACCTCTAAGTATGATGTGAAGTGTTTGTCATACCTGCATCATCTCAGAGATTGGAAATGGAAGTCTGGTGATATAGGTGATGTGTTTGGGTTATTGTCCAAGATCATGGCTAATAAGAGAATTTGCACTGTGTCTGCTTGACTTAAAAGTCTATAGTTTTGGCTTTGTGTAACACTGATTTTATACACCGATTGTGAACCCTCAATAAATGATTTAATTAAGTGGAGTAGTTTAAATAAAGCATAGCTCTGGCTATTATAGATGTGTGTGTGTGTGTGTGTGTGTATCATATATCTGTGTACACACATGTAATGCATATATCATATTTTATAAATTTAGTTATTTTTACAGTCACTTGATCTTCTTATGTCATGCCCAGTTGTCTTGAGGATGCTTGGTATTGATTATCACAAGTGAAAGAAGTAGCAAAAATGAAATTTGTGTTTTGAATTGTCAATTTGTTTACATCAATGGATATTAATTTATATTGGAAAAATTTCTCTGTATTTACTTGCCTTCTAATAAATATGGTAACAGGCATTTTTGTGTTATTTTAGAGTGGGCCTTTCTCTACACTTCTTAGGATTTGGCAGATTTAATTTTCTCTCTAAATAACTTAGTAGCATCTTTAAAAAATTATCTAGTGCTTTCTTTTATTATAAAAGCAAAATACGTTTATTATAAAAATTAGAAATCACCAAACAATAAAATCAAGTCCTTTTGTCTGGATACTATTATTTAGAACTGAGAGTCATCTTTGCAAATTTATAATTGGTGCCTTCCAGTTACTCTGTGTTTTACAGCAGGTTTGTTGGCGCTCAACAATTTTTTTTTTTTTTTTTTTTTTTTTTTTTTACCTATAGAGATATTTTCTCCTCTGTCCCTGATGTGTTTCATACAGTAAACTCTTTTTGAGCTTCTATTTTATGTTTGATATGTGTCTCAGGGCTAAGTTCAGAGGAAGTGGTTGAGGACAGATCTTTCCTATTTTATGTACACAAGGCACAGTTATTTACTGTTCCCTGTAATGTATTTGATCTTTCTTCAGAGTTGTGTCTCCTCCATCCCTTTGCACTAATAAGATCTTTTTTAAAAAATATGGAATGCTTCACAAATTTGAATGTTATCCTCACACAGGGGCCACCTAATCTTCTCTGTGTCGTTGCAACTTTAATACAGGTGCTGCCAGAGCAAGCACAAGATTTTTTAGTCACCATTAAAACTCTGAATTTTAAGAATAGGGAGTGTAGTTCAGTAGTAGAGCCTAGCATGCTCAAGGCCTTGGGTTTGATTCCCAGATTCTTGGACTGCTGGTTTTATTTTTGTTAGCTCATTTTGCATTAGTACCTTTCTCCCCTCTAGTAGCTTTCCCAGAACTACCTTTCGCTATGAATTTCTGTGAGTTTTCTCAGTTTAAACTTGGTTTTCTTCAGCATGTTTTCTATTACACATACAGAGAGAATGAATCAACGGAACAGTTTGGAATCAACTTATTAAGTACTTCTTACAAGTATTTGTACCTCTTTAGTCATGATTTCCACATTTTTAGGATTTGTAGTCATACGGTGGTGAATGTAAGAGGTCTCCTTGTTCTGATTATTGCATTTTTTTGTAAAACCTGCACAGAATAGATAGGCAGGTATAGGTAGTCTTGACATCAACATGAGGTTCAATCATAGTCTCCCAATTTTTGACCATGGAACACATTTTTTTCTTGACCAAGATCCATGTCATGGAAGTTGATCACCCATTTTTTGCTCTGGACATCCTGGGTAATTAGTTTGAATTGTTTAAATGCAACTTTATTGTTCTGCAGATTTATTAAGGTTTATTCTCCTTGAGAGCTTCCATACCCTCTCTAGACACTTACCATCTTCCCCTTACCTTGATGTATTTGCCAAACTGGAAGCTCCTCAAATCTTTTGTTTTTAGAACACACCCCACCTCCCTTGTGGAATCAGTGGAAGTGGCTGAAATTTCCAGTCCTGTAATCACTTTGTTCTGTTAGTGACCAGCCCCAATCCAAGGCTATCTAGGAGTACTATATTAAATCACCTTATTAGAATAGATGCAGATGATCAGAGAGACTCCTTATGAATCATTAAAATGTTCATAAAGACTCTTAGTAAGAAATTCAAGGATTTTAGGAGTTTTGCATCAGGAACAGGATCAAGACAAATATATTATCATACCCCACAGCAGAATGTGTAGATCCATGTGAGAGTATCCTGTAGGACCATGCTCTTAAGGAGAAAAGATGCATAACAGAAACTTGGACCAGAGAAAATAAAGATCTTGTATTTCATTCTTTAATGCTAATCAATGGCTAGGCAGTGGTAAATACTTGTGGGTGGGATTTAAAACTTTATTTTTTGTATAATAGGGAAGGTGGTCAATATAGACACAAATTCACTGAGATCCTCCATGAGGCCTGGTTTTGAAGATATAATCCGAAGGTGTATCCAGAGATTTTTCAGTCTTAATGATGGCCAGTCATGGTCCCAGAAACGTCACTATCAAGAAGGTAAAGACATTTGGGGCTGATTCTTGGTCTCGTCATTATGTTGGGTATATGTAAAGCACTACACATGCACCATGGCGGTCATCTTGTGGGCGTGGGGGAGAGAAGTGATCCTTGAACATACTTAGATTTTGTTGTTAATTTTACTAGAGTTGTTACATACACAGAGGTTAACCTGGAAAAAACCTCTTTCACTGGTTTAAAACCCTTTGCATTGAGATATACAATTCCTTCCTCTCTTCTCCTTATGTGTACTTGTTTTGCCAACTGTAGTTAGTAGTAATAGTATATTTTTCCTACAGCTTATATTCATGGCCACGCGGAAACCCCAGTGTATCGATTCTCGTTGGCTGATGGAACTATAGTGACTGCACAAACAAAAAGCAAGCTCTTTCGGAATCCTGTGACAAATGACCGTCATGGCTTTGTCTCAACCCACTTTCTTCAGAGGTAATGATGAATTACCGTGTATTTGCATGTTAAATGCAACCATGTTTTCAGGGTGATTTATTATTACTGTAAGAAGAGTAGAAATTTAATGAGAGAAAAAGCAGGCAGGCTGTTGAATTTGGTGAGGTGAGTTAGATTCGTAGATTCTATTTCCTTTAGGGTTATATTTTATGTAAAAATGAGTATTTAAAAAATTTGTTATTTTTATTCTTTTTAGGTATACATACAGTAGAATGTATTTTGACACATTATACATATGTGTAGTATCCCATTCTAAAAATGAGTATTTGTTTACTAATTAAATACTTCCTAGTCAGAAGTAGGGTGGGAAGGCTGGTGCATAAAAGCACATAAAACCCGATTACCTCTGATTACCTTTCTTTTTTTTTTCTCTCTTTTTTGGGTACCAGGGGTACTTGAGCACTGAGCCACATCCCCAGCCCTATTTTGTAGTTTAGAGACAGGGTCTCACTGAGTTGCTTAGCACCTTGCAATTGCTGAGGCTGGGTTTGATCTTGCAATTCTCCTGTCACAGTCTCCTGAGCCGCTGGGATTACAGTCATGTGCCACCGTGCTCCGCTGATTACCTTTCATTTCTAAGATAATATATTACATTGCTTTTAAGAAATGAATTTAAAATTGGAAGGTACACTTTAAGAATAAAGGATAATGACTACTGATGTTGTTAACCTTCCTGTGTTGTTCATTTATTATTATCTTGAGCAGTTTGCAAGTATTTCCAGGTAAACTCTGGATATGTAGCAACTCTAGTAAAGCCTCTGAGGTTGCAATTAACATAGCTGTTGCTTCCTCACAGTGGTATGGTGCTATCATTTATTTAGACTCTTTGGCTTATTAAAAAATATATTACTAGGTTAATTTGTGACCAGTGTCTAAATTGGATTTGTCACCAGCTATAGAGTGGTGCCTAAAAGAAGTTATGTTCCTGGACACTTTTCTTCCCCTAAATCTTACTCAGGGCTTCAATGCATGCCTGTACTTTTTAGTAAAAGTTTGATATTCTGTTTCTTTGCAGAGAACAGAATGGGTATAGACCAAACCCAAATCCTGTGGGACAAGGCATTAGACCTCCTGTAGCTGGATGCAACAGTTCAGTAGGAGGCATGAATATGTCACCAAACCAAGGATTACAGATGCTGAGCAGCAGGGCTTACGGCTTGACAGACCCCAGTGCCACAGGGCAGATAAGTGGAACGAGGTATGGGGCTTCCGGTAACATAGCCTCATTGACCCCTGGGCCAGGCGTGCAGTCACCATCTTCCTACCAGAATAATAACTATGGGCTCAATATGGGTAGCCCCCCACATGGCAGTCCAGGTCTTGGCTCCAACCAGCAGAGCATCATGATTTCTCCTCGAAATCGTGGGAGCCCGAAGATGGCGTCACACCAGTTTTCTCCTGTTGCAGGTATCCATCTCAGCATTTTCTTTTTCTTTTTATACCACTTCAATTCTTACACAGCGAATTAGTTTTATAATGGAAACCTTGACGTAGCCTTTTGTTTTAGTCTGATAGTACCTCTTGTTTTTTTCTCCAACAAATTCAGGTGTGCACTCTCCCATGGGGTCTTCTGGCAGCACTGGGAGCCACAACTTTTCTAGCAGCTCTCTCAGTGCCCTGCAAGCCATCAGTGAGGGTGTGGGCACCTCCCTTTTATCTACTCTGTCTTCACCAGGCCCCAAGTTGGATAACTCGCCCAATATGAATATAACGCAACCAAGTAAAGTGACCAGTCAAGATTCCAAGAGTCCCCTAGGTTTGTACTGTGATCAAAATCCGGTAGAGAGCTCAATGTGTCAGTCAAATAGCAGAGATCACCTCAATGACAAAGAAAGTAAGGAGAGCAGTGGTGAAGGGTCAGAGAATCAACGGGGTCCTTTGGAAAGCAAAGGTCATAAAAAGTTACTGCAGTTACTGACCTGTTCTTCTGATGACCGAGGTCATTCTTCCTTGACCAACTCCCCTTTGGATTCAAGTTGTAAAGACTCTTCTGTTAGTGTCACCAGCCCCTCTGGAGTCTCCTCCTCAACATCAGGAGGAGTGTCCTCCACATCCAATATGCATGGGTCACTGTTGCAAGAGAAACACCGTATTTTGCACAAGTTGCTGCAGAACGGGAATTCACCAGCTGAGGTAGCCAAGATTACTGCAGAAGCCACTGGGAAAGATACCAGCAGTACTACTACTTGTGGTGAAGGAAACGTCAAGCAGGAGCAGCTAAGTCCTAAGAAGAAGGAGAACAATGCACTTCTTAGATACCTGCTGGACAGGGATGATCCTAGTGATGCGCTCTCTAAAGAACCCCAGCCCCAGGTGGAAGGAATGGACAATAAAATGAGTCAGTGCAGCAGCTCCACCATTCCCAGCTCAGGTCAAGAAAAAGACTCGAAAATTAAGACAGAAACAAGTGAAGAGGTAATTTTATTTTTTTCCTGTATTCCAGCTCAGTCATCTGTCTTATTTCTGTTAGAAATATAATATTTACAAATCCTTATTTTCTAATTTAAGATTTATTTAAGGAAAGTTAATAGTGAGCTTTCATTTCTTTATAATTCTTTTGGACATCAGTAAAATATTATGATGCAACAGAGAAATATATGTTTCTTCTGAAATGTGACTGATTCTTTTTAAAATATTTATTTAATATTTAATATTTAGTTGTAGTTGGACACAATGCCTTTATTTTAGTCATGTATTTTTATGTGGTTCTGAGGATCGAACCCAGGGTCTTGCACGTTCGAGGCAAGCACTTTATTGCTGAGCCACAACCCCATAATCATGACTGATTCTTTAATGGACAATTTGAAAATTTGTCCATTAATTTTTTTTTTTTTTTTCATGGAGGTGTTGAGATGAGCAGATTGGGCCATCAATGGTATGGTAGATGTAATCAGGAAAAAACAAAGAGTTTTGATTTTTATCAGAGTTTTGAAGTTTCATGTACATGATCATATTCTGGGTCAGCATTTTCCAGCCTCACTGGAGGAACCGTGCTCTAGGAGGTATAATATGAACCTGAGCAAAGGCAAGACTTGCCAAAGTCTTCTGGTTAGAGTATGGATTTTACTTTGTTTAACCTATTGTTCACCAGATTTATTGATCAAAGCCTTTTTAAAGATCATGCCCAAAATTATCTCGTTGAACACAAGCATGTGTTTATGTGTTTACTGTTAATCATATTTGTTTATAGAAGGTATGTGTAGAGCAGACCTCTGTCAGCCAAGGGGATCAGTTCTCTCCTAGTGACTGCTGGAAAATATCTTCCAGTGTGAAAATTAAATGCGTAGCCTAAGGGGAAAAACAATGCTCTATCGAACACCCCAAATCAGTAATTTTTCTCAGTGGTTCAAATTGTTCATAATTTTAAGGAAGAAGATTAGGGGTGGGAGAGTCATAAGAAAACAACCTTTAAACTGGGCCTAATAATTTCAGGTAATTATTGTATTTCATTTGCTCCCATCTCATGTGTTTTCTTCTGATGAATATATTTGTAGCTGTACATCTTGTGTTGCACACAGGTTAATTCTTAAATTTTTATTTTCAGGGATCTGGAGACTTGGATAATCTAGATGCTATTCTGGGTGATCTGACTAGTTCTGACTTTTATAATAATCCCTTATCCACAAATGGCAGTCATCTAGGGACCAAGCAACCAATGTTCCAAGGAACAAATTCTCTGGGTAAGGAAGAACTAGATTTTGTTTTGAAACATTGCTGCATATGTATGGATGCTCACACCAAGACCAGGATATAAATAACATTTATAACTTCAGAACACATGCTCTGCGTATCAGTTTCTTATGCAGATGCATAATATATGAGTTCTAAAAAGCTTTTTGCATGTTTTTCTTTTTGAGAAAATTTGTAATTATTATGCCAGTAATCATGGTACTTATGAGAAAATGTTCGTCTTTGATTATTCATTTGAGTAGCTGGTACCATGGCATGTTTTCCTTAAGCCTCAGAGAATTGGATTGAAAAAAAAAACAACCCAAATTGTAGATTAAAACCTGTCCTTTGGTGAGTTTTCTTTTTTGATGTTTTCGGATTCTTACCTATGTGCTTTCCTATTGCTGTATGTTTTACTCATTCATCAATTTATTTATTTATTTACTTATTGTGATTTTTCTTTTTCTTTTTTATTTTTATTTGTTCTAATTAGTTATACATGACAGTAGAATGCATTTTGATATATACATAAATGGAACACAACTTCTCATTCTTTTGGCTGGCTCTGAGTCACTCCAGTAGTGTAATAATATCTCTCATTCTACTGTCCTTCTCACTCCCATAGCCCCACCCCTCCCCCCATTCCCCTCTACAGAAACCAAAAGTTTCTTCACCCCCTCCCACCCCCATGGATCAGTATCTACTTATCAGAGAAAATATTTGGCTTTTGGTTTTTTAGGATTGGCTTATTTCACTTAGCATGATATCCTCTAATTTCGTCCATTTACCTGCATATGCCATAATTTCATTGTTCTTTAAGGTTGAGTAATATTCCATTGTGTATATGTACCACATTTTCTTTATTCATTCCTCTGTTAAAGGGCATCTACACTAGTTCCATAGTTTAGCTGTTGTGAATTGAGCTGCTATAAACATTGATGTGGTTGCGTCACTGTAGTATGCTGATTTTAAGTCTTTTATTGTAGTATGCTGATTTTAAGTCCTTTAGGGGTATAAACCAAAGAGTAGGGTAGCTGGATCAAATGGTTGTTCCATTCCAAGTTTTCTGTCACTTGGTATGTTGTGTGTATCAGTTGAAAAGGAATAATTTACAAGTAAGTATTCAGAACGGTCTAATTGATTTTTAGTGGCAGGGTTTTCTAAACTGAAATAGATCAGTTGAATAGATTGGAAAAGAAAAGAGAAAGTTTAGGAGGATTTTTTTATTGTTTTGATTAGATAATAATAACTGGTTATATTAATATATTAATTGCAAAATATAAGCAGAATATACTTAATGAGTACTCATCTGGAATATTCTCCAGGAGTTTAAAACATTGGTGATTCTTCCTCTTCCTTTCTCTCCCTCCTCCTCTTGAATCCAGGGCCTCATGACTGCTGAGCATGCATTCTATCTCTCAGCTAAATCCTCAGATTCGCAAATTCTTCAATATGGAGTAAAGCAGAATATGAATGATCATATCAGGCTGTGTGTGTGTGTGTGTGTGTGTATAAAAATAAATAAAGAGTGCCTAGCTCTTGGGCCAACATTGAAGTTGTGGTTTCTACTTTATTTGGAATACAGGCTTTTTTTTTTTTTTAATATAGTCTTTATCTTCTAAAGGAAGATAGTGTTTGCTTTTGTGAGAAAGACATTTGTGTTTGTGGGGATGGGTATGTTTATATGTTATACTTGATTATTTATGTATTAAATTAGCAAGGGATATTTACGTGTTGTGCTTATGTGTTCCCAGTAGGTTTGAGAAGCCCACAGTCTGTGCAGTCTGCTCGTCCTCCGTATAACCGTGCAGCATCTCTAGATAGCCCTGTTTCTGTTGGCTCAAGTCCTCCAGTAAAGAATATCAGTGCTTTCCCCATGCTAGCAAAGCAGCCTGTGCTGGGTGGGAATCCAAGGATGATGGATAGTCAGGAAAATTATGGCTCAAATATGGGTAGGTTATTCGTAATTAGTATTTAGGATTAAAAATTTCTTTTGGGAAAAGCAAATTTAAAATACTTAAAGTCATGTAGATAATTGGGATTGATTAACAAGTTTTATAATATTAACGTGTTACTTTCATGAGTATCCTTTGTTTATTTTATGTCTTGTTTATTTAAACTCTTGAAGAATCTTTTGGTCTAAGACATTTTTCTAGCATGTAATGTCTTCATAGTTGTCTAGTCCTGTTCTTACGATGTCAAAGCCAGTGTTGTATCTAAGTAGCTATAGTATTTTTATATAAGGAGGATTGTGTTATGCTGTGGAAAAATCCTAATAATTTTCTACCTGTTTCAGGTGGACCAAACAGAAACGTGACACTGAACCAGACTCCTTCTCCAGAGTGGGGCTTACCAAACTCAAAGGCCAGTAGAGTGGAACCTATGAGTTCTAACTCCATGGGAAGACCAGGAGATTACAGTGCTGCTTTACCCAGACCTGCAATGGGGGGCTCTGTGCCCACTTTGCCTCTTCGGTCTAATAGTATACCAGGTGCAAGGCCAATGTTGCAGCAGCAGCATCAGCAGCAGCAACAGCAGATGCTTCAAATAAGTAAGTGTCTCCTTCATTTAAAAATAAAAAAGGTGTTTTAGGGTGATTTTACTACTGGCTTATTGGAAAATTTGTACTTTCGTTTTGTTCCCCCAGGGCCTGGTGAGATTCCCATGGGAATGGGGGTCAATCCCTATGGCCAAGCAGCACCAGCTAATCAACCAGGTTCCTGGCCAGATGGCATGCTGTCCATGGAACAAGGGCCCCATGTGCCTCAAAATAGGTGAGCCTTTATTTTGTGACTCTGAAGAAGATCCACATTGGATTATCTAGAAAAGAGTCAACATTGGAACAATTCTGAGAGAGAAGGTGAAAAATTCTCCTAAGTAAGGTGGTTGGTTGCCATCCATTTGAAGTAGCAAGCAGAGGCCTTCAAGGGAAGGGGAGGAGCCGGAAGTGCCCTGTCCTGCTGTCAGGACTTCTCAGCAGTCAGACTTCTGAGAGCCTCTCTGTGAGGTGATTGTCTTTCATAATGATAATCTCATGAGGAGGGGAATAAATGAGCCACAGTTTGACAAGATAAATCTGTTTATACATAGTGTTCAGAGAGTAAGCCTCAAGTTTTTCTGAAAAATTGATTTTTAAGCAATGGCTAATGATTTTTCTAAAACATTTCAGGGATAATGGTAAAGTGCTCTTCTATAGTTTTGTAAAAGAAAGATGTGGCTTACTTAATGCCCTCCACGTGCTGGAGAATAGTCACACACCTCACTGTGGGGGTGTGGGCTTGTGTCATACTTGCGACCAAGCCTTGTGGGCAAGTATAACGAAGTTATCTTTAGCAGTTCTCTACACCACAGTTATATAGATCAATATTTTGATCTTTTTCTTTGTTGTTTATTGATTTCCTCAGTTTTCTTTTCGTTTTTTTTTTTTTTTGTTCTGATTCCCCCAATTTTCAAGTATCATTACTAATGACTACCACCTCCACTCTTGCCTTGAAAACTGCTCCCTCTCCATTCTCTCCAACCCCTCTCACCCCATTACTCCTATCTCCCAAATACCTAGGGTTTTGCAGTTTCACTTGGGTGGTGGGATTGTGGGTATAAGATATATGTGGTGGGGGCTGGGGATATAGCTCAGTTGGTAGAGTGCTTGCTTTGTACTCACAAGGCCCTGGGTTCAGTCCCCAGCACCACACATGTGTGCGCATGCACACACACACACAACACACACATATACAAAAGATATATGTAGTGGGCCTTAAATAGAAATTAAGGCCATTTGCCATTCTCTATTGCTTGGTTTATTATTTGTACTTATATGGGAATTATTATATGTTAAAAATATATTGAAATATTATGCATGGTTACTATAATTATTTTTATTTTATTTTTTGTGGTGCTGGGGATTGAACCCAGGGCCTTGTGCATGCGAGGCAGGCACTCTACCTACTGAGTAATATCCCCAGCCCTACTGTTGTCGTTGTTATTGTTGTTGTTATTGTTATTATTATTATTATTATTGGTACTGGGGATTGAACTCAGAGACTCTTGACCACTGAGCCACATCCCCAGCCCTATTTCGTATTTTTTTTAGAGACAGGGTCTCACTGAGTTGCTTAGTGCCTTGCTTTTTGCTGAGGCTGCCTCAGCCTTCCAAGCCTCTGGGAATACAGGTGTGCGTCATACCCGGCCCTACTGTCATTATTTTTAAAAATAGAAATAACACCTTTAATATGATTTGTGTTCTGGGGATCAAACCCAGGACTGAAAACATACTGAACAAGTGCTCTAATACTGTGCTACACCTCCCGCCCAACAACATTAAAATTGATTGCAAGACTTTTTCTAGACCTCTTCTCAGGAATTCCCTGGATGATCTCCTTGGGCCACCTTCTAACCCAGAAGGCCAGAGTGATGAGAGAGCATTGTTGGACCAGCTACACACACTCCTGAGTAATACAGATGCCACAGGCCTGGAGGAAATTGACAGAGCTTTGGGCATTCCTGAACTTGTAAATCAGGTAAGTTGTATTAATATGGAAATAGGAGAGTGCGTGTGATGCACACACATGAAGCCAAGCACAGGAATGCTTGTGTCTTTCTTACTACTTTTGTTACATTACTATATGTGTGCATAGCAGCATTAAATTTAGAATATGTATTTTATGATTGTATTGTTATTTCTAACAACCTACTTTTTAAAAAAGATTTACATTTTAGACAACTATAGAAATGATCCAATAAAACTACTATATAGGGCTGGGGTTGTGGCTCAGTGGCAGAGCGCTTGCCTAGTATGTGTGAGGCACTGGGTTTGATTCTTAGCACCACATATAAATAAAATAAAGGTCCATCAACAACTTAAAAAAAAAAAAAATCCTACTATATGGTTTTTTAGATGCTACTTGCAGTCAGTCTCTCGCTCTCTCTCGCTCTCTCTCTGTCACCAGTGATTGAACCTAGGGGCACTTAACCACTGAGTCACATCTCCAGCACTTCTTATTTTGTGACAGGGTTTTGCTAAGTTGCTTAAGGCCTTGCCAAATTGCTGAGGCTGGCAGGGAACTTGCGATCATTCTGCCTTGGCCTCCCGACTTGCCAGGATTACAGGCATGTGCCTTCACGCCCAGCCAAGAGATCTCATTTTTACACCCACTTTTCTTGACAACTTAGCTAACCAGTGAGTACGCTGAGAAGCAAGCTGTCTTTATGTTGGTTGTACAGAATACATTTGCAGTGGTAAACCTTGAGTCTTCCAACGTCATCCTCTCCTATTCCTTTTTACATACCTGACCGTATGAAAATATGCCATTCACAAATCTGTTTTTGAAACAAGCAAATTTTGTAGTGACTATTTTTATTTTAAAAGGTATCTGTGCATTTAAGAATAAGCAGGAGACCTCAGGGCATTCTCATTCTTTTGTCAGGGAGACAGATATGTACATAAGGAATTGAACGATAATGTTGGAAACACTGTCAGAAATTTTTATTTTTTAAATTTTTTAAATTTTTGTACTGAGGATTTAACCTAGAGGTGCTTTATCACTGAACTAGATTCCCAGCCCTACTTTATCTATCTATCTATCTATCTATCTATCTGTCTGTCTGTCTGTCTTTATGTGGTGTTGGGGCTTGAACCAAGTACTCTCACGTGCTAGGCGACCGCTCTACCGCTGAGCCCCAGCCCTGGTCCCACCTTATTTATTTATTTATTGTGGGGCTGGGGATTGAACCCAGAGCCTTGTGCATGCAAGGAAAGCACTCTACCAACTGAGCTATATCCCCAGCCTACCTTTTTATATTTTGAGACAAGCTCTTACTAAGTTACTGAGGCTGGCCTTGAGCTCAAGATCCTCCTCAGCTTTTCGAGTAACTGGGATTACAGGTATGGTCACCATGCCTGGCTTACAGAACTTTTAAAAAGGTGAATGGGAAACACTGAGCAGTTGTGACAATACGCTTCCAGGGATATCAATGACATCTGATTCTGGCACTGAAGAGCATGTCAAACTTCATCTAGGGGTATGTGAGTGATGCCCAGAGATCAAGAAGCTTGAGCCAGGCATGGTTATGCACACCTGTAATTGCAGTGGCTTGGGAGGCTGAGGCAGAAGGATTGTGAGTGCAAAGATAGCCTCAGCAACTTGGTGAGGCCCTAAGCAACTCAGTGAGACTCTGTCTCTAAATAAAATATGAAAAAAGGGTTGTGGATGTATGGCTCAGTGGTTAAGTGCCCCTGGGTTCAATTACCAGCAGCCCCCGCAAAAAGCTGGAACTGTCATTTAAAATGGTAATTTAAATTGGAAATTGCTTTCTTTGTCCTGATGTTGAAATTAGTGATTGGTAAGTAAAATTTTGATAATTGCAAAAAGTATGTTGAAAAAAGCTAATAGTGGCACAGGGAGAATCATTAGTAACTTGCTGGCTTATAGTGCTTTCAGATTTTAAAAAGGTATACATGAAAATATTCATGAGTGTACATTTTTTTAAAATGAGAGACTTCAAAATGCTTTTGTAATCAGTTTTGCTTTATGAAAAGCATCATTGTCAGTCATATTTTTCTTTAACATATACATCTTTAATTTTATGGCCAAATTTAAAAATTTTGAACACTATTAATCAGTCTTCTATCAGTGAAATATTAAATTGTTCTTAGTATTCTATATCATAAATAATTCTATGAATTACCCAGGTCTCATTCACTGATTCTACTTCCTTAGTTACAGTCTAAGAAAGGATTAGTGGGTAAGAGTCTACATATTTTAAAGGTTTTGCTCCTTATTTTCAGGTTGCTTTATAGCAGATGATACTAGCTCCTTTCCTCTAACAGTGTGATAGGAGTTCTTCATCATTACTCTGCTGGTGTGGCTCTGATAGGTGAAGGAACACAGTATGAGCAAGTGACTAAACAAATACTGAGCATGATTACTATGATTTTTTTTATTATATTTTATAGTGTAGGCAATCAAACCCCAGGCCTCTTACATGCTAGGCAAGTGCTTTACCCCTGAGCTATACCCCTAAACTATGATTATTTTCTTAAATCTTTGCCAGTCTGATAAGATAAAAAAGGATTGTTTTAAATTGTAATTCTTTGTTTTGCAAGATGAAATATCTTTTGTGTTTGTTGGTCATTGTGTATGTGTTTTCATAGTTTTTGGCTAGGTTTTTAACTTGTTGATTTACAAGAGTTCTTTATGCAATATTCTTTACCTGACTCACAATGGGGCAGCTCTCAATTTTTTTGACTTTTGATGGTGCAAAGGCAGTGTACGTTCACTAGAAACTGAATTCTGATCTTTTTCCAATCTAAGGATATGTGGTATGATACTCAGAATGGTGGGCAGCAAATGTTACAGTTGCTTTAGTTCCCTCTTTGGTGGGGGCTGATTTTAATTTTGTTATTTAGTTTGTTTTCAAATTCAGAATAGCTCTTTTTGGGCAGTGACATTTAAATTGACCCCTGATGATAAGAAGGAACCAGTTGTGCAAAGTGCTACAGGAAGAACATCCAGAAGAGGAACAGCAAGTTCAGAAGTCCTTTGGCAGTCAAGAACTTGGAGTTTCAGAAAGGGACTGAAAGTAGGATCAGAGAGGAAGTGATGATGATGGAGAGGCAGGAGGTGCCAGGTTCCATAAAGCCAGGAAGGGGTCTGGGAACGCTCTGCTGCATGGCAAAGCCAGGAAAGCCTTTTAAGCAGGATGGTGATGAGACCTGCTTTCCTTGTTTATTTTCCTAAAAATAAAAATTAATTAAAAGAATCTACATTTGTAACTTAAAAATATAATTATTTGTATATAAGTAAATGTACACAGTTTACTTGCCCTCTTCTGAAGTTGTACAAACTCACTTCTTTATTTTGTCATATTTCTTAGTAACAGCTATTTCTTTATTAACTTCAATCTGTGTCTTTTGAATTCCTGATGTCACAGTGATTATGTACTCATAGCCCCTTATCTGAGAATCTTGGGGTCAAATATGCTTTGGAATTCAGGAATGTGTGGATTTTAGAAAGAGCATATATACCCGGTATTGCATGCTCTGACCTCTGGTGGAGTTTTGAGTAATAGTGTTGTTTTGGGCAGTTGTTTGTGACCAAACAGGCTAATCCATCTGTGGAAAAATATAGAATTAATTAGTTACACTAAATGTGAAGATAGATGTATTGTTGCAATGTAAGTTTAGTTCAGGTTTTACTGAGTATGTTTTTTGTTTGTTGTTGTTTGTTGTGTTGGGGATCCCCCCCACCCACCACCTTTACACTTTCTTCTTAATTGGAAATCTTTTATTGTCCATTGCATTTGGTAGCTGGACTGGGAGGCCAGTGGATGATCTTATAGTATAGAAAATTTATTACAAAGTACAAATAGGAAAATAGAAAAGTTCCTGTTTTCAGCTTCTGCTTCCCCCTGCCCTTTGTTGTGCTTGTGTCCCTGAACCCAGCCTGGGGGCGCGCGGGGCGGGGGGGGGGGTGCTGCGTGGCAGGTAGAAGAAAGAACCACTTGAGGAGTCTAGGGATAGGTAGGGAGGAGTTGATCCCCTCATCTATACCAGGCTCCTAAGCAGCTGCCTGTTTGAACTGTCTCATCCTCTCTATTGCCTGGTGGAGTCTCCGTTTGTTCCTGGGCTTCACATGCTCACTGTTTTTCCTCTTCAGGCACGTTAGGTCTAAGTTTCTCTGTTCTGTTCACTCTCTGTCTTCCAAAAACCTGTTGAAATATTTGGTTATGTTGTTTCCTTATTTTGTGGCTAAATGTGACCTCTTAAATTCTTCAGTGCCATTTTAGTAGAGTTAGCAGGACAAAGGTGTTGATTTCAAGTGTGATTTACTTAATTAAGAGACATCTGGTGTCTTTCCAGAGAAGGGAGCCGGTCTGATGGGACAGAGTAGAAGCACCAATGTCAGGTACTGCAACGCTTCTAAAAAGTATTGGAAAAGGTCTGCACAAAGGAATGTAGAGGAAGGGCTGGGGCTGGGGCTCAGGGGCAGAGCGCTTGCCTAGCATGTGTGAGGCGCTGGGTTCGATTCTCAGCACCACATATACATAAATAAAATAAAGGCTCATTGTCAACTAAAAAGTATTAAAAAAAAGAGGGGGGGAATGTAGCGGAAGAAGGACATACAATATGCTGTCAAGGAAAAGTGGACAGGATTTGGTAGAGTGTGTGGAGAGGAGGACTGAGGAATCCAGGTTGGTGGTTTGGAGTTCCAGGGTGGTGCATGGTCACACGATGCATTGTGATGGAGGGAAGGTTCAAGGAAAGCATGTTGCTTTAGGGAAAGGGCTAGCTGTGGGCAGCATGACTTCTATTTTCTGCATGTTAGATTTGAGATGCCTGAGGCATCTGTGTAAAGATGTTATGTATGTATTCGCATAACTATTTGGAGGTGTTGGGTAAGTATTATTAAATGTTTGGAGATGTTGGGCTGGAGACAAAAATTTGATGGTTCTCTTCAGTGGCTGAGAGCACCTAGGTAAGAAGTGTATGAAGAGCAGAGGAGACAGGGACAGGACCCCGAGGAGTGCTAGGAGTTCACCAAGGGAAGGCCAGGGAGTGGAGGAGAACAAGGGCCGTATTGCAGGGTATAGTGGGCCTGGCTGTGCTTAAGCTGAGGCTTGTCAAGGCTGTTGGCTGCAGGTTAGGCCTTCTGGGTCCTTGAAAAGATGAAGGTGTGTGTGGTGCCTGACGGGCTCCTCTGCCCCTGCACGGCATGCTGACCCTTCAGAATGGTTTTTACTTTTCCTATCACATGCTGGATATCGTTTTGTTCATGTCCTTAGGATATTGAGAAGTGTTGACTGGCACTTAACAAATATTTAATAAACACTTGAACAGATGGGCCTCTGCCAACCCCAGTAGTGATGGTTAGGTTTTAAGGGTATAAGTGTTTTTTGATTTTCACCTGCCATTACCTTCAAAAATATTTCTGTACAAATTACATGGGGAGTCATTGATCAGTGATTTTTTTTTTTTTTTTTAAGTATTTAATACATTGTGGCTCTTTTGACTAGAAATGTGGATTGGTGTGAAATTGTTAGGTCCTAGGATACAGTCCTGGCAAGAGGGGGTATAGTTTGTATTCTCATAGAACTTTAGACAATAAGAGCAAACTTGACTTTGCTTTTAGAATTCTGAAACATGTTGGCTTTATTTTTCACCTTCTTGAGAGCATTTGATTTTGGTGGCTTTCCCAGGTGTAATTCATTGTTATATGTCTGTTTAAGGGACAAGCTTTGGAGCCCAAACAAGATGCCTTCCAAGGCCAAGAAGCAGCAGTACTGATGGATCAGAAGGCAGCTTTGTATGGGCAGACATATCCAGCACAGGGGCCTCCAGTGCAAGGAGGCTTTAATCTTCAGGGACAATCGCCGTCTTTTAACTCTATGATGACTCAGATGAACCAGCAAGGCAGTTTCCCTCTCCAAGGAATGCACCCCAGGGCCAACATCATGAGACCCCGGACAAACACTCCCAAGCAACTTAGAATGCAGCTTCAGCAGAGGCTGCAGGGCCAGCAGGTAATCAATCATGTGCTTGGCTTCAGCCCCAAGTGGCTTTCCTTTGGCCTCACCTTGTTTAATTTGTTTTCAGGCTTTGTCCTCAGAATTCTTACCCTGGCTTTCTGACCTTCACCAACTAGGGAAATGACCTTTGTTTCACTTTTTTTTTTTTTGTAAGATTATATTTGTGCAGATGGCTCCTTGTTAAGGAGCGATTCTGCTAGAATTGAATGCATTTCCATTGTATAGGTTAAAGAGTAAAAATGTCAGAAATGATTGCTGTTGGGGCGGTGCTTCTTAATGTCTTTGTAGCCTAATAGATCCTTTTTTAAAAATTTTAAGACCTATAATACTAATAACCAAAAACCTTCTTAATTTCATCATTTTTAAAATAGAACCCCTGCTTCTAGATGTCTATAAAACTGGAGCTCTCTTTGAGAATTCCAAGAGAGAACTTTGGTTTTCTCATTGTTTCCTCAGTCACCAACTAATGGGAGTTCTGTTGTGTCCCCTCATCCCCAGTACTGGGAACTGAACCCAGGAACACTCCACCACCAAGCTTCATCTCTCCTCTCCTCTTGTTTTTTGTTAATTTTGAGACAGAGTCTTCCTAAGTTGCTGAAGATTTTGCTAAGTTACCCAGGCTGGAAATGACCTTCTTGCAATCCTTCTGCCTCAGCCTCCTGAGTTGCTTGGATTATTGGTGTGTGCAACCGCACCTGGTTCTCTAATCATTTAAAAATATAATTATTTCTATAAAGTTTGTGTCTTAAATGTGCTGAGTTATTAAATGTGGTGGAACTAAACCATATAAATAGGTAATATTTCTAAGTTCAGGAGTTCATGGCATCATTTTGCCCCCTCCCCCTTTGGGAACCAGGTATTGAACTCCAGGGCACTTAACCACTGAGCCACAAACCCAGCCCCCCTACCTCCCTTTAATAGCTTTATTTTATTTTTATGTGGTGCTAAGGATTGAACCCAAGGCCTCACACACTCTACCACTAAGCCACAACCCCAGTCCCTTCCCAGAACCTTTTAAACGCTAATTATCATTAATTTTGAGAGAGGGTTTCCCTGAGTTTCTTAGAGCCTCACTAAGTTGCTGAGGCTGATCATTTTGCTTTTTATGATTTCTTTCCACTACAAGGTACTTAGACTGGGTGTGGTGGCTCATGCCTGTAATCCCAGCAGCTCTTGAGGCTGGATAGGAGGATCGTGAATTCAAAGCAAGCCTCAGCAGTGGCAAGGCGCTAAGCAACTCAGTGAGACCCTGTCTCTAAGTAAAATACAAAAAAAAGAGCTGGGGATGTGGCTCAGTGGTTGAGTGCCCTCAAGTTCAATCCTTGGTAACCCCACCCCACCACCAAAAAAAGAAGGTGCTTAGGATAAGATACTGGAGGAGGAGTTTATTCAGTATTACTCTGACCCAGTTAAAGCTCTTTCCTCAGGTGCCTCAGTAATCCCTGGGAAAACCTGACTATAAATCCTGAGTTCCTGTTAGAGGTGCTCTTTAAACTGCACACTGTGCTTCTTTACCACCAGTGCCAGGTGGTAAAGATTCACAGGCCAGGCAAGAAATTTTTAGCATTAATTTTTTTGCAGTGTGAAAGTGTATGAGCTCAGTTCAGATGTGACTTAACCAGAACAGTGGGTTTGCAGTTATCCCCGTGACCTCACTGGGTGGTGCTGAGAGTTTGAAACCCTGGGACTCATCACCCGTTCCTTGTGCATGCTAACCACCAGTCTCTTCTCAGTTCTTGAATCAGAGCCGGCAGGCGCTTGAAATGAAAATGGAAAACCCTGCTGCTGCTGCCGCTGCTGCCGCCGCCGCTGCAGCAATCAGGCCCATGATGCAGCCCCAGGTGAGCTCCCTGGGAGGACGAGCCACTTCCCAGCACAGGCTAGCTCATGCTGGCTGTCAGTGTTCCTTAAGCAATGAGAGTAATTTTGGTTTTCTTGCAGAAGAATCCATTCCACAGTTCCATTTCAGTTTTTCCTTTTTTCATTCTTAACTCTTATGTCTTGCTGGTGATGGGAGAAATCAGGAGAGTGGGTTACCTTAAAAACCATTGATGAATTGTTTTGTTTTTTAAACCAAATTTCCCTTGTGATCAATTGCTGTTTTTTTGAGAGAAACTATCAGTTAACTAGTAGTAACCCCCATGAATGTTTCTGTTCTTGGATTATGAAACCACATACTCATTGGGTAAGAAGATACCCTGTTTCCCTTGCTGAGGAGAAAATTCCTCTGTACTTCCAGCAGGAATAGAGGCAGCATCAAGGTGTTCTCTTAATGTGTGGTAGATGTATGACAGTCCTTTACTGTGGTTGCAAGTACTACTCATATATATTTTTTTTAAAATTGAAATGCCTAATTTTCAACATCTTTTGCCTACTTGGAAGTACTGATACTTATATTTTCTTGATAATCAGTGTCCTGTATAAGTTGAGCTAGGTTGCCTTCCAAATAATGATAAAAGTTGGCCTTTTGGAGATGATTTTTCTCAGCTGGTAGAGCTTAAATCAATACCCTTAGTTATGATTATCTAGCACCTTAATTTACTCCTTGTCCTCTACCTCTTCTTTTAGGAGGTTAAAGAAAACAACGAGACCTTCTGAGACCCCTGCTTATTGGAGTATAAACCTGGCCCCCCTTTTTTAAAATATTTATTTTTTAGTTGTAGTTGGACACAATATCTTTATTTATTTAGTTTTATGCTGAGGATCACCCCAGGGCCTTGCACGTGCTAGGTGAGTGCTCTACTGCTGAGCCACAACCCCAGTCCCTAAACTTGTCCCTTTTTTTTGCCCCCTTCAGGGGCTTCCCTTCTTGTTTCATTTCTACCACTGCCCTAACACACACTCAGTTCTGCTCTCTTTCTGTCTGTCTTTATTTTTTTCTGTGTTGCCCAGGCTGACCTCAAATTCCTTAGCTTAAATGAGCCCTCTTGACTTGGCCTCCTGGGTGCTGGGACTGTAGGCATGACTACTGTACCCAGCTGAGAAAGCCTTAAACAAACAAACAAAAAACTGTGTATTCTCTCTTCCCTTTAATTATGAAGAAGGGTCTCAAGTATTTCTCTTTGGTACCTACTGTATTGTAGAAGCACTGTGTCTATGGAACATCCATGTCCTGCTGCACATAGGTAATTGCATTCGTTCTTGGCTTTCAGCAGGGTTTTCTGAATGCCCAGATGGTTGCCCAACGCAGCAGAGAGCTGCTAACTCACCACTTCCGACAGCAGAGGGTGGCGATGATGATGCAGCAGCAGCAGCAACAGCAGCAGCAACAGCAGCAGCAGCAGCAGCAGCAGCAGACCCAGGCCTTCAGCCCACCCCCAAATGTGACCGCTTCCCCCAGCATGGATGGGGTTTTGGCAGGACCTGCAATGCCACAAGCTCCACCACAGCAATTTCCATATCCACCAAATTATGGTAATTTTGACAAAGAAAGTGTGCCTTCCCCAGAATAACATGACCAAGCACCTAAAGTTCCCTAGAGCCGTTGCTCAGGAAAAACAAATGCTGTTACTTCCCAAGAAAAGTGAAATTAATTAAAAATAACAGAGAATAAGAATGTTGGCCACAGCGTCCAGTTTACTGAGGCAAATGTGTTCTCTCCTAGTGTTTCCCATGTCTTGCTTTTTTCACCTCCCTATCTCTTCATTTGGGAGAAAGACTACAAAATCCTTCCCCCATCCATTCTCACATGTCCCCGTATAATAGAACCCTGTCATCTCTGAAAGTTTGTCCCAGTCAGTGAGAGGAATGCGCTATGAGGACTTTTAAGTTCCTTTTCTCGGTGACTTGCCTTTACTATTAATTGAAATAATGTAGTTACTGCTTTAGTTCAGCCTTTGCAAGGTTCCAGGAACATGGTAGGGGAACAGGTATCTTGGAGGGGTTTACATTTCAGGATGCAGCCCTACCCTCTGGGGACAGTGGCTTCCCTGACCTCTAAAGGGGGACAGAGTGATGTGAGTAGAGTTTGTGGAGTTCCTTTTATTTAGAGAGGATATTGGAGCAACACCTTTCAAGTGATCTAGATGGTCTGCCTTTCTGCAGTGAGCCCATGACTCTGTGGTCATATTGTTGCAAAGCAAGAATACTTGGAAGTCAGCTTCTTGTAGGACTCGATATTCTGTACTTATCATCTCCTCCCATACCTTTTCTAAAAATGAACATAAAATTACTATAGAAAATGGGATTCCAAGGAGGTAGCATTTGAACATTGTAATTTTTTCTTTTTCTTTTAAGGAATGGGACAACAACCAGATCCAGCTTTTGGTCGAGTGTCCAGTCCTCCTAATGCAATGATATCATCAAGAATGGGCCCCTCTCAGAATCCCATAATGCAGCATCCTCAGACGGCACTGTATCCGTCCTCAGAAATGAAGGGCTGGCCATCAGGAAATGTGGCCAGGAATAGGTAAACAATAGTGACTTTAAAGTCACTCATATTCTACTTCCAGAAATCCAGGAAATAGCTGGGTATGGTGACGCCTGCCTGTAATCCCAGCTGCTTGAGAGGCTGAGACAGGAGGATCAGGAGTTCAAAGCCAGCCTTAGCACCAGGGAGGCACTAAGCAACTCAGTGAGACCCTGTCTCCAAATAAAATACAAAATAGGGCTGGGGGGTGTGGCTTAGTGGTCAAGTGCCCCTGAGTTCCATCCCCGGTAACAAAAAAAAGAGAAAGAATCCAGGAAATAAACCTCTATTTTTGTCACCCTTGTTTGGATGGAGAGAGCAAAAGGCCTACATTCATATTAAAAAATAGGTTGTCTGTTTTGAGAATCCTTTATAACAGGTAGATATCTATTAAGGTATTGAGGATAGACAACTGTGAAAAATGGAAGGCCAGCTGTTAGCCATTCTCTCTGATGTTTGTGCTTAAGTATAGAGATATATGACAAAATCATGATATAATGTGTGTGCCCTGTGTTCTAAAATGACTCTGGATAATGTCATCCTTTCTTCCCAGCTCATTTCCCCAGCAGCAGTTTGCGCACCAGGGGAATCCTGCAGCATACAGCATGGTGCACATGAATGGCAGTAGTGGTCACCTGGGACAGATGAACATGAATTCCATGCCCATGTCTGGCATGCCCATGGGTCCTGATCAGGTATGAAGATCTCTTTCTTTCTTTTTTCAAAGTTTTTCTTGTTCTTTGTAGAGAACCAAAGCCTCAACTGTAATCTAAAGGTTCTAGGTAGATTTCAGTTTAGATATATAACTTAAAATATTGAAACTGAAGCCAGGTAAGTGACCCACGTCTGTAATCCCAGTGACTCAGAAGGGCGAGGCAGGAGGATTGGAAAGTTTGGGGCCAGCCTTGGCAACTTAGCAAGGCCTGTCTCAAAATAAAAAGTAAAAAGGGCTGGAGGTATAGTTTGGTACTCAGTGGTAGAGCATCCCAGGGTTCAATCCACAAAAACAAAACAAATTAAAAAATGTTTGAATGCCTTGCCAAAATTTTGGCAGTTTAGGCCCAAAGGAGTCTGAACCTGTCATGTCAGAGCCACATGACAAGCCCTGAGTGTAAATATAGGTCTTTCTCATGTTTTGTTGAGCAGATGTTTTACTCATGTTTCCTTCTGGTTGCTGACAGAAATATTGCTGATGTCTCCAAACCTGGACCTTTGAGGAAATCACTGTACAAATGACACTGCACTAGGATAATCTGGAGGTAAAGAATCATTGTCCAGGTGTCCAGCTTTGAAGCAAGGACCAGCTTTGATCTCCGTCAGGGCTATTCCAAGTGATGTCACTTGGGCAGGACTGGATCTGAAGCTGAAGTGCGACATCTACCTGTCCCTCTTCCCCAATTTTGTATATCATGGTATTCAAAACAAATGTTTTTAGCCTTCTGCCTCCTAGGGATGTGAATCTGGAGATATGGAGTGTTTCTTACAGAACTCCTGTGTCACTTCCTTCTGCCTTGCTAGCCAGTCTTTCAAATAGATGTAAGTGGACAGAGAGCACTGGAGAAACCAGGGACCACCAGAACACCTGGTTTTTTTAATCGCAGTATTGGACAAAGCATAGTCCCAGTTATTAAGTGTTTTTGTCACCACCAAGCAGTTTTGTGTTGACCCTTTGTCCAGTGGAGTTGTCATTTGAGTCCTTGTCCTTTACTGATGGTGTTGAGTTGCTCTGTCCTTTATTGTCCTAGGCCTTTTCCTGATGAAGATGTTCATTTGGCCCTAATGTACTGTAACACTTCACCTCCAGGATTTGTCGTGGATGATAAATGGCTGTGCAGAAGGGAACATGAGATGACAGTATTTAATTGCAGCAGTGGCAAATTTTTCATATGCTAACGTGCAGCTGAGTGCACTTTATTGAAAAAGTAATGGATAAATGCAATATTCCTGAGGTCTTGAGGAATGAGGAGCCACATTCCTGGTTTTGTCCATACTATTCTATTGGACAAGAACTATGATTTATTTTTTTTAAAGTACTGGTGTCACCCTTTGCCTATATGGTAGAGCAATAATGCTTTTTGAAAATAAACTTCTGAAAACCCAAGGCCAGGTACTGCATTCTGAATCAGAATTTCGCAGTGTTTCTGTGAATAAGTTTTTTTTTTTTTTTGTAAATATGACCTTTAAGATATTGTATTATGTAAAATATGTATATACCTTTTGTTTGTGGGTCACAACAACTCATTTTTACAGAGTTCGTGAAGCTGAATATTTAACATTGTTGATTTTAGTAAACTCTGTGGTGAGGCTACAAACAGCAGAGACACCTGTCTCGTGGCCTGAGGAGGAGCAGTGGTCCACGGCTCTTCCTTCCGCTGGCATTAGTCGCCTCATTTTTTTTTTTTCCCCTCAATCTCTTAATCTAAATGCTTTTTAAAGAGATCATTTGTTTAGATGTAGGCATTTAAAAAAAAATTTTTTTTTTAAGCTCCTCTACCAGAGAACTAAGCACTTTCTTTTTGGGGAAAGAATAGATATGGGAAAATAAACTTAAAATATCAGGAATTAAAAATTAAGCAATGTGATTTAAAAAGAATCTTTTGGATTTTAAGCAGTCCATAAATGAACAATAATTCCTCCCTTCCTTTTTTCATGTAAACTGTATATGCTGCCTTTTCATCCATTTTAGGAGTGCTCTAAGAATTTGATTGCTGGGACTTGAATCCCACACTGTCACCATAGGAGTCAAGTCCTTGGTGTGTGGTTTCTGGTGCCCGCTCAGCTGTGTCTGGTCATTCTGCTACTATGTGTGGTGTTGTCACGGCTTCCCTGAAAGTTAGGACAGTGTCGTGGTTGTTTCTTCAGAATTTCAGTATCCACAATAGCCAGTTTTACCGTGACTCGGAGCCAGTCTGAGCACTGCCCCCACCCACCTGCCACTTTTCTCTCTGATACTGTTCTAATCATTTTGGAGTAGGAGAAAAATCAAGTTTAATTCTCATTATCTGGGTTACTTTTTTGGGTTCAAATAGTTGAATAAATTGGGTTTTGGGATATTTATGAATTTCAAATGTCTCTGCTAGCCTTGGTGTCATTTTCTAGCAATAACTAAGAGCCACTTGATTTTTTTTTTTCTTTTTTAACTTTCACATGATTAGCCAACCTTTTTAGATGTCTCTTAAGGTAAGATCATTTAATTTCTTTGACATACTTGAATAAGCGAAGCCCCATTTCCAGAACTACCACTAGAGTGGGTTTTATGTTTTCAACAGTGTGTAGACCATCATGAGCTTGCCTCTTACCTCCCCACCCCCCTGCAATAAAAAATAAATCTCAGATTGTAAATCCATGAACTTCCACCCTATTGGCCCATGCTTTTCAGATGACATCGTCTCCTGTGTGGAGCCAGAGCCACACCAAGTGAGTCTTTTTCAATCCAGTGGTTTTGGGTGTGTCTGAACTTTCCTCATTCAAATTGTATATATGGGGAGGACAGAATGGTGCTCCTACCTTTCTTAACTTTTAAAAATTAATTGAAACAAAACTTTTTTTCAGTCCTGACTCTAGGCCGATGGAAGGCAGCAACACCCACTTTTTGTATGAGGAAAATAATGAGATTATAAGTTTTTATATTTTCTACTTATTGATTTTTATTGGTGCAAACTCAAGATTTTGGTTTCCTTTTAACGGATGCAGTCTTTGAGATAATTTGTTTTTAACCTTTATTGTCCTTTTATCATTTTTGGATAATTCTTTTTGTATTCCTGCTGCCTACCTCTCTTAAACTCTCCCTTCAGCTCCCTCTTTTTAAACATAGGTATCTGTTGAGTAAACAGTATGTCTTTTCATCTGCTTTTAGGATGTGGGGTATTTCCAGTACCTACTTTTTTGCTGAATCCAAAGATTATATAAATAAAAATATATTTTATGAAGATCAAAATGATATAAAGGAGATACATGTTTCTTCCTTTAAAAAATAGAAATTGCATTGTTAATGTTATGATGCCATTTTTCTAAATTGTGCATCTGGATTGAAAGGTGTAAATATCATAAACAATCCTAGTTTATCAGTGTTGAATATCTAAGGTGGGTTGGGGGTACGCAAGGGAGTTGTGTACTGTGCAAGATGAGAGTTGGCTTGGTGTCCTACAAGTTCTTTGAACCAGAGGTAGATGCAGCTGGAAGTAAACAGCATGAATCTGTGAACAGCTGCCCATATGCCTTCCCAGTCTCTTCATTTACAGAAGCCATCAGTTGTGTTCCCAAGGAGGAAATGCACAGAGCCAGAGCTCTAGGACGGATGAGATTTTACCCCTGCAGCAGAGGAATTTGGGTTGTTTTCAACTCCAAGGCACACTATTTGCAAACAGGCAGGGTGTTTTCTTTTTCTTCCCTTCTTTCTTTTTCTTTCCAGTGTATGGAGTTTTGAAGAAGATGGAAATGTCATTCTGAGAGCAATATTTAAATTTTCAGGAATTGACCAAACAGTGTTGAGAATGAATTTGGTTTCAGTCAAGTTTACATTAAATCATTCTTCACATTGCAAAGCATCTAACTACATGGGACGACTCATGAAATGGGGTGGTGAGCTGTGACTGCTTTGCTGACCGTTTTGGATGTTCTTGTAAATAAAGGTTTCTATTTAAAAACCGGAGCCTAAGAGCATGTTTCCTCCACTCATCACTGTTGGATTAATGGTATAAGGGATGCTCGAGGAAGCCTTTTTTCAAATCAAATAATGGTAGCAGTTTTTGTGAAGTTTACTGGTGTTTTGTTTGTTTTTATATTTATTTTTTAGTTGGAGTTGGACACAATACCTTTGTTTTTCTGTGGTAGAGCACTGTTTTGTTAGGGAGCCTGGGCCTGTTGGGGGCGTTGAAAGGCTTGGAACTGCTTTTACAGACTGTGAGTGCTTAGAGATCATCTGTTAAGAGAGAGATGGGTTGGTTTGGTGGGGTTCCTCCTCCTGTTATAGAATTCTGACAACCACCGGTAGCAGGTTATGCTACCTGGTACACAAAAAAGGGTTTGCAAAGTGAACTGCTGTTCTGTAGCTGGTGTAATGTGAGGCTTACCTGTGAGGTCCCTTCAAGAATGTTCATAACTATCCCTTTAACTTCAAGGCATCTCCATCCAAAAAGGTGTTGGCTGGTAGTGAAAAAACAGAAAACAGGCACTGCAAAAAAAACAAAAAACAAAACAAAACAAAAAAAACTCCCAAGAATAGCTTTTTACAAAAATGTCAGTGGTTTCTTCATACCAATGACTAGTCATTGGCTAGGATTTTGAACATAGTAAGACAATACTTACACTACAAAATTTCTTACAAATACAGTGTTGTTAAAATCTGGGACATACATGAACTTCATTTCTTTTTAGTACCTTAAAAAATATCAGTTCTGGGATAGATATAACAAAGCAATTCTGGGCAGAATGGGCAGGAAGAGAAATGTCCACAACTGCAAGGGAGTTTTCTTTCACACTGGCCACAGAGCGTTTATTGACACCACCACTCTCGAAAATTGTGATTTCTTATTAGATTCCCCTAAACGTTCCCTTGTTGGTTACATGTAGAGAGTCACATATATACAATGAAGGCAGTTTCTTCAGAGGCAACCAGGGTTATCAAGCTAGGTAAATGTCACTTTTTTTGTGCTATTGACTCATTGTCAAACTCTGTGTGCTGTTTTCAGCATCTGTAAGTTGTCCCTGTCCTGCTTAGTTTCTTTGTAATGAACTAAGAGAAAAAGAGGGTTTAAAACAGGGTTGTTTTTTCCCCTATGATTTAAAAAAATTCCAGTGACTTTCACCCTTGGGGAAAGTTTCCACGAAAATCTCTTGGTTCTTTTTTCCCTGTGAGACTCTCAGGGTTAGTGGTGACCTTTTGATATGAAAATGCATTTTGTGCAGCTGGTGAGGTATAATCCAAAGCAAAGCAGGGGCAAAGTGGACTTCCTGAAGTTCTCTGTTCCTGACGGTTTTCCCCCAGAATTTGCCATGTTGATGGAAAGTAGGTGTTCTCAGGACTCCTGGCTCACCACACGTTTTCTTTCATGGCCTGTACGATCAGGCGAGGCCTCTTGGTTTTGGGAGGTCCATCTCTGTTGCTTCTTAACCTTCCCAGCCTTCCCACAGTTGTCCCCTGTAGAAAGAACAAAACTCTTCAGTTTTTGATGATCCTGCTGCTTAGGTGCCTTAACTAGGCCTACAGCTGAGTAAGCTTTGCTTCAAGGATGTGGCTGCTGAAAATGAGAATTTCTAGGTAACCTGGGATTACTTCTCTTTAAAATGTCCCAATTTTTAGTTGCTCCTTTACACACCCAGTAGCTGGCAAGGATGGTGTTTAGGATATGCACAGAACAGTGGCTGAGGAGAACGAAATATAAATTCTGGAAGCCCCATATAAATGTTTAGCTGGCTCATTACTATTGTCCCAGTGACACCACATCAGTTTATATGCATGAGTAGACCAGAGGTTGCAAATGGCAGCTCACTAGGTTTACCCATGTAGGAAACTTAACATCAAATTTGTTGCCTGTGTTTAAAATGAATTCTCACATCTGCATTTTTTGATTTCCGCAATGAATTCTTTCAGACAAGCTGTACCCCACTTCTGCACAGAACAAACTGGCTTGCTCCCCTTAGTGTGAGGTGAGCTTTCCAGGTTGCCTGTGGTGCCAGCTTCTATTGGCACTGGAGGGACAGTTCATAGGATGGAGGTTTTTTTGTTTTTTTTTTTTTTTGGGGGGGGTGTGGGGTGCTGGGGATTGAACCAGGGCCTTGTGCATACAAGGCAAGCACTTTACCAACTGAGCTATATCCCCAGCCCCAAGGATGGAAACCATTCAATGAGGCCACCCTATGGCTGACTGTGTACCATTTAGTGCTTTTGCAGCCACAGCCTTCAAGATGTCTGGCAACTGTATTATTTAAATGCGTCTCAACCTCGAAGTCATAGCTCAAGTTTACTAAGCACAGAGAGAACAGTGTACGGACAAGGTGCTAATCTGAAAACGAAGTTATTTACTTGTTATCTCACAGGAAAGACTGACATTACTGTTTCCTCTCCTCATGGGAATTGGGGGATGATGGAGGAGGGAGGTGATAATATCAAGCTGGCATGCACATAGAACAGCCTTGGCAAGAGGAAGCAAATGAGAATCAGACCTCTACTTGTGAACTGTTCCTCAACTCACAGTGATTTGGAAGAAGGTCTCTTCATTTCTGGCCATTTTCGACGCTGAAACTGCCTATGTTTTCAAGTGTCAAAAAGAGAATGAGTGTTAACCATCACTAAGAAAGAAAGTCACCCCCAAAGAACTACACAAAGAAGGTCTCTGGTGAAACCTATCACTGGTGGGCGATTGAGGCTCCCAGCAGACCAAGAAAGGACACATTCTCCAGGTGCAATCTCACAGACGGGAGACTAGAAGGTGGGTCAACGTGGGGGAACTGTCCTCCAACATAATAACAAAACAGAATACCTGTATTGCTCATAGCTTCCTCCATCTTTAAGTCCTAAATGAGCAAGAAATAGACCAAAAAGGAAAAGACTGTTTAGGATAAAAATGGTATAAGCAATGACAAATTCTATAATTGTTTTCTACAGAGAAAAAAAAAAAAAAATCCACCACCCAAAAAACCACCTTGGGCTTTTATCTTGGCATCAAGATGCTGCAAACATTTTCTAGTGAGATGGAGTGGCTGAATGATCAGGTGAACTTCCTTTAAATCTAGGTGGCCTTGCAGATGGCCTGTCAGTATCAGCTGCAGGGTGTTCCTTGCTTGAACACTGACCTTAGTCGTGATGGGGTATTTAGGCAGACATGGGTGTGAGTGCCCTGCTACAGAGGGCCATTAACCAAGGGCACTTGGTCAGTGGATAACTGAACAGAGGAGGAAAGAGAAATGAGGGGATCGGGTGTTTCTGGTGTGGAGGGTCAAGGTGCTCATCTCCCTGGAAGCACAGTTCATCAGAAACTAACTACTGCCTGCCATGGGTAGGAAGTTTCTGTAACCTCCAGATGGTAAGTCTCAAATTCTATCACCCCCAGTTCCTGGTGATTCTGGGTCACTCTTGGGGCAGATGTGAGTCCTTCCTGTGGTCACCCTGCTCTGTGTGTGCCCCACACTGGGCCCTACCTACCCAGGTCCATGTTCCGTGTCCTGGGGTTGCACTGTTTGGAACCCTTGCAGCTCCTCAGCTCCATGAGCTGCACGTGCAGCTGGTTGAGGACGTCTCTGTCCAGTGTGTTCACCGCGTTCATCAGCTGGTTGGGATCAAGGCAGGTTGTCAGCAGGGAGTCCTGAGACCCCCGTCTCCCATCCTCTTCTCCCTACTGTGGCACTTTTTCAGGCAGGTTGGGAGTAGAAGGTGCTGTTTGTTCCCGAGTTTGGAAGAGCTCGGTGGTGTTTTAGCTTCCGTCCCCACCAGGTCTTCTCCTAGTGAGGACAGAAGCCATGCCTGTGTACTCAGTGCTGACCTCAAGAGCCTTGGGTCAGGAAGCTCCCTAAGTGGGAAAGAAGCCCTCCGAGCCCTGGCTTGGTCAGCAGCCTTTTGTCACAGTCCCTCAGTTCTTCTTGACCAGAAAATGGCCATCTGGTGAAAGGGTGGGTAGGTGACTGGGTCCTTGCCTAGTCTGGGACTACTAGTGGCCAGCTAACTTCTTGTCCTCTCCCGCCCCATGGGAGGTACCTGTCCCAGGAGAAAAGACTGTCAGCCTGGATGGCCACCCTAATAAATCAGTTGAGCTTCAGGTAATTAAAAATCGAGGTCAAGAAGTTATTTCAGGCTTTTCTTAAAAGGCTGCGGTTGGACAGTATGAAGGCCGCACCACACAGCAGCTCTGGAGCCGAGCTCCCCGGCACCAGGGCTCAGGTGTTCCTGTTAACAGGCCCTCTGCTGCTCGTATTTGTCATGTGTGACTGGCCCACTTCAATCAGGTATCCGTCTAGGTGACTGAAAATACAAAGCTTGGAGCAGAGCTCTCTTGCTGCAGCTAGTACAGCCATCTTACGGTCCCTGTAGGCCTGGGGTGTGCGGTGGGTGGCGGGACCCTGTAGCTTGGCAGTTCTAGGAGTCCTGTGAAGCCTCTTGGAAGTTGATATGTGCCTAAGCTAGAGGGAAGCAGCTCCGTATGTCATGGATAAAAAATGATGGTGACAGAGACAGACGGGACATTGAGTCCCCAAGTTCTCAGTGACCTCAGAACTCATTCTTCCTGTCTTAGGGACTCAGTGGCACTTGGAAGTTTGTCATTTCCTCAGTGAGGGTCTAACTGGCAGTTCCTGTATACCCACACCTCGTTTCTGCAGCTGGTGGTGGCTGTACCTGGTAAGGGTCTGTGTTGAGGTCAAAGTACTCCAGGAAGCCCGTTGCAAATTCACAGAAGAGGAAGTTGTGGGTCTCGTTGATTGTCCTCATGCACCAGTATGTGTTATTGTTGGCACTGGTGCAGGCGCAGAAGGGCCCCACTGCCAAGGAAGAGAGGGCATGCCTGAGCGCGCTGCAGTTGACCTGCCGATCCCTGCCAAGGGACACCCCCCTCCTGGCCCCAACCAGTTTTTCAGGTGCCACTTGACAGTCGGAACACCTGATTCTGAGACCTGCAGGGTCTGGCGGTGAAGGTCTCACAAAGCTTGGGGTAGGTGGGTCACCCGGCCCCCGCCTGCCTGTCCCTGTCCTGTGCCTGCCCCTGGCCTGCTCACGTGTCCAGAGAGGTGCCGTCTGCCAGTGCTGGTTGTCGTGGGTGAAGCAGGTGAGGCCTGGCATGCTGCACGTGTCGTTGTTCTGCAGTCGCTTGAGCAGCTTGCGGAGCTTCTTCTTGCGCTTCTGTTCCCGCAACAGCCACACCTTGTCCTTCTCCTGCAGACCCTTCCTAGGGGCATGTAGGCCACAGACACTTTGGGCTTCTGAGGGACCCGAGACCACAAGCCTCTGCTCTTTCCGTCTACCCCGGGGGTGGGAGCAACCTTCTCCAACAAAGGCACAGGCGGAGCCATCAGTGGCCCCAGGTCCCTCCGCTGGTCCAAGGCAGAGCTGGGACCAGAGCCCTGGGCTTCTCTCCTCTCGTAGCCTCCTTCAGCCCCCCAGGTGACCTGAGGAGGAGTCGGGCGGGTCCCCGGACTCCTGTTCATACCCAGTCCCTCCATCTATGTCCTGGCCCCCCCAGAGGTGGGGTTTCAGCAGTTTCACTTGGCCCCACAGGGGTGCCTGGAGGCCTGCTCGGTGTGGAAGGGAGGCAGACACCCCCTCCCCGCCTCCCCTGACGCTTACCTGAAAGGATGCAGGCTGGAGCCCTTGTGCTTGAGGCGGCCTCTCTGCTGCGCGTGGTAGCTGGAATAGACTCGGGCTTCAGAAGCCTGCAGGGACACCTGGGCTCCCGAAGGTCACTGCTGTTCCACCCTGGCCCTCGCCCTGGGATGGTGGTAGGAAGCTACTAGCTGTCCTGTGGCTGGCGGCTCCCTCCCTGCCTGTTATTCCACGCGTGAGCCCGGGGCCCCCGGCTGACGGCCTTGGGCTGAGCTGCGGTGTGCATGGTTCAGCCAAGACTCAGAGCCAGGCTTGGCTGAAGGTGGTGGCAGCCTTGGTCTCTGGAGGCTGGTTCCCCCCACCTCATGCCTGGTGGGGGCTGACACAGGGGACCAGTGACTGTTAAGTCTTCCTAGAAGGCAGCAGAGATGGTGTAGCCATGCTGTCCCATGCAGCAGCCACTGGCCTCATGAGGCTACTTCATTTCAAATTAGGTAAATTAAAAAGTTCTAGCACCTTTCAAGATCTCAGGAACCTAGAAAGCCTGTTTCCTTGTTTCCCTGGGCCAGGGCTCCTGGGCAGGACCTTGAGCCTCAAGGGTGACTTCCAGAGTACCCGGTCACTCTTGTCCTCCCTAGAGCCAGCTCTACATGGCAAGTACCTGCCTCTTGCTAACGTTACATAAACTGGGCTTCAGGCTGCCCCCTACCCCGTGGGGGTGCCTTCCTGTGCCCAGTTGGCTGAAAATGGAGCTGTGAATTATTACTCCCCCTGCCCTCACTTTGAGAGGCAAAGACAGGTGGTGGGGGAAAAAAGTGAAAGGGGGCCTTTGCTACCACCTCACCTGATTTTGTGGCAGTCGCATTCTTCTGGGCGCTTTTTCTTCAGGTGGCCTCGGACTTCCCTCAGGTTCTTAATTTTGTTCTGCAGGGTTTCAATCTGAGGGAGGGAGCAGGAAAGGTGGGCTAGGGGAGAAGGGGGTCGTGACCTGGCCCCTCAGCTGCCCCAGCCCCGCCTTCCTGCCTGTGTCCTGGGCTGCATGGCATAGCTGCACCTGCATTTGTGGGTGCCAAGGGAGTCTCCCCCTTTGGCCAGGTTCTAGTGAGGGGCTGTGAGTCTTTTTTTTTTTTTTTTTTTTTTTTTTTTGTGGTGCTGGGGATTGAATCCAGGGCCTGGTGCACGCGAGGCAGTGAGTCATTTTTAAGCCTGTGAACTCTGCGCGGTGGCACACTCCTATGATCCTAGTGGCTCTGGAGGCTGAGGCAGGAGGATTGCAAGGACAAAGCCAGTCTCAGCAATTTAGTGAGACCCTGTCTCTAAATTCAAAACAAAACTAGCTGAGATAAAGTGTAGCATGGATCTGCTTGTCACTCAGAGGGCGTCTGGGCTCAGCCACCTCTGCCAGGAGGTTGTCTGCAGGTGCCAGGACTGATGCCCCTGTCCCTCGGTTGTGGATTCTGTGGGGACCTCTCCTGCCTCTCCCCGGGCCTCTCCGCACCCCCAGCCCTGGCCCTGCTGAGGTCCCCCTCAGGCTGCCAAGTCATGGTGCCTGAGGAGACACCCCTGACCCTTGGTTTGCTCACCTCGTGGTCTATGTGCAGCTTGTGGTCTTTCCAGGCCTGCAGGGACTTGTACAGGTCCAGGTCACACTGGACTGTGTCATTCTCTAGTATGTAGCACCTGCTCAAGAGAAGGGGTCACGTGTAGCCCTGAGGGGTAGAAGGGGGTCAGCCCAGGGGCCCATCTTGCCCCTTCACCCCCACCTGTCAGACGCTCACCGATGGGTCACTTTGATGGGGTTGGGAGCTGAGAAGTCAGGAAGGCCTCCAGTGCCACTGAAGCCTCCACTGTCCTTGTCGTCTTGGTCCTCAGGGGCTCCTGGCCAGTGCCGTTTGGTAAGGTTGCGGGGCTGGGGGGCCGCGTCCTCCAGGCCTACATGGTACACCTCGCCATCTACCTCAATGGCCACGGAGCGGATGGAGCGGTTACGGGTATAGCTGGCTTTGTACTCTGTTGGGTGTCAAGGGGGTGACTGGATTAGGGAGGCTGGGAAAGACTGGCCAGGCCCCCTGGGCAGCAGGTCCTCCATCAAGATAGGGCTGGGCTCCCGAGTGTGAGACTGCTGTTGCCTGAGGCTGGCGGGCTCTTGAAACCTAGCATGGAAGCAGGTCCTCAGTCCCAAGCCCTAGGGCTAAGAAGGGCCTGACCTGGGGAGACTTCCGAGAGCTATGCAGGGACAGATATGGACACCGAGGAGGGGCACAGCCACGGCAAAGAGGGTCAGTTCGCAGCAGGAGGAGTCCCGATTCCTGTCCTGATGAATATCACCAGCATTATGTCAAGTGGAAGAGGCCAGACACAAAGGTCTCTGTTACTAATCTTTAAAGGCAGAAAGACCGCGGCGGGGGGGGGGGGTCGGGGGGAGAGTGAGGCAGTTCCTGCTTTGTAGGTGTGGCATTTCATTTTGGGGTGGAGTGATGAACATGTTTTGGAACTTGTTAGAGGTGGTACAACACTGTATAAAAACGCTTCTAAACTGGGGCTGGGGCTCAGAGGCAGAGTGCTGGCCTAGTACATGCGAGGCGCTGGATTCGAGCCTCAGCACCACATAAAAATAAATAAATAAGGGTATTGTGTCCAAGTACAACTTAAAAAAAATGCTTCTAAACTACAAAAAAAGTATAATTTTTTTTTTTGTGAAACTTTGACTGAAAAAGGAGGTGGGGGGGCAGAGGGTGCTGTGGCGCACACCTATAATCCAAGTGGCTCTGGAGGCTGAGGCAGGAGAATTGCAAGTTCAAAGCCAGCCTCAGCAAAAACGAGGTGCTTAGCAAGTCAGTGAGACCCTGTCTCTAAATAAAATACAAAATAGGGCTGGGGGCGTGGCTCAGTGGTCAAGCGCCCCTGAGTTCAATCCCTAGTACCCCCCCCCCCCCCAAAAAAAATGTGACGCCTGCGGTGGCCCTCAGCTTGAGTCACTCTTGCCCACCAGCAGTGACCTCAGTGGCCTCCAGGGCAGAGCACTTTTCTGCGAGGTAAAAACCATGGGCAGGTAGGTCGCATCAGACCTCGGACATCTTGGATCTTTCATATGATTTGTTTAAAACAAGTTTGATCAAGTTGCTGACATTAAAAAAAAAAAAAAGTAGTAGTAGTGAAGGTCAGCAGGAGTCCGCACTTCTAGCTTCTGAAACGGAAGACGGCCCCCAGTTCTGAAGGGTGGAACCGGCAGAGCCTTGAGGGTGGGCCAGCATGTCCTGCCCCCAGCTGCAGCCCCAGGGTTCCCTTCGGTTCTCAAGCCGCCCCTCCTGCCTGGCCCCGCCTGAAGTGCCTAAGCCCTCTCCAAAAGAAGGGCACGGAACTAGGTATGGCCCAAATGACCACTAGATGGCGACAAAGGCACACAGGCTGGAGTGGACAGAGGTGCCACTGGAGAGCCAGGGAGGAAGGGTTTCTCTTCCCACCTGGCTGCAGCCTCAGGCCTGGCCTGCTGCTCCGCCCTGGGACAGGCTCACCCGTGCCAAAGGATCCGCAGGGTCCCTGAGAGCCTAGTCCTCTTCCCCAAGGCCTGGGTCCTTTTCTGGCCCTGGGGCAGCTTTCTCCTCCCCCCCCCCC